>NC_064884.1:43851799-44151799 GCF_929443795.1 Astur gentilis | reverse complement strand
AGTCAGTATTTCAACAAGTACTGTGTATAAACCATGCTGTCTTCTGAACAATTTTTTCCTTTAGAACAGGTTAATTTCTGATAAAAATTTTGAAAATAGGCTGTGAGCTTGCCAAAGTAACTGAACTGTGATGACAAAGGTGGTATTAAGTGTTCAGGATCCTATACATGCATAAATATACAAAAAGAATGAAAATGACATTGCAAGCACTGCAGAAAAGCACAGCAAGAAGAGCCATATGACTATTTTTGCAAATTTAATTCTGAAGCTTTAAACGCACTTTTCATCTTATTTCTTTCCTTAAATTATTTAGAGCTTTAAATACCTCATTCCAATGTGACATCAAGCTCAGTTTCAGTCTGAGGCAAATACTGTTTTTTCTGTTGTTTAGATGCATCCCTGGATCACTGTTGCTGAAATTCTGTTAGGTATGAATTGTAAATCTAAGTATGAAACTGTTTATTATAAGAGTATATATTTCAAATGCATACCCCATCCCTATTGGCCTTACAAACTTCTTCCTACTACTAGTCAGCATAAACTTACTACATGCTAAAGTGGGACTCTAAAGCTAGCATGTGTTTTCCCCTATGGGTGCTATTCTGATTCTCACGTGCTTTTTGGTCCATGAAATCTGATAGGAATTCCCATTTCCTTTGCAAGACTGTGTGGAATCCTGTAGGATAAGCTCACATAATCACTGACTCTTAACTGAGTGGCACAGCATAAATCCTAGTTGTTCTTAGGAATGACTGTTAGTGTTGGGGTTTTTAACTGGTATCTTCAAGATTGGCAATTCATTGATTTCAAAGCAGTAATGGCAACATCCTTACCCCTTAAGCTGTTGTCATTTGAGCATCAGTCTCTACTACACTGTGACCAGAAAATGACCCCTGTTATACAATTATATCCACCTCTACAAGATATACACGCATACAGTATCATCTACCTTATTCTATGTGCTCTCTAAACATTTGGGGTTTTTTAAACAGCTGCTGATGGTGTTGCAGAAGGAGCTCGTAAAAACAAGGAAGATGAAAGGAAAAGGAACGCAGCTGCCAATTTTTCCCCCCTGTGGATGCCATGTCTCAGTTAGCTATGAAATAAAACTTCACCTTTCTTAGCTGATACATCAGCGAGTTCCTCCTGGAGGGACAACAGGCACAAACACTGCAGCAATGTAATCTGCTGTTTATTCTCAGTATGTGCGTGACTCTTCTCATCTCCCTGGAACCACCAAGAACTGACAAGGTTCCTAGGAGAATTCTGGCAGAAATGTTTTCAAAAACATCGACTTTGATGCCAATGGCTGCTGCTGTGCAGGAAGCCAGCTCTTTGTGTTACATGAGGACAAGAGGACATGCAGGTGTGCACAATCTTATTTATACCCATGCTATCTGTACTGAAGGCCATTCTGCAGAAGAGATGGTGATTGTCCTAAAGCTTCTAACGACTTAGCTTCAATGTAGTCTCTGCTGATGGTCAAAAAGAATTAAGCAGAATAAAAATGGAAGACCTTGATTTCCACATTATGTTTTTACTGTAAGCACAAAGACTCGAAGTACAGTTATATCACTAATTAAAGAGGAACTGCTTTTTTGTTGTTTTTCTCCTTATATTTCTAGAAAATGATTGAAATAACAGTTCCCCCTGCTGGTAACTAGCTGAGTCATAAATGGACTCAGAGTTGGGACTCCAGAGCCAACAAAAAGCAGAGAGAAAGGTGGAATCTCTTCCTAACTTCTCAGTCTGACCTTCATGTTTTGCACTTGCAGGGCTTCATCTAAGGCACTTAATAAACTAATCTCCTACTCAACTGATTTCCCTTCCTCTTCTACTCAGAGAAAGACCAGTCACATCCGCTAAGGAAGGAGCAAACCACAAGCATTCCGTTTAGTAACTCCTTGGCAAGTCAGCCCAAACTCAAAACATTACACAGTGAGTGTTCAAAGCATCTACCATCTTGGCTGCAGAGGGTGATGTTTTGCACTTTACAAAAACTTTTCATTTTGGAAAATATGGCATTATCACAAAACTATTGCTTGCTTACAGCTGGGGAAAGAAAGACAGATCAAGCACACAAGACTAAAAAGAACAAGGTAGTCTTTTTTTATTCAACTAGTTTTGCACCATTCTAATAAACTGGAGAATGTCTAAAAAAAGCAGAGATGAACCGAGACATAGCAGGACCGGTGAAGCCCAGACTGTTGGTAGAGGACCTGGGCACTGTGCTTTGATTCCTTGAAACCTCTGAGCTGCTTATAGGTACACATGCTACCACAGAACACTTCCTTCTTTGAATAAGCAAAATATAACTTGCCAGCAGTAGTTGCAGAGATTCCTTTGCACAGCCATACCCTAGATGTTATGCAGTAAGTTCTGTCAACACATTGTATGTTACTAATCTCTTACTTGAAGACAGAAAGCCTTTCCTGATACTTCACGAAAAATTCAAACATTGCCTCTGAAGACACTTGCGCTGTTTATTAAAAAAAAAAACAAACAAACAAAGGCAAAAAATTATTAAACAAAATCATCCCTCTGCAAAAGGTACCTCAAAGAAGAGCTACCATTTCTAATAAGAAAAAGTAACACGGAAGATGAAAACTTTACTGGATCCTAACCCAGTTCCCTTGGAGTTTACCTGTCTTTAAATAAAGGGACAGCTGAACTCAAGCAGGAACATACACCAAAAGCCACCAGGCAGGCTTCTCAAAATGTGGCAACCAGTCTGTCACTGGGGAGAGGTGTTAGAGCAATCCTCCCAGCAGCTCAAAGCTGGGGACCTGTTTTGCGGCAGTGTTGTTAGAACTGTCCAAGAAGAAAAGGCAGTGGTGATTTGAAAATAGCTTCTTGAATTGCTTTTGTAGCCTCCTCTGGGATCTAGCAGTACGTGAGGTCTGGAGAGAAGACAGCAAGCTGTCCAAGGAAATCCAAAGGATTCAGGCTCAAGGTAGGTACAAGAGCTGCCTTTGTTTTAAGAAATTCTTACCAAGAGTCAGAGGTGCAGCAAGAACCAAGCTGGAGCAATACCAGGAATAGACTTTAGAGCTAAAGTGGGTCAAGGGAGCCTGCAGCAATCAGGAGAGAGAAAATCTCCTTTATTTTCTTTCTTTTTGGCAGACTGATCTTTAAATCTGTGCTCTGAATACAGACAAGTTGGAGATATTGGTAAAGACAGATCTTGGCTTAGAAAATAGATTCTAGGAAGCTCCCAGCTTCTTTCTTTCTGCTGGTCGTCTAGGCTGCTGCAGTGTGGGGAAGGGGGCAGACCTGTGGCTTCGGGCAAGAGTTCACTTGAAACTATATTGGCTTCTTTTCAATGGTTAAGAAATGAATTAACAAAATATTTTTTTTCCCTTTTTTTTTTAAAGACACATTCTCTCCTAGAGTTACAAGGGGGAGAAGAGTTCAGGAAGAGCAGTCTCTGTACACAGAAGAGGCAATTTCGCTTGAGATGCTGTAAATAAAAAGGAAATCACCAATAACAGACTGACAACATGGTGGAAAAAGGTTGCTGCTATCTCACTCCCTCAATTTCTGATCATATACTTTCCCAAGAGTTTTAGTGAGTATTGAATTATTGCTAATAAGCAATTCTGCTTCTGTGGCATCAAAATAGAGTGATTTCCCTCTGATTTGTAGCACACAATTTGTAGCTCTAGAATAGAGTAGTGGTTTGTAACAGCAATGACTCAAATATTCTTAACAGGCAACATGTTTGAACAGAAATTCCAAGATTATCACAAGGAAGTGAATGGTTGAGGGAGTAAGTGATTTATAATGCATTTTTCAGGTGTTTGTATTTGCACACCGACAGGGGAGCTGGGTCTATTCCTACATTAGATGACTAATTTAATAGAAGGGAAAACAAGTCTGCAAAACTAACAGAATGGAGAGTTTGCCTAGAATCTTTTTGCTGCTTTTCGTTGCCGAGTTTGAGAATTGGTTAAATTTAAGATAGTGCTAAGAGACAGAGGAGTGCAAGTCATATAAACACAGAGAAAAGATAGTTTTATGATTAAATCACACAAAAGATAATTAATTAATTCTTATCTCTGCCACAGTGTTCATGAACAAGTCATGCCATTTCTCTGCTCCCTTTTATAAAATGGAAATCATATTCATTACCTTAGAGATACTGGAAAGCGTAACTCTCTTCAGGGAAACCAGAATCTCCATACAGTACCAGATGCCAGCACACGGTGTTCACCAGGCAGTATTCATGGAGTTAAGACACAGAAACTTTTACTTCAGGATTCTCTACTACTGAGAACATGTTTGTTTGCTACTTATCACTTGACCTTTAAGACAATGTAAGTTAGCCAAGAGGCGAAGGTGACAAAGAAAAATCTTTTTAATACCCTGGGGTTAATTTTCCACAAAATGTGTTGTTTGAGCAGAACTATAGGATAGTAAGACAGATTAAATGAAAACGAAATCTGAGGCCAAAAAAGTTGTAAGAAACACTGGAGGGGTGGGGGAAGCAAGGGATGGAGAGAGAGACTGACAACAGCCGCCCAGGAAAGAGATCAAGATCCCATCTGGAGGGGCAAAAGGCCAAAGCCACAGAACAGATGGAGACCAAGTGACAGCTGGTAGAAACATGCTTTCATGTGTAAAGTTTGCTCTTCAGAGAATTTTGTTCCCCAACTCTGAAGGCATCATTATGATAATAACTCCTCCCCATACAACACTGGGGAGCTAGCCTGTGCTCAGGAGCGGGTGTTTGAAAGCTCACCATGATGGTGGGTAATTAACAAGGGCCCTTTCAACATTTAGAAGCTGTTGTCACACAACCTTGGCATGGTTTTAGCAGCAGAGGGTCCTATTCCTTCATCAGCAGGGGGGATGAAAAGAATTAATTTGGGCCCCACTGGTTAAACAGGTTTCCTGTAAACTTTTACAGATGCCAAGAGTTGCTTCTGTTTTAGAAGGGCTCAGCTGAAGGATATAATGCATCTCGGTGTTTACACATATTGTCTTAATGGAAGAACGTCCAACTGGCTGCTCCACCAACTCAGTTATAGAAAAATCATACAATCAATCAGAAGAGGGGGTTGTCTTCAACAACAGGCATTTAATCCAGGGATCCTGCCAGGCCGCACCAAAGAACTAACATAATTCTAAGACTAGCCTTCTCCTTGGAGAGAGGTGTGCTGTTTCTCCCCAAGATCAGCCAACGATACTGAAATTAAAGTTCTGGAAAAGTGGCCATTGTCACTTTTTCTTTAATAAAGATATGAAGTTTTTTTTCCTGTTAAGGCAAGAATTTCATCCTGCTGCTAGGATCTAGTAATGCAGCCTTGATTACAGAAGAAAAAAAAAAAAAGCTTAATTACAATTAAAACTAAAGTATTACACTTTTAAGACAATTCAGAATTAAAAAACTAAAACAACAACAACAAAAAAATCCAAACATTCTCCTTCTGATTACCTATCCTGAGTCCAGTTTCATAACAGATTTTGAGGTACAAGACAATAAATTAAAAGTTCATTCCAACTGTGGAGATCAACCATTTCCTCAGTGTGATGTCTTCTTTACTCCCTTTCCAAATTTGGCATCGAGTCCAAGGCCTGCAAAGAGATAAAATAATCCATGTGCATAGCAGATTTCTTCACATTCTTCAAACAAACATAACACAAGGAACTTTGTGAAAAATCAGCTTAACAGCAGCGATTTACTAACGGGCACTCAGAGGCAGTGACTCACCCAGTGCAGGTTTGAGGAAAGACCTTATAGATCTGCTAGAAATCACAGTCCTCTCCCTATGCACTAGTAAGGCTACTAACTCCCTCTTCCATCCAGACTGTTCTAGTACTATTAGATTTTTTTTTTTTATCAGGGTCTTTTTTTAGCTCTCCCCTCACTATACATCACCTCTATTTAAATTAACAGGGGAAAGGCCTCAGGTGTTTGTTTCCCCGACTTACCCAAGAACACCAGGACTGTCCCCACCCACTGCATTGTACTGATGGGATTGGCAAATAGAATGACGGACGCTAAAATGGTGAAGAATTTGCGGGTCGTGGTGATGATGGAACAAGTCAGAGGTCCGAAGTATACCACAGTCATGAAAATAAAACTCTGTAAAAAACAAACAGACACCTTTTGTCAGTCTGACTGGAAAAAGTACAACTCAGATCCTCTTTTAAGATGAAAAGCCATTGAGCCAGAGCCGAAAGAATCTTATTTCAAATGCTGACTATTTGCACACAAACTTAAACCTATTTTAGTCTGAAGTAGCCTGTACAGAAAGCAAGCAACAGCCAAAGCAATGGAGAGTGAAGCAGCCTTACTTTGCTCTCTCTGAACTGGGCAAACACATCCCCGTGAAGACTGCAGAACACGGGAAGCGTATTTACCTGACCCAGCGCACTTGTCAGGCCAAACAGTAGGATATTGTAAATGATGCTGGGGTAGCGTTCTGTAAAACTCAAGAACTCCCAGAGCTCTCCAGTGAACAGTATCCCTGGAAGAAAGATCAAGATGAAAAGCATGAATTACAAGCTGAGGCAGCCCGAGCAGTAGTGTTAATTTCAGTGTACATACAACTTCAGTTTATGCTTGTAACCCAACAGCAGCTACTAAAAGCAAAGACTAAATTCCACACAGTGGAAAACAAAGAGAACAGGAGAAAAAGTGATCACCTTCCTAGTTAATTAATGAAAAAAGCAATCATTAACTGCAGATCCAATTCTGACAAAACAATCCCCAGCAATCAATTAAGAAGTGCCACTCCCTAATTGGAACCGAAAGCTACACTGGTACGGTTTGCTTCTCTGCCAGCGTGAGAGCCATCAGGCAGAAACCCAGGAGCACAGAGCTAGCCTGACTTCTCACAAGTGAGCAAGCGTTGGGCAGCTGCACTCTGCATGAAGCGGTGTCCTCTAGTGGGCATGAGCAGAGCTACACTGAATAACCCCGACTTCTTATATACAAAGAAAAAAAACCCCAAAACAAAACATAAAGGAATTTGCAAAAAGTGTTCTAGGCCCCTTTTTGGAGCTTGACGCAACGTCTCTTCCCACAGGGTGTCTGTCCCAGGGTGGTCTCTGGGCGCGGTGGCTGTGGTTTTTGCAGGGTGTTCCTTACCAGCCCCCAGGAACAAGGTGGACCATAGATTAACGTTCAGCATCATATGATTGGAACCCGTTTGGTAGTGAGCTCTCATGTGGTCCTGAGATACACCAGTCAGCCCATCCAAAGTCAGGGACAGCAGCTAAGAAAAGACGAGACAGAGATAAGACACAGCAAAGAAAACCTTCGTTCTTTATTTCCTCTCTATGGGGAAGACCTTGAGCATTCATTCCCCCTCTTTTTTAAACACCCCAGTCACCTATTAAATGGCAGTTCTGTGGCCTCAAAACACATGCTAAGAGGGATGCGCGTGTACTCGTGCACTGATCTCATACCACAGCTTAAGAGCGCACCCCTCAAACCCAGGCGTCCTTCTGCAGAAGTGTTTCCACATCAGCTTTAGGGTACGCTTGAGGTACAAAGGACGCGGCCTTATCGGTGTCGTAACTGTTTGTTCCTCCTCACCCCTGCCAGGGTTGTCTGTGCCTTGGCAGTGCTCACCAGAAGGAGTTCTCCGTAGCCAAAGACGTGGTCATCGCTCCCAGCCCCCTTTTTAGGTTTGTACAGAAACAGGGCCACGCCTGCAACTATCAAGAGGACGCAGAGATACTTGGCCGGTGGATACTTCTTCCGCAGCAAGGTCACTCCTAAAAGCATGACTGTAAAGAAGCAACATCACAAACCGCTCCCAGAACCCTCTCACGGGAGTTTGACTTGGCCCAACAGAACGACACACAGATAAAACACCACTCGCTTTTCCCATGGCGGAGCAGACAGGAGGGGAGATGCATTATTTTGACAACAACCAATGTCCTCGTTGAGGGCACGAGTAATGCACACAAACATACGAGAAGAAATGTGAAATTTGCTTACCTGGAATGGGCTTACAAGATTTACCTAGGACCTGCAAAAGAAAAATTGTATTAACTATTCACATATCATCACCTGCTGGCGATAAGAGAGATCACAGCAATACAAGGGTGACCCTAACGGGATCAGACCACCCTGCTGCACCCCTCCAACAAAACGTACCCGATACTTCAAGAAAGAAGATGTGCAAAAAAACCCAAACCAACCCCACCACAGAGCAACTGCTAAATGAATGGTGAAGGTTTCAGAAATCGTCTCAAGCCCTCCACCGTTAGTGCCAACTCCCAATTAGCCAATTCCCATCATCTCTAGGGATTGTTATGCTCTTTCTGGAACAGTCGGAGCAATCTTAACCGCTCTCTACACACCCAGTGCTGACTGAAACACGGCGCTACAGCCCCACAGATGCGGCTACAAGAAAATAAGTCAAAATCACAGTTTCCCTCCACGTCTTTTCACCAGCCGGTTCTTGCACAGCATTAGCTTCCCCTGCACAGTGCCCGTTTTTGGGGTACCCCCAGCGTTAGCGGGTAACGGAGCGCTAAACCGTACACACGAACACCCCTCTCCCCGGCCGCGCTCCACCTGAGTGGGGTAGCTGACGAACTGCAGAGCCGAATTGCTGGAAACCATGGCGCCCAGGTAGGAGAGCGAGCAGGCGGCGTAGAGCCAGCTCCGGGTGCGATCCGCTTTGACGGCGTCAAAAAACCGGATCACTGCAAGGACGACGACGAAGAAGAAAGTCAGGAGGAGCTGCCAACGGCCAAACCTCTAGAAGAATGTCACCGGGGACGCGAGGGACCCTCGACACCGACGCTCTGCCCAAAGAATGGCCGCAACCGTCCCCTCCGGGACAGGGCCGGGGCGGGGGGGGGGGGGGGGGAGGAAGAACCCCGGACTAGTGACCCAGAGCGGAGCCCACCCCCGGGGGGTGTCAAGTCCCGACTTACGGAGCTTGGCGAAGGCGGCGTTGATGACGCACTGGATGAAGACCAGGGTCAGGGCGTACTTGAACTTCTCCTGCTCGGCGCCTTCCCCGTACCGTCCCCGTGTGCTGAAAGTAACGGGACACGGTCAAGACCAGCGGCGGGGGCCCGGCCCGGAGCCGCCTGCCTCCCTCCCTCCCTCCCTCCCTCCCTCCCTCCCTCTCTCTCCCGGGGACGCGCCGAGACACCGGGCGGGACTCGGCCACGGGGAAGGCTCCCCCGGGGGGCCGGGACCCGCAGGGAGGACGACCGCCCCCGGGGCTCCCTCTCCCCGGCGCTCACATGCTCTCCTGCAGGATGCCGTAGTAGAAGTAGCAGGCGAAGACGCCCAAGAAGCAGACGGGTAAGCGGAGGCGCTCGGGCAGCGCGGTACCGTTCGCGTTCGCTCCCATGGCGGCGGCTCGGCCGCTCAGCACCGGGGCCACGTCCAGCGCCACATCCCGCAGCGCGGACGGCGGCTGCGGCGGCGGCGGCGGCGGAGCGGGCTGCCTCATACGCCCGACCTGCGCCCACCGGTCGGTCAGGACCCGCCCGATCTCGGCCGCGACCGTCCGCCTCCCTGCCGGGCTCGCCGCCGGGCGGAGCGGGGAACGGGAGGCGCTGGGCGCCGGGCGAGGGCGGTCCCGGGGGGGGGAGCACCGAGACACCCCCCCCGGGGTCTCCCCCGCCGCGGCTGGGCCGCGGTCACGGCCGCGGGGTGCCCCCCTCCGGGGCAGGCGGCGCCCGGGGCACCCCCGGCCTGGGGACCTTCGCTGAACGCGGCCCTTGCGATGACGCAAACCGATGTGGAGCGCGAGGATTGGCTGCACCAGCGGGGGCGGAGCTAACGGGCGGGACCTGGTTGGCGTTCCCGCCGTCGCCTGAGAGACTCGGCGAGGGGCGGGGCGGGAAGAACGCGCGCGCGAGCCCCACCCTCCGGCAAGGTCGCGCCCCGCGGGTGGGCGTGGCCTGGGTAGCTCCTCCCCTCCGCGCCTCGCCCCGCCCACCGGTCGGGGCTCCAGCATCGCTCTCGCTGAACTCTCCCCCCAGTTTAAACTCGATATCCATTAAATCCCAAAGTACTGCGGATGACCGAAATATTTATTTTATTTCCTTTTAACTGGCAACACCAGCATCTGCAAACAAACCCTCTAAACGCAAGACAAGAACTCCCAAGCTAACATTCCTCCTTTAAGCTTCGCGCTAGGTACATAAAATACAAACTTCAAACAGCTGCAAAAATAGTGTCTTTGGAAGAAAATAGAGTTTCTACATCAGGTACAAGAAAATAGGCTTCTTCAGTACAACCCCCAGCCTTTGCAACAGAACACAAAATCAAATACTTTTGTTGTCAGGAGGCTTTACAATCAACGTTCCCGTGTTATCGCTTCACTTTCTAAGGCATCACGTCAGGACAGCGCTGCTGGAGGCGGCCGTGCTTCAGACTCCTGCCCAGCCACAGCTCCCTGCACAAATTCTGGCCCCTCAGTGAGGCAGGGGGGGTGGTGGTGTCCAAAATCCACCTCAGGGAGCCAGCCCCAGCCAGGCCGCCCAGGCTCACGGCTGGAAAGCAGCAGGTAGTTTCTCTACAGCAGCAACAACCCACCCCCCACCCCCCCAGCAGGGACCTTTGTGCAATGCCAGTTTTCACTTCCGTCCACGCTTCCTGCGGCACAGCCAAGGCACCTGAGAGACTTCTGCCCACACGCAGGGAAACTAGACAGGCAGCTCACGTCTCAGGTGCCTCCTTTGCCCTCAGTCTCACGAACTTTCCAGAGCGCAGATCCGTGGAAGCCTGCCCTCAGTCACCTGCGCTCTCCCCATTTGCACAGCATCCTTAAAGCTCCAGCCGTGTTCCGAGGCGGGGATAGAGGTGTCCAGGGGAGGCACAATCAGGGATCCACTGCTCTCCAGCCCGCTCTGAGGGAGATGAGCTGTCTTCACAGTGCAGGTACACAACATTTTCTGCTCCAATACATCCCAGGGCAGCTGTCCTACAGACCCCTTCTCCCCCCATCCCACTTCCCAGGGTTCAGCAGTCCCAGACAGCCGCTGGGCTGAGGGGATGCCGAGGAATCCCTAACCTGAATTCTCCCAGCTCAACCTCGCTCATAGAGCCACGGAGCCTGAGTTTGCCTCGGCTCCCTGCAGCACTGCCCAGCTGCTCTTCACCAGCAAAACAATCACACAGGAAACAAAAGACAATTAGAACACAGGAAAGTGCTTTGAACAGGGGAGGCTCAGAGAAACAAGCCTCTCCAGCAGTGCGGAGTCCCGTGGCACACTGAACTTCACAGTTTCTATCATCCTCGGGAGGAAGCCTGCTGTCGTTCTCAATCCCAGGGCCGCCTCTTAGCCGTCACATCCCACCTTCAAGGCACACATCTCCACAGGCTGGCAGAGACGCACTGAGGAGCCAGAGCTGCTGTTGCTGGCTAAGCTTTCCCAAAGGCTTCACACCACGAGAGAGCTGTGGAAGACGACGTTCTCCTCTGGCTGGCCGCGCTTCCAGTGTTCGTAATTCAGTGAAGGAGACTTGGACACCTCGCTGAAGCTATCTACTGCAGCGTCCTTCCGCACCCCGAGGAAGGGACTGGGGGCTGTGGGCTGGCAGGATGTAAATGTGCCCGTGCCAGGGCTGGAAGAAGCTGGAAAGCCCCTGAAGAGGAGGCCCATGTTTGGGAAGAGAGGCTTCACCAGGCTGACGGGGCAGAAGGCAGAACCGGTGGGGTTGAAGTGCACTTTGTTCTTATCTGGGCAGGAAGGCTGAAAAGGCTGATCAGGGCTGGGAGAGCTGAAGGAGAGAGACAGAGTGGACGTGATTAGGAACGGACACTCACAAGGGCACCGAGCAGCCACCGGGAAACCACCTGGAGTTGTGCACTCTTCAAAGAGCCTGCCTAAAAGCCAAACTGCCTCTGTGAGCTGGACAGCTCTTCAGGTACAGAGCAGCATGAAGAGCCTGTTTCGTTTTGAAAGCACACTTATTTATAGGAGAACCACCCCTTCTCCTCCAGAGGCTCTGTTGGCTGAAAAAAACCTACTGCCTGGGAAGGGCAAGGCCTCACAAGATCCTTCTGAGAATGTCCGAGGGTTAGCAATTCAGCTTTCAACTCTTCTCACCAGGGCCTGAACAGTCACGTTTTTGTTGGGAGTTTTTCCTAGAGGCTGCTCCCTACTTTTAGAACAGGGCAGGGGTGGCAATTGCAGCAACAGAAGTCTCTCCTGCCCCCACCCCAGCATTCTCCTGTAAGGCCAACCTCACACGAGTTCTCTTCTGCCAACAACTCCTCATACTTACGAAGCTTCTTCAAAGGCCCGGACCTTCTCACATCCCTCAGGAGGTTCCCGTTTAAACATATAGCTGTGGTTGGGTCGAGGAGAAGAAGCAAAGGCCAGGACTGGTGAAGGGCTGCCCTCCTCTAGCAGGGAAAAGATACTTTTTGAGAAATTTTTACAAGAATCCAACAGCACTCTAAACACCAGACATGCTCTTCTAGATCCTGGGGCTGCAGGCTACAATACCCCAAAGCTGCAGCATTTTATCGGTGTAGCTCCCAGCTCACATCCTCCACCTAGTACTGAAAACCACCCACCTCAAAGGGTAATTACTGGAGCTTTAAAAGTCCACTCCAATTTAGCCAAATTGGCCGAGACCCTCTCCTATCTCAGCTGCAGCTTCCAACCCAGCACACAGACAGGGAGGAGCCATTGCACCGAGGTTTTCAAAGCGCTGGCCCCCTTTGTCTCCCCTGACCTACCAACCCCTCCGCTTTCAGTGTTTACCTTTCTCCTTTGGATCTGGCTGCACCTCGTCTGCCACAGAGGAGGGCTCTTCTGCTGCCAGCCTCACCGGGGTGTGTGGGGAAAGGTGGAGAGGCACGGAAGGGGAAGGAGAAAGAGAGAGGCTGCTGCAGCTGCCGCTGCTGGGCTCCAGAGTCAGGGATACATCTCCAGAGCCTCTCTGGGCAGGAGCTGGAGCCCTGTGACCATCTGGGACATCCAGTATCTAGGGAGAAAGCAAAGTCTTAGAGGAGCAAGAAAACCCTGTCACCGGTGAAGAGGTTTAACAGCAGTTGCACCTACAGAGAGCAGCTACTTGGGGTGCTGGATCCAGATAGAGGCAGAGCCTCCACTTCAGGGACTGAGGCAGCGAGGCAGCCTTCTGCAAGCGGGAGAACATCGGGTTCTGCACCCTGTAATGCACTTCAGTTCATAAACTGCCTGGGATCACTCCTCCTACAACTGCACAGTACAAAGTAGTCTCTGGATGCCAGTCTAAGTGTCTTAAAGCTGTCAGTGAGATGTCATCTATCCTGAGATTACTACTGGCTGATTTCTCATAGCACCAGCAAGTTTTAAGGAGGGAAGCTAGGAGCCACTTGACCCAATTTAGACAGTAACATGCCTAGAACAAGCTAAAACTAAACACGGAGACCATTCCCATGGCCAAGAAACAGATACAGGCAGTGCCTTTAGAGGAAAGGATTTCCAAGACCACTCAGAAGTTTCAGGGCAATCCTGTGACCTTCGCTTACCCGCAAAAGCTCTTCATCTCCCTGTTCCTTCACAAACGCTTCCTCCAGTTCCTGGTTTAGCCCCTCCAGGCTCCTATGCAAGCAGGGGCTGAGCCTCAAAATGGGAGATGGAGAAAGGAAGCCTGAAGGAGAGTCCTGTAACAATCCAGAATAGGTGAAATTAGAGTTCTATCTGCACAAACTCAGCAGTTACACCCTGTTCCCACAGCTCTCCAGGGCTCACCCAAAGCCTTCCGCGAGGCTGACAGGAGAAGACTTGACAGCAGAGTCATGCAGACTCACTAACTGCAGATCAAAGCAGAGGGACATGTGGAAGAGGTGGGAGAAGAAGAGAAAAAAAAAAGATTCTCTCTTCTCAGGCATCAGAGCAGAAGTCTGAGAACAACTTGGACACCTGCCCAAAGGACTATGCTCTCCACCTCACTAGGATACACGGTGACAGCAGAGCAGGGGGAGACATGAACGTACCCTGAGTGATCCAAGGACAGCATGGTCCCCCTGGAGCGGGGAGCTCTTCTCCTTTTCTTTGCCACTTCTGCCATTTAGCTTTGTTCGCTGGAGCTGTTGCTTCAGTTTGGCAATCTAGCAAACAAAGTTTCAGCTACAGAACCAGACAAGCCAACACACCTCCACCAAAAAGGATCGTGCCTTGTCTCTCTCCTCCCCCGCTTTTCCAACCCACAAGGAAGTGCCAAAATAGCAACGGTTTCAATCACACAAGCAGCAGCTCCGGCCACCTCTCAAAGGGTGGACCAGAAGTACTCGCAAGGCCTCATCACAAACTCCCCCACTGCGATGTGGCCAGTGCCTTTCCTCTAGTAGATCTGGGTTATCCTCCACCTACAGAGCGTTAGGAACCAGGCCCTGCCAGAACCCACATACACCTTGACACCGACGAGCAACACGCTGGGTTTCAGTGGAGCTACTTTACAATAGCTACCTGCTAGAGGAAGCCAACAAAATCAGTCTTTAGTTGAATCACAAAGCATTAGAGATGAGAACAAGGGCTAAAGTCTCATCTTCAGTAGTATCCTGTCCTCCCACTCCCCTCCCATGCAAGCAGGAGCCTCCTGTACATTAGCAACTAACACAGATCTTGCTCAAGCATTGGGAGTGGTCTATTTTACCTCTCTGCGGTGATCTGTGCTACCCCAAGAAGCAGAACGCTTGTGAGCACTGGAGCTGGCTTTCCCCACTTCTGCGTCATGCCAGGACACTGGAGTCTGAAGTGACGAGAAACACGGCTGAGGATAATCACAACATTTACCACCAGTCTCTAAAGCAGTAGAGTCCTAAGAACAGGTGATGAACTACTGCCTGTTCACAGTCCTATTCCACTCTACCCCCATTAATACAATACTCTGTAACGTGCATCAAGAGATAGCCACTGTTTGCCTAAACAAAGTCATTTCGGCCAGATTTGTGCCTATCTGGAAACTGGACCTCAGAGACCTACATGGCAAGTGACTTCCCAGAAGTCAGTGGCTTAATCACCATAAGTACCTGACGAGATAAAGGGCACCAAGCTGTTACTGCAGAGAAACAACCACAACCGCCCCTGTACTGCTTGCACAGGCTCCCGTCTGATGAACGGTGACGTAGGGTTTCAGGCACTCATTGTACGAAGCAGCATTACCGAGAGGAAAAGCCTCACCCAACTGTGAGAACACACAACTTGCTTCTGAGACCTCAGGCTCCCGTATCGGAGTTCAAAGGCGTAACCAAAACCAGAGTTTGGCCTGCAGACTGACTGCTGCTGCTGCTGGAGCACTGGAAGAACCCAGCTGCCTCTCCAGCTCACATCCCTCCATCTGCAGGGCTGGCAGTTCTCAGCTAACTCTCTTCATGCAGAAAAACAGCCTCAGCACCACGTTACACAGCTGTTTTCCAAGCAACAGCTACATTCTGAATATCAATGGAAATCAGAAAGGGCTGTTAATCTGATCAGCAAAGGGTGTGAACTTCCTTCCACTGAACTCAGCCATCTCAGCAGACACTCCAGGATCTTAACACTCCCAAGGCACACCATTTTCGAGACCAGCCATCATTTTTTCCCCAACATCACATTTCAGTGCCTCTCAAAACACTCACCCTGTGTCACTGCTGCCTGCCATTTCTGTGGGAGGCTTTGGATGATACTCCTCTACTCCATCCTCAGCAACAGGCTGCCAGAAGGTGCAAGGGCCTGAGAACAGTTACTCTCCAAGCAGCTTAACTGATCTCCCCAGAGGCTACTGCAAGAACAGCAGCTGTTCTAAACAACTCTGTTGAGTCACAGGGATGACAGAAGCCTCTTCTCTCAAAACAGGTTTTAAAATCTATTTAAACCAAAGGAACAAGGCAAGTTACCTAGAGAGGTACCAGGTTTCCCTTCTGTAAAGGGATACAGGTGATTTCTAGGCAGAAATCCAAGCCTCTCCTGACTTAACAGGTTCTGAATGAAACCTCTTCTTACACACACCACTGTAAGCAGAGCACACCGCGTTCCCTACAGCTAAAACCATTTGTTGTCTAGGTCTCTGTTTTGCAACGCCTGTAAGCAGCAGACATCCTGGCACAGTTCTTTTCAACTTAGTGTTCAGTTTGGTTTGAGAGAAGAAATCCATTCAGAGTGAACCATTGCTCTGAAGTCCTGCTAAACTCAAGAGCAGTTGGTCACAGCCATCCCTGTGCCACCCCTGAACCATGCCAGACAGAGCTGAGGAACAGAGCAGTGCGATAGGAAATCCTACGGCAAAGACCAACCTTGCAGTTTCAGCACATGGCACATCTGATCTCATTTCCTACCTCAAATATTCTCTCCTAAACAACTCAAACATCATTATTTGGCCGTTTTCCCAAAACATTGTGTCATTTTATATCCCAGTAGATCACACATAAGAACACTAAGGAGAAGAGGCAAAGGTCTAAAAGACAAGACCACAGCCCTATCCCACATCACTGCAAGAAGCAAGTCCGTGGGAAGCTGAACTCCAGCTGCTAACAACAGTCCCACTTTGCAGGACGTGACAGAAACTCTCCACAACTCTCTGGAAGCCTTCTGAGCCCTGTTTGAGAAGTCACTTATTGCAGCCTATTGCTGTGACACTCAGAGCACCGAGCACTGCACCAGTGCTAACAAAAAACTAGGGCCTAAAAAGGAAGAAAAGACACTGTGTGCAATAGGAAGGCCTGAAAATGAAGAGCACATACGCGTCCTACCTCTCACAGGCGGACTGTCAAGGCAGAAGGAAATTACAGAACCTTTTGTACTAACTGTGGCAAAACCGCTTCCTCAGAAAAAGGAGAGAAAAAAATGCTTTGCACATCAAGATAAAGCCACAAGCTCCAATCATGTATACTGCTGCCATCCTCACCCCCACACTGAGCACCTGCAGTTGTATCTCTCACTTAACCACCTTATGATAGCAAATCTACAGAGCTCTGCAAAAACAGCTGATCAGTAGCTGAATAAGGAAGGAAGTAAACATGTACTGGCTAGCAGAGAAAGTCCCAAGTTTGATAACTATTGAGCCTGAAAACATGGAAGGAGTGGCAAAGTCCTGGAGGTTACAATGAAGAACATTTTGTTAATAGACAGGGAAGTCTAGAACCAAGGACTTTATTCCCAGCTTTCAACAGACAAGTCATTTGCCACACAGAGGTTTGTATGTGAAACAGTGGAGATCACTGCTTCTTTCACAGGCATGTTGCAAGGTAAAATTAGCATTCGCAAGACACTTGTAGATAACTGATGAAAGACTGCGGCACACCTGGCCTATTCACTGCAGAGAGGAGTGACCAGCTCCATGCTCAGCAGAGACTGAATTAACAGAGTGGTATCTTCCATTCTGGGAAGAAGGAGGTGCCCCTCTTCTCCAATTCTTTCCCCAAAAGGGCCACATGCAGAAAAACTAATTAGCCCCAGAACACTGGGGTTAAGTGTTCCCACCATTGCTGATGAAGACAGAAAGGAAGAGTGTGCTTCCCTGACTCAGAAATAAAGTTAGACAAATTTTTTCCCTTCCTTTCCAGCATGCCCTCTGCCCTCAGCAGTGCACTTGGGCACTAGAACTGAAACAAAAGCAGGCAAGAATACTTTGGAAAAGGACAATGGAAGTTGGACTCCAATTGAGAATTTCCTGCAAACAGCCTAGTAATAAATTGTTGAATAGCAAAGATCAAACAGCAAGTTAACAGAGATTGAATGTGCTAAATAAACGACTTAAGCCAACGGATGCTCTTATCCTTCTAAATTCTTTCACCTCTGCAGATAGGCAAGCACTATTTGCTGCCATAGAGTAATATTTACAGGTTGCTAAGAGTTCCTCGAGGTCTGGAGCTTTTCCATTCTACAGTAGAGCTGTGCCGTTCGTGCTCATGATCCCTTCTGCGGGAGCACCCCTGACTTCTTGCAGCGTGTGGCACACAGCCTGCGAATGTTATATAAGGACTTGGCCCAGAACTGCAAGCCAGAAAAAAAAAGTAGCATTGAGCCAGTACTGGAGAAGAAAGCCAGAGGCCATCTGCCTCCAAACAAGGCCAAGGAAATTCTAACTCTGCACCAAAGTGGAATCAATTGAAGCCGAGAAGCAAAAAGGGGAAAAAAGCCTTCCTAGAAAGTTGCAGCTGGACGGATGGAAATTTAATGCCTTCCCTATTCACCCCCCGTTTACACAGTTCGTTTCAGTTCTGCAACCCTCTCCTGGCCCAGAGACTTCAAGGGCAGTCTGCAGGTGCTTATACCTGGGTAGCTTTGTCATTCATGCACGAAGTGGAAGTTCCTTCAGCATCCCTTGGCCACTGTCCCAACAGGTACGAGCCCACAATGGTGTCTAGCGAAGAGGTGCGCCGCACGTGGGGCTGCCGGGGACGGCAGGTCTTCTCAACAGCGGCAGCACAGGGTACACTAGCTAGACGAGGGGGAAAAGAAAAGAAATTAGGCTTCCAAAGCCAAGATTCAGCAATAGCTATCACAATTAACAAGCCCACATGCACTGCAAAGACCACAAGAAGGGAACTAGCACATAGAGCCTGGAAAAGTCCATTTATTTTTCAGAAACCAGAGTACTATTGCTTCTAACATGCCCAGTGAGTTTCCACTCTCACAACAGCAGCAGCTCCTCCCTGTCAAGGCCATGCAGCTGCCCAGCCTCAGCGCAGGCAGATTTGCTGCTTCAGGTCAGCCATCGAAAACCAAGCAGCAACAGAAACACCACTTCAGTAGAGTGGGCCAGCAAGTGCTGGTGGATTGACTGCCCAATCTGCCCTCCTACTCACTCCTCCACTCCACTGCAGAGAGCTGTATTCACACTTATTACCAAGAGATTGCTTCTCTAGAAGCAGAGATTTTATTGCAGTCCTTAAGTGCCTGCTTGAAATCATTGATTAGATATTCCAGTCGAAGTCGAGGGAGCTGCTACACAACCAAATGAAATACTCAGCATGTCAACATTGCTTTTGCATAAGCACTGTAGAAAAAAAACCAAACCCCACTATGCTGTCTATAAGGCCATATTTCTTACTAGCTGGAGCACAGTGCTTAGTCAGAGAACCCAGGCTCTTACTCATGGTAAGACCCAACAGCAAAAGGGAAGCTGCGTGCCTCAGTTTCCCACCCCCCCAAGGAAGCATGCTCGCTTCCAGTTTCAAGGAGGCCAAGAGAACACATCTGCAAAGTTCTGGATCCTCCAGCAGGACTGCATGAGTGCTTGGTGTCATTGGTACGTGTGCGCATTCATTCAGCAAAGATCAGAAAGTAAGACGTGCAACCTGTTGACTGTCATAACCCATCGTTGGCAGGGCCCAAGCTCAAATCCAGGAGCTCTGGATCTGCCCAGCTTCCACGAGAGGGCCGCACTGCCTGTTCAGACATTACTTTCATAACAGTAGCTAGAAACATGATTAACAGCAACGTTTTGTAAATAAGACTAGTTTAAGTTTGCGTGTCAGCAACGATGCACACCAGCACAATCCCATCACAAGGATGGAGAGCCAAGTGTCTCTTGGCAGGCCACAGCAAAGGGAGACACGCAGCACGCGCTTTGCTGCGCCCTCCCTGTCTCCTCCATTGCATCCTGGCCAGCTCCAAACTAGATGTGATCAACGCACGGCCCATAAGCAGGCAGCACAGCTGCCCTTTTCTGCAACCCTGTCATCACCCTTGCAGCTGAAAAAAGGTGCTATTGCCAAAACGAAAAAGGTAGCAAGAAAGAGGCAAGTTCAAGCCAGCAGGAAGGTTTGTTTGCATTTCATTTTGATTAGACATGCAAATTACCACGCACATTAGAACCAGCCCTGTGGCCTCCTGGCAAGGTATTAAGGCCATGCACAGCTCTGCTCCAGGTGCTTTGTGTACAGATATTCTCTCCCTTCCTCCCCAAAATGAGGGCATGGCAGGCAGGTAGTGAGTTAACCACACTAAAACCAGCATTAAAACTGTTAAGTACTATGTTGTGTTTGCCAAATACCTCTGTATACAAATGTGCTGGGGCACCCACTGCAGGCTCATGGCTGAGACTGTTCCAGGGACATGGCCTGTTAAATACATCTTTTTATCAGCTAAAATACCATTTGAGCAGTGGAATTTGAGTTCTAGGTGAGAAAAGGGTAGGAACAAAAAGCCACATGGGAGGGCAAGAGAAGCATTAGTCCTTGCATGACAGCCACACCTCGGAAGGTCCACACTGGATTAAAGGCTTATTGTGTTGGGTCCAGCTGGCATTTCAAGGCACACTCCCTGCTCCCAACAGTTAACAGTAAGACAGCTACCACTAACTCTAATTTAGAAACTCATTAGTATTTGCAGCTTCCTCTTCAGTGCCTCATTGGCCCCACAGGCTATGTTACTTGCATCTCCATTACATATGACTTCAGCTGTCTCTTCCTCTCACGCTGCTCTCCCCAACTAGATTGCTGGCAGAAGAACTGAAAGCTGCTGCGATATGGCAGTCCCTCTCCCACAATGCTTTGGCAGCACACATCCCCCACAAAGCTCTCCAAGAGGCCCCCTTTGATATAACCATCGCATCCAGAGGGAGTGGAGTCACCTCTGTACTCCAAACCTTCAACAGGGCAACACAGTCAAAACCAGCCTGAAAGGACCTCGAGAACAGACGTGACCAAGAGCAGAGGAGATGTGGCCTCCTACGGTAACAACCGCATCAATTGTGTACGATGGCTGATGAACACCTAAAGCTATTAACGTATGAACAGCAAGAACTGTCATTCCCTTTCATGAAATACAACTCATGTACTTGCTACCCAACAACTCAGTCTGTTTTGAAGCAGCACCGGGAAGCCCAAAGTGCAGGGGGCAGCTGAGAGATGCAGAGCAGGGTGCTGCTGGAAGCGAGATGCCCCTCCTTATGGTGCAAAGGCTGCGTGCACAGCGCAGTGCGAGGCGCCGAGGCAGGGTGGAGCGTCCTGTTTACAGCTCTGTGCTATTATCATCCCTCTGCACTGAGCCTGCACAGCTGCCACCTGGCCACAAGCTCTGGAGTTGGTCCAAGCCAGCTCCACAGCTGAGAAGTGTCAGGTTGTGGCACTTTTACTTTTCATGTGACAGTAAAGCTGCTGCAGATAACAGAACCGTCGTCGTCGTATCTCCAGGAGCCATTTGGCTGCCTCCAATTGCTGCATGAGGCTTTCATGCAGCCACAAGTTAGAGACTGGTGCAATGCATGCATTTAGAAGCAACAAGCTGTCAGTACTGGAGTTCTAGATTTGCAGCGTCCCTAGTCTTTCCCAAACACATCAACGTCAGTGAGCTCAGAGCTTCCTAAACAGTCTCTCTAGGCCAGCCAATCTCTGCATCTAAAAAGAGAAAACAGAAGTCTTCAGTAAACTTTTAAAAATTTTGGGGGTCATTTTTCAATAAAGAATACCTACAGCTGAATAAAAAAAACAATGGCAAGCAAAAATAAAATTCCCATTCCTACTTTCTTTAGAGTTGTAAAATTGATTTCCTTCCCTCTCCAGATGTCACCCTGGGGAAACTGACCCTTTAATATCAGAAGAATGTTTAGAAATTTAGGGACATACTGTTCAGACCCTGACATTTTCTGAATATGCCCCTTCAAAGGTCTATCTTAAAGTGATGAAGCATAAAAAAACCAGTCCATGTTTAAATATAATCAACTTTCAAGTTAACCATGGAACAATGGGCTGCCTGAGGCTTCACCATGCAGGGAAGCTTTCCCTGCATTCTGTAATATCAAGGCGTACCTAATGGTTTTTGGATGCAGTTTTCAGTTTATTGGCTCAAGCAAGAGTTGTAAGCTCTCAAGTGAGAATTTGTTAGGGAGAGTTTAGCTGAGATGGAACATAAGCAATTCTGTCAATAACTAACTTATGCAAATATCTTCCACCCCAGTGTAACAGAAATTACTGCTAATTATTTAAGTTCTGTATCAGCTTCCCCCATCTATACCTTTTAATGCTCTTTACAACACATCACCTTATTCAGATGATACTCCTGATTTGGGGGATAGGGGCAGTAAGATAACATAAATGCCTAAGTTGAATTTCTCACAGGCCTGTCAAACCACAGCAGGACTCTGTGACACAGAAACATCTCTTTTAGATAAAACATTCACACCAAACCGGGCTTCTGGATGTGTATCAGTGTCCCCTACTGCACCCCAGCACTGCTTCCTTGATCTTTAGCATCTTCCTAGACAATCTAGATGGGAGATCTCTATACAAAACATTTTTTTGCACAACAGCTACCCAGACATAGTTCAGGTTGGACAAACAGAAGGGACACAATGCTGGCATTGCTGTGGTTGTTACCAGGGCAGGAGCTCCTATAGCAGAAAAGAAATAAGCTATCTGATCATGCCAGAGCACTAAGAGCATCTTGTGTTCATCTTAAGGACTGTACCGCTTAATGAGTTACAGCTCTAACCAACAGTTTTGGTGTAGAGCAGGTCTTGGCCATAGCATCACCCCGAGCTCGCTGGCTCCCATCTGACAGAGCAGGAGGTAAAGGCTGGTACACAGCAAGAAATCCAGTGTCTTCCCTTCTCCTCATTTTAAAATTTAACTGGACAAGAGACATGCACGGGACTTCCAGAGGATGTCAAGAACAGTGATCCACAATCCACATCAGGGAATCGCACTTCATCTAACCTCACTCCACAAGATCGTACTTGATCAGAAAACATATCTCCTCTGAGGATCAAAACCACTTTAACCAGGCATTTCCAGTGGAATGACAAGCAGAAGTGTTAGTGAAATAAAGATCAGAACTGAAGCTTCAACATTATAACCCATTTAAATCTCATTTCAATTTCTCTGCAGTTTCATCATGGTGAATCAAGTTATCTGACAGGTTGTTGCCAAATAGGATAAAAATTCTCAGCAGCAAACAAGCTTCAGAAAGATATCCTCAGTTTTAATTATTTTTTTTTTTTTCAGATGGAGCAGGTAAAGGAAAGCATATGTGCTGACTGATGCACTGAGGAAATGCAACAGAACCAGTTATTTTTGAACAGTCCCAATCTTTAACAAAGCAAAGACTAAAATCTTTACAGGTAAAGAATTGCCTTTTCTCAGCATTGTGCCTTTACTGCACTCTCTCCACATTCAGAAGAAATGTGGAGATTTAAGAAACCATGCTTGCAACCATCACAGTCAGCCCAGGCACTTCCTTGCGGCACACCAAAGTGCTGCTATTGCATGCTACTTCTGCAAAAGGACTCCGGGAGAGGACCTTAATCTATCACACAATCTGAAACCAACACAGGATTATGCAACAAATAAATGCTTTTGCTCTGGGAATCCCAGAAAGACTAAAAGGAGATGAACAGGCAGTTTTACCTGTTCTTAATGAAATTTAAAATCCTGTGCTTAGTACACTACAGGAACCTACAAACATGCTAGAAAATAGAAGCATTTCACAGGAACTCACGGCATGGTCAGTTAGCTACCAAGACAGGAACAAAAGCACAATCAAGAGCTGGAGAGGCACTGGGATAAAAGTTCAAAGAAGCTGGAGGGAAAAAGAATATCCTCTCCACAAAGACAGCTACAGACAGGTCTTTTTAAGTGGAGAAGACAAGGGGAAGATCTCAAGCTTTAACCAGAACTGGAGCAGGAGATCCAGAGAAGCCTGCCAGAACATGCTTACTTAAGGTACCAAAAGACAAGGGAGGCTATAAATCGACACCATCTGAGGGGTCTCCACAAAAACCCCCACCAGAAAACAAAGCCAAGCAGGGATGCAGAGACCATCTCCTGTACAAGACGGGCAGCAGGATGACTACAAACAACCTTTGAAGGCTGGACACAGTTTGCATTTTCTAGGAAAAGAAAAATCTCACTTTATCCCAAAAGCAAGAAAGGAAAGTTATGTTCAGTAGTCATGCAATGGTAAACAAGAATGCAGTAAGACAACCGGTTGCAATTGATATGTATGGGTAGAGAAAAAGAACAATTGGAATGTTAAGGGTCTTCAAAGAGGAAAATGAACCTGGAATTTATAGGCAGATTACAAGGTAACAATACACACAACCCTCAGCCACTCCTGCAAAAAGAGTTAACACATCCACAGCGGTAACTTCCGACACGAAGTCTTTTCACCTCAAGTCTCTGCAAAGGAAGTATTCTACATATCTCTCTCAATATTTTAAAATTATAATCCCTTTAAAGAAGATTCACAACTGAAGGGAAATTCACACCCATGCCAGGATGGGATTTCATAGCTCTTTGCTCATTTCAGTAAACATTAATACAGAAATGCAAAACCCTCAGAGCACTGAAATCCATTGCACTTTCCGGTGAACAGGCAGAAGCTGTGGTTAAACCACACTACCCCTCATGACTCTTGCTCAAACTGTACACACACAGCCCAAGACACCCAAAAAAGTACCTGCTCTCCCAAATGAAACCCCACAAGAACCTTTCTCTGCTTCAGCGCTTGACTGATGCAGAAAGGAGCAACCCACTGAGGGGGAGCATCAGGAAAGCAAAAAAACCCCAAGGGCAAAGAGGATCCTACACCAGGTTGGGGAGCTGGATTCCCATCTGATAAAACCCAGCAATGACTTGCCCTGCAGCCTTCACTGAACCGGCCCCGAGGGCTTCACAACTGTCCTGGGAGCACAAGGGAAGAAATTCCAGGCTTTGTAATCACTCCCCTGGTTACAAGCTGCGTTAAGAGTACAGCTGGAGAGCGCTGACCAAAGGACACAGCATCTGCAGATATCATTGAAGGAAATTAATAGGGGACACTAGCAGTTCAAGTTGTTTTTTTTTTTTTGGACACAGACATTGTTAAACAGCAACTCCCTCCAACAAGGCTCAAGGTCTGAAGCTGAACACCCAGCTGATGGAGTAAAAGAGCTGAACTCTTCACCTTTAACTCAATTCTTTCAAAGTTTGTTTTTCAAATGATAAAACAATGTGAAGAATTTCAACATTCTCAAAGTCTTTGGTTGAAGTGCACATTTCCTAAATCTAGCCTGATGCAAGTGACCACTTTGGTGGGATCTTCAAGCAAGCCCATCTCTTATCCACTGATACAGCCTGGGAGTGCTTCTGGGCTGGCTTTACACTCTGAAATTTAAGTAAGAACTAGGAAAAAAACAGGTGGGCAGGAAGCCTCTCATGAACAATAAGAGTGGTTTAGAAACAAGCAAAAACTTGTTCAAACATTAGATCTTTAGGACTTGTTCACTCTGATCCTGGAGAATACAGATGACTAAGGAGCTACCAGGATCATCCATGTCACCTGTATCAGAAGAGTGAAACCCAAGCAATGAAGATAAAGCTGTGGGTTTGGTTTTTTCCCTTTTTTGTTAACTCTATGTAAATCAATTCTTGATAAGCATCTAGGAATCAAGATCACTGCAAAAGGCAGCGCTCTCACTCTCAAGATGAGAAACCTCTGATTCTCAAGTCCTTGGAAATCTTCCAGTACAGATAAAGTAAGCCAAAACCAGAGTAAGACATCCTTGATATTTCTACAGTTACAGACAAGGTGGAAAACAAGGAAGAAGGCTTCCTGTCCTTTACAGACATATAACTACATAAGTCACATCAATACTTTATGACAAGCCCTCCTCCCATACTCACAGTCATCTTTATGGCTAGTTGCAGTTAAGCCATCTGCCTGGAGGGCCCAACATGAAGCTACTGAAACAACTTTTCAGCAAGGAAAAACAACCCCACAACATCTGATACACCTTCTGATTACCCTCCTAGTGCCTTTTCTAACTGGGAAGCAGGATACCAAAGCTAGTATTAGCTCAGTGTTACAGCTAGCCTAAACAGCGTAAACACAACAGCATTATGCATACAAGAGTTGCACACAGCAGCCTCAGGCTCAAGCATGCCAGGAACCGTACAAGCTCTGTAATTCCTGTTCTTGAATGCTTCCAGCCTTAAAGGATGGCACACAAACTATGAGAAACTGAGGCACAGGGAGGAGAAGCAGCTTGCCCAGAGTCATGCACCAGGTTCCAGGCAAGCATGGAAACAATTATCTCCCGTTATTTTCAAAGAATGGGCTAACCACACAACCTTCTTTGATATTTTCCTCATTTCCTGTACAGTCAACCCTGCATTATCAGGTGGTTTGAATGGCAGCACCACAAGCTTAATTTCTAATGCAAAAAGGCCTGTTTAATATAAATTCCAAGAGGGAATATTTTTACAGGCTCAACACTATTGGCCTTTCTTGGAGATCCTTCTTGTACAACTGTGAATCCCACTAAATCAGCATTGTCATCTTAAACTGCAGGAGCTGTGAGGGAAGTGCCAAGATCAGCTCGATGTAGTCAACGCTGCCATTTACACAGTATTTCAACATCCAAGCTTTGCATAGAGAACTCATTGCACTTGGTGCTTGACATTATTTCTCTCACAGGGTTAGGCCAAGTACTTGTTTTTTCTTTTGCACCACACAGACAGCAAAACATTTACCACACCTGCAACAGAACTGCTGCTTCTCTATACAAATAGGTGCCCAGGTTCCTTCCTCACCCAACAAATGTTGAAAAAACTTCGCTATGGTCCATGCAATTGTATTAGATAAGCCCCAGCTGAAAAAGATTCACAAATAAAAATCCATCCATGGTAAATGATCTGAGAGCTTCCTAGTTCCTCTGGAGCATTCTGCTATAGAAGGGACAGATCAAACTGACTGCACAGTCCCATCCCTTCCCCCCTGCAAATTTGTTTTTAAATGTCATCTCCAGCATTTTAAAGCAGGGAAAAACTTGTTTCACCCACAGAATGTCAACACAAGTCAAGATTAGTTATAGATGTGTCCTTTGTTTCCCCTTTCCCACACCCCTATCCAGAGGCTAACGAACTGGGAGCAGCAAGTTTAGATTGAAGGCATGATCTGTATCAGCTGAGGACTGCAATACCATGAATGGGCTCCAATTACTGTGTGAGAAACTTGTTCTACATTAAACAAAGCCACCTGCAATGCTTTGCCTCCAAACCTGAGCCATGTATTGTATTCAACTATGTTTTGTACAAAGACTGATTTGATTCCATAGGACAGAGGCAGGATTCTTCCTGGCTAGTGCTACAGCAGGGCATCTTCAAGACTTTCCCATCCCTCAACCAGTCCTACATGACTATTTTTCCCCCATTACATCTCCCTACCTGTGCTTAACCCTTTAATTCTAGGGTTTTGCTGGGGGTAAGCAGGCTGATAAAGGCAAAGGCAGAATTACTTAATAGTGATGAATCCCAAAATTTGGAAATGCAGAGTTTGTCAAAGCAGCTGTTTGCACGGTGCAGCAGCACAATTTTCCCATGATAGTACTCTGCATCCCTGCTTGAGGGTTTTTGTTTCTCTTTTGGAGAGTTAATACCAACTGAGCTTCTACTTAATACCTACCAACTTCTACGGAGATACCCCTTCTCTAAGATGGACTTTTTCACTTTCAAGTTGGGCATAGGATATAAATGTTATGAACCTGTGTCCCTTGTTCATTTGCTTAAGCACCCCCTGAAAGACTACAGGTGCTAAACAGTAAAAAATAAAACTTCAAGAGCAAACACCCCAAACATCTGGACCACTATTTCAGTAACGAAAGCCTTTATACCCATCCCTCAGGACACAAAACCCCATCAGATACCAACTGCTAAAGCAAACACAGTAAGGCCTGAAGCACTTAAGATATTCAACTAATAAGACGGAGGAGGGGAGAAGACCCCCCCCACTCATTACGTGATGCCTGCAGCAAAGGAAAGCAGCAGAGAAAGATATTGTTAACAGCTCTGCTGCATCACTACCACATAAGCAGCAATCCCACAGCACTTTCAAGTGGCAAACAGACATTTTTATTCCTAAAGAAACATTTTCATTTTGCTAAACATGTACTCAGACAGTATTGCCTATGAATAGCGTCCCACTCGTCTGCCTCTATAATATAGACCAGGCACGGGTTTAATTCAGATACCAAATAAAGATATTTGGCAGACTGCTCACTTAGTCTCTCTAGCAGGATCCACACAGCAAAAACAACTGGACATCTCAAAAACAGGCAAGTTCAGCAGGCAAGCAACAAAATCCCATCTAGATGAGTCAGCTCAGCCAACAGTAACTTCCTGAAAAGCTAAAAGGCACCACATAATTCTGGGGTTGTAGGGATGGTGGTGGGAAAACTGGTGAATTTATCTGAATTTTATTGAAGAGAGACTGTCAATAAAGCTTTGGTTTCACAGAAGATTAATGTGAAATACATGAAGCGCAAGACACAGGTCTTGTCAAAGCCATTCATGAAACCCCCCAATCAACCATACAGGTTTACAGACGAAGACTTGTATTTCTGCACCTCACTGTTGTTCCTCTTCTATGCCACACTGCCACTGATAAACAGGTAGCATTTGGAAGGCAGACAGGCAGCTACCCTTTCTCCTCCTAAGAAATCTACTCCAACGCTACCCAGAAAAGCAGTTGGTAGGTAACTCCTGGTACAGCTATTCATCCCATCTTACCCCCTACACATTTAATGAGTGCACTGAAGGAGTCTGCTCACCTAGTAACATGACGTGACTTTGCTTTTCCACCATATTCCACCTTCTCCCGCTCTGTGCATGAACCAATTTAGATGACTAAGACTACTTACCTGCTCATGTTCACAAAATGCTATGTTCACCAATGGGTCTGTAAATTAAAGTTTGAGCTGCAATTTAAATAATCCTATTTTTTCTAATGTCATACTGAAAAAAAGAGGCATAAAGACTTTTCCACGTCTTGCTTGAGAAAATCAGGTTTCAGACCTGCAATGCTTGATGAGGACTGGGGTTACACCCAGGCAGTAGATTCCTGAGCGCAAAGGCATAAGTCTCAGGGAGTCTGAAGTCTGGATGCAAGGATGGAAACTCTCAGACCAGCATGTGCTCCAGTGTGGGCTTTGGAGGAAACAACTGAGGCCACAAACAGCACCAGCATTGCCGTTAACCGATTTAAACTTCAAAGTCTCCACAAAGCTCATCCCACCTCAGAGAACACATAACCTTGACAGTGTTACAGCACCTGCAGAGCTGACTACCCCAGCAGCTGCCTCCAAGCCACCTAACCTGGCATAAATGGATGCAACAGGGATGGGTCTGGGCTGCACCTGAGGAGGATCAAACACTAACACATTATCTACTTCACCACCAAAAGCCACATCACTGAAGAGATAAGGAATTTAAAAAAAAACCTGACCCCAATGACATACATGAGATTCATCACTCTTAGTCCTGACATCTTGGATTTCCAAACAGCAAGTCAACTCCTTTTAAAATATTCTTAGACCTCATTCCTGGCATCCCCCAGCTCTAGCTCTTCCTTTTAACAGAAGCCCTTTGAGAGACTCAGCAGCTGCTCCTCATCTCAATGGGATCCTCTATTATCAGAGCAGCTGCAGGATCAGACCCCAGATCACTCTACCTCTTCTTCTAAAACCCCAAGCCAGAACCACAGAGATCCCCAGCAGCCAGCCGCTATGAGGCTTGAGAGCAATTCTGAAAGTCAGCAGTCAAATGAGGAAAGATGTGATAAAGCAACGGATTTCCATGCTGAGCTCCCAAAAGGTAGCAGCAAAAGTGTTAGATTATGAATCACCAGGATACCAGTTTTCAGTTAAACCCTGCCACTTTACTGCTACAGCTCCCACACATGCAGGGAAAAAATTGAAGCTTACAAAGAGTGATGAGGCAGAGAGCAATGGAAATTTCAACACTTCCAAAACTGTAGATGAAATTACTATGATCAAGAGGAAAAATTCAAGCTCCTAGAGCCTGAACAGTGAGGCACAGAGCCAGGAAGAAATGAAGACCAGCAATTCTGGTTCATCTCAGTGGCGCTCCAGCCGTTTTGCCCTCAGAAAGCTGCATGGTATTCGCCACGCTTTGGAGTAGGTACAGTACAGAGCTCTAATGCAACCAAGAGATCACAGGCAGCCTGGCTCTCCTTCCTTTGAGATTCGCTTTATTTTCTTCATAAGGTCTGAAGCTACTGACTAATTGCCCTCTTCACAGCAACTTCACCACACTGTTGAGTGGGAAGGAGAGGCTAGCACTCCAAAGAATTTATTTCATTAACTTGTTTCAAGTGTAAATTGAGCAAAAAGCTTTTTAATAGCTTCCCTGATCGATACCAACCCTGCCAGTGGCAGGAATGACTCTAAGTCTCAAGCAGTGAAATGCAGAACACTTCAGGAAGGACCATTAATTCTCATTGTAGAATTGGCTGCAGCACTGTCCTCTGCAAAGCAGATTAAGTAGCCACTGTGTTAAACAAGAGACGAGCACTCTGAACAGATGCCACCAAGATCAGCTGGCCCAAAGCTTGACAAATATTTCTCTCTGTTCCAGAGGTCTGTTTAATCTTACATTTAACCCAAAAAGTGTTTCTTTGCTATTTTAATACTGGAGATAATGAACAGCCAAGCAAGAACCCAACATCCAAAAGCAGTCCCGTGAACAGCCAAAAGTAATACGTACATAAAGCCAAAGATTATTATTAGGTCACCGAAAAGTTATATTTAAATAAGCATTCCTGAAGTGGTCAGAAAAATCTCAGTAATGCAATTAGGGACAAATAGCCATTAGCGCCAATCAAATTATTGCTTCTTTATCAAGCCAGATCAGCTGCATGAAACACAGGGCTCCGTTTTTTTGGGAAGCCACCTCCAAATAGGCAACTCATTATCACGGGAGACCGCAAGCAGGGACACGTCCTGCCTGCAAGGAAGCCAGCACGGAAGGGAGATCTGTTGACCCCACGGGGCCGGAGATCAAAGCCCAACCCCTCGCGTGTGTGACCACAGCCCACGGGCAGCGTTTTAAGCAGCTCGGCTGTTGCGGGGTTTGAAGTTTTCCTTCGCTCATTGTCTTTGGTGTCGTGTCCTCCCCCACCTCGTTTTCTTTTCCCCTCTCCTCTGCCCTTGGTTCTCTCCTTTCTCTTTCACTTCCACCCACGCAGCATCAGTTAGGAGAAGCCTCCCGAGCACACGGTAGTTTTCTCTAATTAATCCCAGCACTGCCTTCGCGGCCCCGGGGAGGACGGGAGGTGTCGGCGCGCACAGCACTGGGTCCCCCCCCCCGCCGCAGGGACCCAGGCCGGCTCTGCCTCGACCCCATCTCAGCCGCCGGGGCCCGGGGCGAAGAGACGCTGCCCCGCGGGGGCACACTGCGGGGCGGTTCGCACCAAGACCGGCCGCTGCAAGCCCCCGGGAGGTGCCGCTGGGAACCCGCGGAGCGGCTCTTTGCTACCGTTTCGGAACCCCAGCCCGGCTGCAGGAGACACGCGTGGCTTCCCCCCGCCGCAGCCCCGAGGCTGCCCGTGGACCCGGCTGCGCACCGGGGGCAGGGGAGGGGGGTCGCCCACCTCCTCCCTCCCTCCCACCGTTACCTGCCCGGCCCCCGTCTCCGCGGCGCTGGAGCTGGAAGGGGACGGTGGCGCGGAGCGGCTGGAGCCCCCCCGCCCCGCCGCGGCAGCAGCAGGAGGCGCCGGCCGCCCCCGCCATGCCCGTCCCGCCCGCGCCAGACGCCGCACTGACTCCCCCAGCTCCGCCAACGCCGCTTATCAGCGCTCCGGGGGCGGTGCCGGCGGGAGGAGCCCGGCGATCATTGGGTGTCCGCAGCCAACCGATCCGCCCTCGTTAACGAAAGCCAATGAGATCTCTCCGCAAGCTCCTCCCCCCCCGCACGCGCTGTAAGGCTTAGCCAATCAGAAATGCGGTCACCCTTAAGAGGCGTCAGCCTCGCGTCAGAGCCAATCAAAAGAGGGAAGAGACGTTCAACCGGTGCCCTCTCTCCCTCCCCGTAGCGGCGACGGAACCAATCGCAACAGGGGACAGCTGCGTACAGCCCATACTTCTCCAAGGGAACCAGTCGCAAGCCTCCTCTTACGCCCCGCCCCTTCCCCGCGAAGACAAATCAGAAACGCCTGGCAGTGTTTGTGTTCCGCGCCGGCGGATCACGTGGGTGGGGCCGGTTTCTCTTTCACCTTGGGAGGAAGGAGGAGAAGGAGGAGGAAGGCGGTCGGCGGCCGCCGCCCGCCGCACCGGGACGGGTCCCCCCTCCGCTTCCCCCCCCACCGGCCTCCCTTCCCGCCTCACCCCCGGGGCACAGCGGCAGCGGGAAGCGCAAGGCCCAGCCGTCCCAGGACTCTGCAACCCGTCCTTCCTCCCCCACCACCGCATGAGATGAAGGAGAAAGGTAGAAAGAAGCAGAAGGCTTAAAAATAATCAAGATTAGAGTGCAGGTTTCCAGCACTAAGCTCTTGGGTCCCCCGATCCACACCCCCTCCTGAAAGCAGGCGAGGATTTTATCAGCTTTTAGGGTTTGGGGTTCTCCCCACACTTTTACCTGAGCTCTGCTTTAAGCAAAGCAAACACCGCAGTTGTTGTTCTCTTTTAAACTAGAAAAACCTGTTGTGGAAAATTCTACTACAAGTTTTACTGCTGAGTGAGCTTCTAATTTTGTGTGCCCCTCAGACATCTGAAATTCAAGATACCACAACCCCTCCCAGGCTGAATTAAGAGTTTAAGAAAAATATATAGCTGGAAAAAGGAGAACAGAAATCAAAATGTTGAAGTTGGGGTTTTTTGTGCTGGTTGTACAGCATGACTAGTTCTGTCAGACACAGGTATGGGCTGGCCGATGTGGTTTCATGGTGCCGGCAGAGCTCAACGGGTGCAGTCCCTCGTGGAGCTGGGGCAGGATCAGGTACCTAGCCTCGCTGCTCATGTTCCGCGTTTTGTACTAAGGAGGTGACTCGCTTCCCAGCCTGCTCGCGGGATCTGACCCCTGGGAACACCAGCTTCAACAGAAGCTGGACGAGGACCCTTCTCCTTTGGTTCCCCATCTTTCCCACCACCAAAAGCCTTTGACTCAAGCGAACTTTGCTGAGCTCATGTTTCCAGAAAACTTCTGTTCCTTCCACTATCTCCCATCTCATGTCACCTGCAGGAATCAACTGCTACTTAAAAGAGAGGGATGAAAAAACCAGAGAACACAGACCCATTTGTAGGCCCAGAAGGGAGGCTATGGGGGAATATGGTTTCAGGAATGACAAAGCCAAAGCTCTGGATAGGGCCATAGGAAGAACAATTGAATGCTCAGGATATGGGGTGCCAAGGATTTTGGGGGAGGCAAAGTTGAAGCCATAAGTACTAAAGATACAGTTTTTCACCAGTGCTAAGCATTTGGGAATCTGGCCCTGCTTTCAAGAGTAGGTTCCTCCAAGGTGCCTCACCTCCCATTTGTCCCTGCAGTCTCACACCTGGCAGGTGCAGAGAAAAAAACATCCTTCCACCCACCCAGGGCTCTCAGCAGCCCGTTGTTCACCATCCTCTGACCTTCTGTTCCTCAAGTATCATTTCTGATGATCCATTTAAACCTTGCAATTATACCATGCTGTTTGATTTCTTGAAAAGACATCACAACACGGAGGCTTTTTTTCCTTGTTCTAGTCCCATAAAACATAGTCTAACCAGTTCTCAAATGAAGGTCGTTACATTCCACCCTTTCCACTCACCCTACCTCTCCTAAACCTATAAGCAGACTCCATCTGCTCTGGGTTCTGGCCTATATTCTGCTTCCAGGCGGACACAGTTACGTGGGTTTAGGGAAAGGAAGCATCTGTCCAAGTGAAAAGGGTAGGGCTGATCTATCTAACCCAGGAGCCTGGGAAGCTGTGGCATGGCTAGATAAGAAGAGGGGGAAAGGCATGAGGTGGCAAAGTAGCCCGGGCTTCATGCCAACCTCTCTGGAGAGGAGCGGTTGTGACAGCAGCAGCAGACAGTTGGTCTCCCCCAGTGGCTATCGCAGCAGAGCAGCACTCCCCATCTTCTTCCTGTATCTCTCTGCTCACGAGGCCGGCTGTTGCTATTTGCATGTAATCAGGCAACAGATGGGAAACAAGACAGTGCCATCTTGCTTCTAGAAAAACCCTGGGGGGTCGGGCCAGGGCGGGGAGAGGTGGCATATATTGCAATACTGCAGTTGTTAAAGGAAAAGACAGAACATACCTCCTGATGGAAGCAAAGATGAGATAGAAACAGCTTTGGTTATTAGAGCTTAGAAAACAAACAAAATGCCACCCATCAAACTAATCTTCCCTATCTCTTCTAGCAAGGAGCGCTGCGAGGTCTCTGCTAAGGTGGAAACCCAGTCACACAAGGAGGCACAACGATCTCTGCTCAGGACTGTCCTAAGGGTAGGGGAACATTCCAGAACAGCAATAGTGTTAGGGGGCATTTCTGAGAGTTAACAGCATTCACCAGAAGACAGTTCAAGCATTTCTCTGTTCATGTAATCTTACAACCTAAAATTAAGTTTTAAACTAAACAAAGGTCCTCAGGTGTCTGTTCTCCTAACAGTTCTTCCTATCCCAGCTCCCACTGCAGCAACAAGGTAACACCATACCTAGCTGATCTGGAAACCTTGCTGCTACTCTGTACACAGACATTTCAAGTCAAAGACACCTCTCCCGAAAATATTTCCTTCCCAAGTCCATAGTAGCTATTAGCAAAGAAACGGGAAATTAAATGTAAGAAAATGAAATGGAGAGGGAACTACCAAAGTACAGGTGTTCAAAAGAACATAAAACTACAGTGAAAAATAGTTATAAATGCGAAATAGAGGAGTTTTGACCATATTCTTCTTTCACTGACAGACTGGTAGCTCAACTTTTCTAGGAACCCTTCAGAGTCAGTCCTTCCAACCTAGAAATTCAAATTCACCTTTCAGTTTCTCTGCCACACTGCCTTTTTAAGGCACTGCAATTTGAACCCAATACCCACAGCTGGAACAAACTAAAAATATTCACTCCTCTGTGCTGCTTTGTTTTAGCATAAAGGAGGTCACACCTGTGCCTCTGATTGTTCTCACCATATCTCATGCTATAAATACAGCAAGGAATACTGAAAAAAAGTGGTTCGGCACAACTAAGCAAAGCACCACTCCATCTCAAGTCCAAGTTCTGCTTTCATCAGATGCCTCCCTCAAGGTTTAAAACCCCACATTTTGCTTTAATATGTAGGAAGAGGCAAGAAAGCACCAGCTGTTACCTGTCAAGTGGGCTACAGCCATTCTAGCCAAGTTGCACATTATCAGCCAGCCAAGTTTACTTGCAACAAGAATAGGCCTTTCTGTATCCTTCCCCAACAACGACACACACCACAGAGTAAGCGTTATAAAAGTTCCTGTGTTCCTGCAGGCTACACTCTATAGCCTACGCAGTGCAGTCATCTCCCTGTAATTAAGGTTCCTAATGATGTGCTGCATAGTAACAGAAGTAACACGATCTTTTACAACTGCTCAAGGGCTGCAGGTCAAGGATCCAACTTCATATCATACTCTGCTTGCTTGTTTCCATTGCTTCAGCCGCAGCAGTTTCTTGTAGCCTTCTTGCACAGGAGGAGAGCTGACCTACCACACCACCAGTTAACTATTCTGTTTTCAGAGCCTCAGAAAGCCAGTCATTTCATCACAATTAGCAAACACCACAAAGCTTCAGAATTATCAAATGCATCTCATGGCTATGAACCGACCTATTCAGTGTGTTCCAGAAAGCCATCTTTTAACATTACAGCACTATCCGGTTCCTCAGTATTTACAGGCATGCAGGAGAGTATTTTTGTGTAACAGGCCTGGCCTTCCCTTCCCCATTGGACCTCTCCGAGTACACCCTACTACACATCCCAGAACTGCTACCCACCATTCTTTAGCTTTATGTCAGCATCACTTGAGGAAGTGACAGGCAAATAGGAAACATGTAAGGCTGAACAGTTACCACTGCAGTCCTGTCATTCTGGTCCAGTGCTCAAGTCCTAAATGAGATTATATTTCTGGCTGTTTGCTATGGGTAGGAGGGAGACAGAGCTTAGATTTAAAGTCCTGATCAGCTGAGCATGAACGTGGAAGATCAAAGGGTCATTCAGCATACAAGCTAAGCTTTCCCTCATTGTCCTTGAACAAAATTCCTCTCACTCTAAACTGTGGAGTAAAATGCCTGCCTGTCTGCCTCCCACTCTATCCCCAAGAGAGATGGCTGCATTTCACTACCGGACAGTTTCTGCACTCAAATGTTTTGAGATGAAAAGCTCTAAAGAGCAGCAAGATAAATAAAACTGCAGTTTATTAAAAGAGACTAACAGATTATTCACCAGACCAGCCAAGCTATTTCACAGTCTGGTCATGCTTGCAGTGAAAACAGTGGGAGTTTTGGGAACAGAGCACAAGCCCTGCTAAGAGTAAGGAGACATTATGAAATAGATCATTTTCACGAAGTCATGGAAAGGCAGGAAGCCTCTCCTAATAGTATGAATCATCAATATACCAGAAAGAAAGAGTGCACTTAAAAGTAATCACGGATGTCCAGCACTGCCAACATCGTAATAGAGCATGTAAATGAGTACAAGGAGAGCAAGTCAGTCAAGTACCGACAGATCAATTCAAAACAGACAAGGGACTCAAAACTACAGCTATAATAAAGCATGTCTCATACCTGCTGCTGCAACATCCTCCGCTGCTGCTTGGGTTCCTTCTACCCACTACAAGAGCCATCTGATCATCCCACTGCTGTGACCCTGCAGCTTCTCCTGCTGGGAAACAGACACAGCAGGGATGAAGTTTATTATCTTCTTTGGGATCCTGTCATCATACACTTGCAGAAGTTTGGGTACATGATTTCCAGTTTTCTTTTATAGTGCTGATGGCATTCAGGGCAATCCCTTGCTTTGTGCCAGGCTCTGCATCTATGCAGGAGCTGGCATTTGACTGTTCAAAGTGACACGCAAAGGTTGTCTGCAGCAGGACACAACACATCTAGGGGACAGGGGACACCAGGACTTGTGATCTGTGCTGTTAGATGCCACCTATCTCATCCCGAGAGATGATCTTGTTTCTCCTCCAATGCCCAACCACATGGATTCAGCAGTTAGCCAACATCAGAGACTTAGTAAGATTTCCCAGAATAACATGGGCTGCATTAGATATAAAACATTCACCATTAAGGAATGGCAGTTAGGAGAATGTGTGTTAAAGGAAGCGTTATGTTTTTAGGACAGTTTGCCCAGAAGAGTGTCAGCAATTAGAGCTCTAGTTCACCCATCAGCCACTGTCTGGCAAAGCATGGCAGCTCAGTCACACAGCACTACCTTTCTACTTCCTGAAACCGAGCTAGATTAGAAAGTGTTAGAAACATGATATAGAAAAAAAAGTTTACGTAAAGGGCTGTATTTGGCACAAGAATATTATTCCCTTATAGATACAAGGCAGTCCCAAGACAAGCTCCCCAAGAAGTGCTGCTGAACTTTTCCAGAACATGGAACTTAACGAATTTGGAAGCACAGGTACATAAAACTGTGTGGTAACAACTGGCACAATGTAATTAGGAAAAAATGCAGACACTGAAGAAAATAACCTACTTGGCTCACCTCAGAGCTCAGCAAGCCAGAAGTTCATATGGGAAGAAACTTTTTTTTTTTGCCATGAATAATTACAAAAACAGGAGTTTCAAAGGAAATCAGCAGTTCCAGCTGGCACATAAACCTTATCCTAGGAACAGCCATTTTGCAGCACCACACTTCTAACAGGACACAAGCCCCCAGAAAGCAATCACATTGCTCACCCCAATCTTTACTCATCTGACAAATTTCTCCAAGTAAGACTATGTTTTTTAATAATTAGAGGTATAAAGGACAGTGACCATATCACAGAATACAAACTGCTGTAAAAGCTACTGCTTCCATCTTGTGATATGCTTTCTCCAGATATATCCTCCCATTCTCCATCCATTCTGTATTGTCAATTTGCACTCATTTTGGTGTTTCTTTGACTCCTTCGGTGTTAAGGCACAGAGCTAAGCAGTCTCCTAGGAAACTAAGGGAAAGAAAATCCTGCCTAAACAGAGAAGCCACCAAATTGATGCATATTTAATATCGGAGTCAACCAGACCATCCCAGCAATGGTGTTGCTCAATGTACCAAACTGGTAGTAGTCTGTTCTCAAAATCATTTTGCCCAGCTCTGGTTCTTAATTCCACCTTGTCTTTCTACAATTCTCTCTTACTCTTGTCTTAAGGCTTATTTTCTTGACCTTTGGCTAAGCCTCCAAGTATACTCCACCCTTTAGTTTGGGGTGACATTTGGTTTCTGTTACCTGCCTCCTATTTTCACTTTGGATCTAAACAGTAGGCACATCCCAAATTATCCCTCTACCTCCACTACTGCAGGCAGATACCCGAGGCACAGAATATGGTGATTAGGGATCACTCTTTAATTAGCAGAGCAAGCAAAGACAAATTCTGTCCCTACTATACTCACACATAACCTGTTCTTAATATCCCCAAAGTTCTTACTACAATCAAGATATTCATGTCAGCTGGAAACTGAGCTACAAAGTCTGTGGCTAGTTGCCCACAGTACCACAGTCAGTTTTACAAAAAAGAACTGCCCACAGGATGGGCTCAGAAATGCCAAACAGGATGAAGTTTTGCCTTCACTTCCCACATCAGTGTCATCTTTGGAGACAAATGTTTCTTACACCTGTGAAAGTTTGTGTCATTGGGCTGAACAACATGAACAGAGTTTTCCTTTAAGGAAGCATGCAGAGGGCTTGATTGATTAGGAAGCAAGGCATTAACATCGGTGCCAGGCAGTTGGAGAGCACTGCCTAGACTGGAAGGAATGTATTAAAGGAGCAGATCACAAATCCAAAAGCAGACAAGAGGATCCAAAAAATAACCCATTTTGGCAGGAACAGGACGAGGATGGCATAAAAATATCTGGCCTATCAATAGGCTTTAGTCCTGCCAGGGCAAAATGTACTTTTATTGCAACTATTTAATAATTAGATTATACTATGAGACCCAGGGGAGGGAGGGAGGGAACCAGGAAGTGCGGCTATATTCGGCTGTAACTAAGTGAAAAACTTCTGCTTTCAGCAAAACTCAGACTGGATTTTTTTCCCCTTATAATTTAAAAAAAAAAAAAGTAGGCCAAACTGGATTGACCTTGCTCCTGATGCCAGAAAACACAGACTCCACTCAGATGTCTGCATGCCAGAGCCCAGGGGAAAGAGCGAGTGCATAGATTCTGTTCAAGTTTACTGCAACACCCTTATCCATCTACAGCTAGTTGTGTTCTGCAAGACCTTCAGCTCAATGCATGGTACATGGCCACGATTCTCCATACAGGGGCTTCTGTGACTATTTATACTGCAAGTCAGTATCCATTCAAATCTAAACTAGTTTCAGGCTTTAAAAAGGAAACACATACACCCCCCAGCCCCAAGCTGTTTGCTGAACTGTCTGCAAACACATCCTCTCAAAACTGGAGTCTTCCTGATGTGCAACAGCTGATGTATTATTTTTTTAATGTGAAAGTAAAAAATACTATGCCAATCTGGAAATAAATCCCACAGGCTAGGCTAGCTTCAGCACTATGATTATCTGAATTAAATACACTGCTGTTGGGTTTGCTTCTGAAGTGTACCAAAGCCCACTGGAGAGCTGGCCTCTTCAGCTGTAAACAGAAGTAAAGACTCAAAAATGTATCAGGTCAAGCTTGTTGCTAGCCCAGGTTCCACAGCAGATTTTCTACCACGCTAAATTCTGTGCCTTGCACCTTCTACCATTTGTCTACACATATCTGCATTTAACCTGTCTGCACATCACTGACTATACTTTGTCAAGAACCCACAAAGTTCAAGCTTCTCAGCTAGTGACAGTCAGAATAATTTAGGCTCCAACCCCCACTCAGAGCCAGGCCAACATAGATCAGGTTGCTCAGGCCCTGTCCAAAAATACAGCCAGCAAACAGCAGCTAGCCCTCAGTTACTCTACAGTAAAAGTGCCCTTGTAAGAGACAGTGACTCACTCCCATATGGGTCTTTAAGACACATCAAATGCTTGGGTCAAGAGGTTCTCTGATGCTGCTCTATCATCTAGACCTACCACACCTAAAACCCAAACATTTAAAAATATTAAGCTGGAACCCAAACCAGAGGGAAGCCACCTCTACTACTTACCTTCTGAAAATGTTAAGGTAAGAGAAGGAGCCGTCCTGGATCTTCATATCTGTGTAACAGTGCTCTGGATATTTGTAGCACTTTGTCATTATTCTAGTCTTTCTGTAACTCTAGCCCCCAGAGCTGGACTGAGATGATACCTAAAAGCAAGTAAGATTTATTCAAGTACGACACTTCAGATATTTTTCTGGTGTATTTTCATTATATAGCGTTTCTTTCACTTGCTTTAAAACATGCTTAAGTAGGTAAAGTAGCCCTGCAGGAATGCATCGTAGCAAATAACACACAAAGCAATTAAAGTGAATGCTTTAACATTTATAAAGCACTTAGCAACTGAAAAACCTGAAGTACTTTACAAGCATTTATTCTGCTTCATAACAATTCCTACATAAGCAAACCTACTTGTAATATAAGTGATTGCTACATTAAGGTCCCGCAGGCAGCTCACTCAATGCCATGTCTCCACAGCAAGTGGGAACCAAGGCAGGAGATTGGAGTTTTAAACCTAATTTCAACCTATTGATGCTTCTACCTGTTTATGGAGATTAGTTTTACTGAATACTCCCTTTTCATTGCCTGTATTTTCTAAGATTCAGCAAGAGATAGTTTGGTTTTTTTTTTAAAAAAAATACAACAGTGAATGTACCTAAGCTGAAGTTCCAAACAGTTTTAGTGATGCTAAAGGCCTAGAGAGATTTCAACAGATTCAGTGAGATCTTCAAGGCTAAGAGATTTCAGGTAGCTAAATCTGCTGACATCAGTGGCAATCTGGCACCTACATATATTCAATAACCAAGGATTTAAAAACCAAAAATCACTTTTGTGTGATTTAACACTTAATTTCAAGTTATCACGCACTTGCTAAACTTTCTTCTGGTGTAGCATCAGGAAATTCCTCATTTCCTACTTGGAAAATTCTGACAGAGTTAAGAGACTGCAAGTCTGTCTTAAAAACCTTATTAAAGGGAGTTTAACCTGAGTGGGGATCTTGTAAGCTGAAGCTACACCGGTGTTGCACCCTGAAGAAATCGCTCCCTCTTCCCAAGCCGATTCCCAATTTCAATAGCTTGCTCAGGGTGAAGAAGTGGTTTCATGCACTGACATCTAGTGGTGACGCCAATATGGAAGGCACCTGCCGGCATACACAGCCTCTCAAGCGTCACATCCCTTTGTATTTTCCCTTAGAACAGACTTGCAGTTCCAGCTCCGACAAATGCCAGGGCTGGAGCTTCTTCGGTACCGACCGCTGGCACATGGCCAAGGGCTGTACACATCCTTCACATATAAATTAATTAAAAAATAGATTTTTATTTCTGCCAGAAGCCTCCTAAGTCTGGGCTGGATGTTGAACTGAAGTGTAGCAGCAGTAAGTTAAATCCTTGCAGTCTGTTCTACTGGTAAATACACACGTACAGAAAAGTTCTTGCAAGCTCTGCTGTGGTCATAATATGATCTGATTGTTGCTCTTCTGAAAGCATCACACAGCTTAGCAAATGTTAAGGCCATCTTCCCTTCTTGTTGCCCCCTTCCTCTACACACAGTGGATACTGTAGAGTTATGTCAATTCAGTGTTCAAACTGCACAGAGGACTTAACAGTTTGCATTACCTTTTTAATTATCAGGTGATGATAAGACAGCATGGGGAATTGGATTCCTGGCTTCTGTTCAAGTACTGCCACCTCTAGGAAAGTTATTAAACACCACCCACCTCTGTTTGCTTTGTTTTTCCAATAACATCCTGTTGGTGGTGGCAAGTCCTGCTAGTATCTATTAACATAAACAACTTATTTCAGGCATAAGCTTCACTAACACCTAGAAGCTCTAATTAATATTTTATTTGTTTGATAAAATTAAGTGCTATAGCTTTCAATGCAGAGTTTTTGAAAGAGGAATCCTTTAGCTATCACCAACAGGCAACTATTTCAAGGAGATGTGGTAATGTGCAACTTTTCACACGGTCATCGTATACTTTAGTCTTTTTCATTCAAGCAAATCTGCAATTGAATTTGGATATTTGAAAGGTCCACATATGTTATGTCAGAACCAGTCTTCAAGCTACCTGTCATTTTTCTACCACAGGCAGATTTCATTTAATGCAAGGAGATAAAAGATGAATAACTTGCAGTCTACAAGCTCTTTGACATCTTTTTTATTGCTCCTAACTGCCCCACATTTCCATTAGAGCCCTTCATAAGTTTGCAACATTAGACATGTTTACTCTTGTGAGGCCTGAGCTTTGTCTCATAGAAAATACACAGGAGATGAGCAACTACAAAGTGTTCAGACTAACTTCTCCCTTTTCTTTCCATTAAGGAATACTGCGCTACTTTTCTTTGTTCTCATTCCTCTTGCTCTTTGAGGTGATGGTTTAGTTCATCCCAAATTTACCTTAAATTAAACATTTCAAGTGAGTCTAATAACCCGAGCATAACGCTCATTAGCCTAGCATTAGATTTTGGCTCAACTGCAATTTGAAATTCTACTGCAATTCTAAATTCCAGGCAGTCTTTTCTTTTTTCTTATAAAGTAGGAATAATTCATGCATCTGCACAGCAGTGTTTTCTCCTGCAGCAACCTTTCAGTAGGTTTGCAAATTGGTTCACTGAAATAACCACAGTTACTAATGAGTTGTTCATGCGCCCATAGTTCTCCTGGGCTTAAAGTGTACAATTTTTAGATCAAACGTATGCTTATTTGCAACCAATACGTACACTCCCACTTCACATACCACACATACTGCTTCCCATTCCTCCCTGCTTGGGCAAAAGCAGAGGTATTTCATCTTGACTTCTTCAGAAGGTTTGCCTTTCAACATTTCACAGGAGACTGGCTACACCTAGGAGCAACAACAATTTGGAATGAGAAAAAATTGTATTACTTGTATGACTAAGGATGACATGCACTCACGAGGCTTATAGGATTAGGCTCCAAGAACTTCATAATCCCTAAAGATAACCGTAGTTGGAAAGAAATCATGTGTTCCACTCAATACCCATACTTTTCCCCCAGTCTTCACATAAAGCAAGATACTGTTGCTCACAGACAGTATTACCACATTAACGTTATTGATATATTACGTTTAACCAACCATCAGCCTAATCACAACCAGGGAAGCAGCTCCCACAGAGTGCCTGGCCAGTGTGGGGGACCACACAGGGGTGAACTCGCTGCCCCTCTGCTCCAGGCCAGCCAGAGGCCCGAGGTAGCGAGAGCCGCCTCCAGGGAACTACAAGGTGCCTCATCAGCTCAGGGCAGAAACACGACCAGCTCACATTCGCCCATGAAAGAAGTACATAGGCAAAGCCTCACCAAAAATACACACACACACACACACCGACGATATTTCGAGAGCGGAAAGGTTAACTAACGACAACAGCCTTTCCGAATGAGAGCCCAAAGCAGCACAGCCCTGCGAGGCCCGCCCAGGCCCGTTAGGCCCCTGCCACGGCCCGCCCCAGCGCGGAGTCAGGGCCCGGGAAGAGCCTCTCCCTCCAGCAGGCCGCACACAGGGCGGACGGCGGCACCCCCCTCAGCAGCAAAGGGGGCCGGGAGCCGGGGGCGCGGCGCTCCCCGCCTCCGCCTCAAGAGCAACGGGAACTCACCGCCTTCCTCCACCCAATCACTCCGTGGACCCGGCGCCGCGCCTCTGCCCGGCCCCAAGATGGCCCCAGCGGGGAGGGCTCAAAGCTGCCCGAACCCAACATGGCTCCCTGGGGAAAACACCCGCTCCGGTCCCCGGGCACCGCCGGGAACACGCTGACTTCAAACCCGGACCCAAGATGGCCGCCGCCGCCCCCGCTCTGCCAAAAGCCCTCAGCCCGAACCCAAGATGGCCGCCGGCAGCTTCACCGTCAGCGGCGCCGCCGGGATACCTGTCCGAATCCAAGATGGCAGCCCCCGCTGGCTGTGAGGCTGGCTCGGGGGTCACGTGACGGAGGGGGGGGTGTGGACCGTGTCCCGGCGGAAGCGTGAGGGACCGAGCAAGGAACAGGGACTGGCGGCGGCGGGAGCGGGCTGGCGCCGCCGGAGCAGACGTGCCGCAGGACGGGAGACACGGCTGTCACCACGGAGCCCGCCAACGCTAACACGGCGGCGACGGCCGCTTCGCGGACCGGGGGCGCCGGGGACCAGCCAACCTCGCTGCCCCCGCCCCCGCCGAGGATGCCGCGCAGGAAGGTGAGCGCGGCCGGGGAACCGGGGAGGCACCCGGCGGGAGAACCGGCGAGCTCGGGCCGCAGCTTTTTTCGCCCTTCCCCACCCCCTCCGCTACCTCTCACGGGCACAAAACTGGGGGGAAAATAGCGGCCTTCAGCCCCCAGCGCCCGCCCCGCTCGCTCCCTGAGTGGCTCCCGCACGGGAACGCTGGGCGCTGATTGGCCACCGTGCTCGTCACTCATCGCCCCCAACGGTTACCGTTTCCCTTCCCCCGCGTCTGCATCGCGGTCCGCCTGTTGGCTTTTCCGATTGGGCAGGCCGTTGGAGAGCTGGTCACGTATTGGTTGGACTGCCTTGCCGGGCTGGCCGTTGATTGGTTTGCGCCGCTGCCCATCTACGCCCCCCCCAACGGTCACCTCCCCGCGCGTGCCTTGTTTCTCCCTCTCTCCCTTCCCCCATTCCCACCCCGCCCCTCCCCGGGTTGATGTTTCTGTGGGAGCGAGGCTTGCACGGATAGGCTGGCGCCTGCCGTCACTCACGGCCAGCGGCCACGCCCTTTTGCTCTCGCAAGCTGACATTGGCGGGCTCTCCCTTTCGGCCCTTCCCACTCGCCTTGTGATTGGCCAGGACCGGCGAGTCTCCGCTGGGTGCAAAACAAAGCGGCGCGGGGGCCGCGCTCGCGCCCCCGTGCGCGCGGGGCCTCGGCGGCAGCCACTGCCCCCGCCCTTCCCCTCAGGCGGGCGCCGGCACCTGCCTCGGCCTCGTCGCCATCTCCTCAGGGCCGGCGGCCGCTCGGGGCTACCTCCGGCCGCCCTGACCGAGACCTTGTCGACGCCCCCACACCCTAGCTGTCCAGGCAGGGCTGCCGGGCAGGGGAGGGATCTTCAGTGGGCTGGTGGCTGCCCGCCAATTCCTGAGGCCTGCTTCCCTCAGACAGCCGCCCAGTCCCCTGCGTGGTGCAGGGGCCGCTCTGGTGGTCCGAGACAGGTGAATACGGACGGCATTCGCGGCCTCTTTTGGCCCAGCCTCTTCACCGAGTGCCTTCGTTTTCTCTGCCTTGCTTCTACCGGGGAGCCCTGACGCTGCCCCGAATTGCTGAGTGGTGAAGAGTCAGTTTGGCCGTTGCTGGAGCCCATCTGTTTTCTCCAGCCCCTGCTCCCGTGGAGCCTTGTGCTCTGCTGAACTGCCTCTGCTGTTTTGAACAGGCAGATGGTGCGGGAGTGCTGTTGGCTTGGCGGGGTGAACCGAGAACGGTCAGCTCAGCATATCCTGTCCAGCCTTGAAACTTCATTTACCTTTTGCTTTAAATAAAATCAGGTGCTGCTGTGATCTTTCTTAGTGGATCAGTTTGCAGAAACTTTTTATTATTGAAGGCGCTGTCTGACATTGCATATTTATTAAACTAAAATACTTTCTCCAGAGTAATACACCTGACACTTACTAGTTTGCATATGTCATTATGTCAGCTTGACTTTTATCTGTCTAGCATCAAATATTTTGTCTCTTTTTTTTTTCTATACAATATGCAAGTTTAAGTACTCCTGTGCTAATGTCTGGGTCTGTGATGTTGCAGAGGAATGCGGGCAGTAGCTCAGATGGAACAGAAGACTCCGATTTCTCCACTGATCCTGAGCATACGGACAGCTCTGAAAGCGATGGCACATCACGACGATCCGCCCGTGTGACCCGTTCCTCAGCCAGACTCAGTCAAAGCTCTCAAGGTAAATGCTTTATTTTCTTAAACAAGGAAAAGAAAAGCAGCCTCTTAAGCAACAAGAGGCTCAATGTACTCCATATTCCTGACCTTTAGAACTTAAATGTCTGGAGTTTATGCTTAAGTAAAAATATTTAACTTTTTTCATTGGCTATTAATGTACCATACCAAAAAGCAGTCTTTATACGTGCATATCACACAAATGAGGTAATATAGTTTAAAGATTACACTGGTGGTGGAAGTCAAAACTCGAGTATGCTCTGTTCAAAAAGTAAAACTATCTTCTTGTTAAAGGAAGTAGGAATCAAACACCATGATTCTGCTGCCAGCTCTGCCTAATTTTTCAGAGAACTCTAAAAATTTGCTTTCCATCTAGACAGTTGTACTGGTACTGGATCCGAACTAGAGAGAGGGTGTTTAGGGATGTAAGTTGTTTTTGTTTTATTTGTTTGGGGTTTTCTGTACTGCAAGGAAAGATGTATTTTCATGAGTTGCTGACGCTGACCCTACTCTGCAGTAAATGTAATCAACATATTGCCAGTTATTTTGTATGCTTCTACTTTGGCATCAAGATCTTAAGAGGAAACATTGAATGTGTCCACCTCCTCATTTTTTCGTGTTAGTGTAGTCATTTCTTGGCTGTTAGTTAATAAGCTGCTATCTGGCATCAAGGGGAGGAAATGGCAGTAGATAATAACTTCTTTCCATTGCTCCGTGTGTACACTTTGATAAAGAATCTGTTTAGCGACAAATTTTATTGCAGGTAAGAAATATACATGCATGATCATCTGGTAATTAGGTCTTAAAAACAAAAGGAAAGGTGGTTTGGATGTGTATGGGAGGCCTGTGATATTCCTGGGTTATGAAAGCATTATTTTCATGCAAAATAATTATTTTATAGTCTTATGAGCAGCGTAGGATCACAAAACCACACACAGGGTCCCAAACATAGCCCCACACCAGAAGCAGTCTTGCTGTTCCCAAGGGTTATCTAAACACTGATAGTTCTTAGCTAAACTAAAAGTTCTTTAGCTTTCCAAATGGGATCTGGTTTGTAATTACTAGTTAATTAAGTAATTAAGTCCAGAGAAAGCTGATCTAATTCCAGATTCCTCAGTGGCGGTGTTTTTTTAAATCTTAAAAAAGATTTAAGCTCGGAAGAACAGAGCATATCTTTGTGATGATGTGCAGTGGTGAGGGGTAGGACAGAACTCTGTGTTGATGCCCAGCTATCAGATGTTGGTATTACAGACTTCAGAGCACGTGCGAGGCAAGTCTCTGACTTAAGAGTAATTATTGTGGGTGTAATTATGGTGTTTCTATGGAATTAGATTCCAGCCCAGTTCGTAATCCGCCATCATTTGGAGCAGAAGAGCCTGTCTATTCTACGAGGAGGGTAACCCGCAGCCAACAGCAGCCTGCTCCTGTGACTCCAAAGAAATACCCACTCCGGCAGACTCGTTCATCTGGATCAGAGACTGAGCAAGTGGTTGACTTTTCTGATAGAGGTATGTAAGGCACAGTGAGGTGTTGAAAGTTTGCAAAATGCTGTTGGAAAGAGCATGCGACTCCATTCTCTGAGGGCACAGTATAATATCCTGAGGATAGAGGGTTTGAGACAGCTGTCCGGAGTTGCTTTACATATTTTTTTGAAAGCTTTCTTTCAGGCAAATTTGTAACATCTTGATCCTTATTCAGACACTAAAAATGCAGCGGATCACGATGAGTCTCCACCTCGTACCCCCACCGGGAATGCCCCTTCCTCAGAGTCTGATATTGATATCTCCAGTCCAAATGTATCCCATGATGAGAGCATTGCCAAGGACATGTCCATGAAGGATTCTGGAAGTGACCTGTCTCACCGCCCTAAGCGCCGCCGCTTCCATGAAAGCTACAATTTCAACATGAAATGTCCCACTCCTGGTTGTAACTCTTTAGGTAATTTCAGCTCCAGGATTAATCTGTTGGTTTTTGCCTTCCTGCTGTGATATTCAAAGTCCCGCTCAGTTGAGTTATACATCCTAACAATATGCACTTAATTAGGATCACAAGTATTACTGAGAAGTGGGTATAGAGAAGGGATATGAAGCGTATCTGCAGATATATTTTTCCTGGAGGTGTTTTCTGGCTAGGAGTGTTTGGGGGATGATAGGGTAAAGAGCAAGTTAGGAGTATGAACACAGGTGTGGGAGGAAAATGCAGAGTCTTGCAGGTAGGGTACTGGTGTCTGCCAGAAGCAGGTTTTCAGAAACAAAATATTGCAGCCCTCTAGTATACCTGGCTGCTTGCATGGAGTGCAGCTTCTGAGTTAGTGTGAAAAAGATTTTCCACCTTTGTTCTTAAAGCTTGTGTCATGAACCATGAAGTGTGCTCCTTCTGTCACACTGGTAATAAACTGAGCATGCTCCTTGAGAAGCTCATGTGAGGGATCTGCCCATCTGGGATACTTCTTAAATCTCTTTTATGATCATATGTTAAAAGTTCTGGGGGTTTTTTTCTGATCCTTTGCAGGACACCTAACTGGAAAACATGAGCGACACTTCTCCATATCAGGATGCCCACTATATCATAATCTCTCAGCAGATGAGTGCAAGGTAAATGAGTCTTCTGTTTTATTTTCCTTATGGTTTTTTGGAACAAAATGCCAAGACCTGTCATTTGTGAACAGAACATATGAGTTAACATGTTTCAGCTGATGTCTTTAGCTGTAAGACAGCAGCATTTGTGTGTCAAATCATCTGTGAATTTTGGTTCAGAAAATTCACCTAAATGAGGAAAGGAAAAGATGAAGGCTTTGATAGTAGTTTGCTGCAGCACTGACAGGTGAGTTTTGGCCTCCAGGTGCGAGCACAGAGCCGGGATAAGCAGATTGAGGAGAGAATGCTGGCCCATCGGCAGGATGACAACAACAGGCATGCCACCAGACACCAGGTAGGCAATCTGCACATATGGCTGCTCAGTTAAAAGTGGAAAAACCTCAGCTTGTGGTTTCCAGTGACAGTGATTTTAACTTGATCTCCCTTTTTAACTTCTCAGATAAGCTATTGTGCTGAGTCCTGATGCTCCCCACTTGTCATCTCCAATTTGTTTCAGGAAGGGCAATTCATTGTAATCAAGGGCAATTTGTTTCAGCAAGGGCAATTCAAGGGCAATCCCTTAAATGAGAGACTGGAGCAGCTGTTGAGAGCAGAGAGGTGGCATTGGCCAGTAATATTACAAAGGAGGCTGGAGCTGTTCTCAGGATAATCTTTTTTATGTGCTTTGATGTCTAGGAGAAGAGAATTCCTGCAGAACTGTAAACTACAATTTTAGTCTGACTAAATAGAAAAGAATAACACCAGGGGAATTACATTTTTCAGTTCATGAGTCTTGGACTTGAGTCAAGATGACTTAATGAGTCAGCTCTGAGCTTTTCCCCATGATTAAGCAGTGCATAAGGAGCGCACCCTGTCTTGTGGGACTGAGGTACATTGGCAAAGGCAAGCTGCGGTAGGAAGAAAAAATTTTCTATTTTACATACCTGTGTTGTACCTGGAGTGCCCTCTTATTAGCACAGGATTTGGTTCAGAGGCAACAAACCTCATAAAATGAAAGCCAGGACAGAGGTCCTTTAGGGTGGGAAGGTGAAGAAAAATGTTTGAAGTGGATGAAGCCTAGTGAAGGTTTCCACCTCTGGTTTCTTTCAGGCACCAACAGAGAGACAGCTGCGATACAAAGAGAAAGTAGCTGAGCTCAGGAAGAAGAGGAACTCAGGACTAAGCAAGGAGCAAAAAGAAAAATACATGGTAAAAGCAATAACTTTATTCTTTCATTCCCTGCTGTCTGCAATGAGACCACTAAGAAGTTTGGCTTTCCCAGTCATTCTGCACCATTGTCAGCTAAAAAAGCTGCAAGATCCAACAGTTTAGTAGCAGCATGGCAGCAAAACCTCCTATTATTTTATTGTTCTAGGAGCACAGACAAACCTATGGCAATACTAGGGAACCTCTACTTGAAAACCTGACGAGTGAGTATGACCTCGAGCTTTTCCGAAGAGCACAAGCACGGGCATCTGAGGACCTGGTGAGACTTCTAACTCAAGCAAATGTCTTTGTTAGAAACATGAATGCTTTCTGGGTTTTGTTGTGCTTGTACAGATAGAATCAGAGCTTGTAAGAAAAGCAGCTACAGCCCAGCCAAGTCAGTAACATTACACTAGGGATAATGTTTAAGTGGCAGTTGTTCAGAGGGTTTGCTGGAAGTACAGCTGGAGCTAAGCATTTGCAGTCATGAATGCTGCAGTGCCTGCAAGAGGAATAATTAGTAACAGTTGCATTTAATAGGTGTTTGTTTTCAGTGGAAGAATGGACAGCTTCACCTGCTGAAAGAATGGCTAAGGAGTGATGATAACAAAAGACAAAAGCCATCTTGACAGTAGCCGGTGACTGTGGAGTGGAGTTCAAAACCTTGTATTGCTTGAGGCTTCTGTAGGTGCTTTCCAAAGCTACCTTCCATCTCCAGAGATGAACCAAAAGATACGTGAAGCTTACCAGTGACAACCGCATCTGGGATATCTAAGGCAGAGCTTTAGGCTGTGCCCTCTTCCTAAAGATTAGGAAAACAGCATGAAGTGGCAAGGAGCTTACATGGCTTTCGCGATAGTAAGAGTATGATCCTAGTGTTAGCGTGCTGCTAAGTACAGATTCACAAGACATTTCCTGATGAAAGGAACAGTCAATAACTGTACTGCTTGTGGACAGGGCTCAGACTGAGGAGGGGTCTGTGGGAGGGGTCATTAGACATGGTCACACTGAAAGATGAATTTAGAAGACTTGAAGTAAATTATTTCCTTGAGAGAAATAAATAGGGCCCTCTTCCTCTCTACCTACTTTTTAATTTTTTGCATTTGCAGGAAAAGTTGCGGCTCCAGGGCCAGATCACAGAAGGCAGCAATATGATTAAAACAATCGCTTTTGGCCGTTATGAGCTGGATACCTGGTATCATTCTCCCTACCCAGAGGAGTATGCTCGTCTGGGACGTCTCTACATGTGTGAGTTCTGTCTCAAATATATGAAGAGCCAGACAATACTGCGCAGACACATGGTAAGGGCTAGGGAAGACCTGATTCCTTAGTTTTAAACCTGATTTTGGCATGTAAATGTTTTAAAACATTACTGTTGTTAGCTCAGTTGCCTGCTTTAGGAGGTGAGATGACTGCATGTTTCCTGGTATATCCAGTAGCTGTTGTGTAACCTTTTCCACCCTTAAAATAGTAGTGTCACCCTAACTTTGTTTTCCTGTCATAGGCGAAATGTGTTTGGAAACATCCACCGGGTGATGAAATCTACCGCAAAGGCTCCATTTCCGTGTTTGAAGTGGATGGGAAAAAGAACAAGGTAACTAACTTATCATTAGGCCAGTCTTGAGTGTGGAGTCTATCTTTCAAATGTGCCAGGCACTGCTTTTGCAGTAGAGATACAGGATGCAGATGGCCCTTTCTACCTCTAATTGCAGAAAGGCTACTAGAGTCTGATCTGTCCATTCTTGCAATTCTGGCAATAGTTTTGTTTGCATTTTTGTTATGGTTATTCCTCAGTTCTGTTGTGCTTCAGCAGTTCCATCTGTTGTCTCATACTGTGCTTGGAGATGTGTGTCAAGATCCATTTCTGAAAATGGGGAGATTTCTGTGCTTGGCCTCAGTAGCTTGCTACTGCCCATCTCCCATTCACTGTGAACACTCAGTCAAATTTGTGTCAGAGTGGGAAACAGCCCAATGTTATTGAGGGTGATCTCCATAACCCTGAATTGAAGGGTAGAACATGAATCTGCAACTGCAGATTCAGGGCTGGGTAGTACCACCATGTTTGTGCCCTGTCTCTAGTTGTGTCCGGTCTTGAAGGCTTCAGAGGAAAGAACAAAAAAACAAATTGAAAAGCTAAATTCTGCACTGCCGGAAGTTGGGAGGAGTCTTTTCTAGTTACCAGAGATAACCTTGGGGCACGAGATTAATGCAGTACAGTGAAAGCATGCAGAGATCCAACCTTCTGCTCCCCTTCACTGAGGATGTGATGTTTTGGGCATTCAGAGATTGATATCGCAAACGTCAGTTCCCACCCTTAGGAATCTAGGCTTATCAAGTTTCATCACAAATGGAATTGTTTCCTGGCCCAACTGCTCTGTTTGAAAGACTGTACATCATTTCTCAGATGATTCAGAATTTTCTTGTCATTTCCCACGTATGCCTGGTTTTGTCTACTCTTGGGATGTTCCACTGGAATAAACAGGTGTATCCTATTCTCCTTTTGCTTCTAGATCTACTGTCAAAACCTGTGTCTGCTGGCAAAACTTTTTTTGGACCATAAAACACTGTATTATGATGTTGAACCCTTCCTGTTCTATGTCATGACAGAAGCTGACAACACTGGCTGTCACCTGATAGGATATTTCTCCAAGGTTAGTTGAAAATACATACATACACATTATTACCTTGCTAGAATGACATTTAGGACACCAGTTATCAGTACTGAATCTCCTGTCATGAGTTTTTGCAGTCTCAGGATTTGTTGCTTTTAGGAGTAGATAAAGTTTCAAACATGATTTGCATGAATTGTTCTTGCTGTTTGCTGCAGGATTTGCAAGTGGTTTGCTGTAGCATCTTTCCTCATTACTAGCAAAAACCAAATCGGTTCAAATGAACTATTGTTGCTACGAAGCATGGTGGTGTCTTAAATGTAGGCAAAAGTAATGATAAAAAAAATGTAAAGAAATGTAGAGAAAAATACATTAAAATAAGTATTAGTCACTATGTGTTTTTGTTGTTTTTTTAATAAAGTACTTGAAAGAATAAAAATTCTTAGGTGGAGAAGCTGAGACATAAGTAACTTAAGCAGATCCCACAAGTAAGTCACTGGCCAGGCTTAGAGTAGGAGCCAGTTTTCTTAACTGTTTGCTCAGACATGTTGCCTACCTAAAAAATAGCCAATCTGTTTGTTTAATCTCTGCTGCACATTGGTGAAATACATTTCCTGGTTGTTCTTAACTTCAATACAGAAAAAGTGATTACCCTTTTGGACATGGTGATATCATGCAATGCCTTATCAGTTTTGATATTTCAGTCAGTGAAATTCTATAGGTAGGAGAATACTCTCCCAAATAAAGTGCAGGGAATTATATTCCTTAAGTCACCTGAATTAAAACTGAATAAACATCTAAAAAAAAAAAGCTCTGAAGAAAAATCTGCATTGATCTGAGTGTGTCTGAGTCTCTTCTTTGTCTGAGCATTTCAATATACACCATGTGCTTATAATGCTGCTGTTACATGCAAAAAGAAAGCAACATAAACCTGGTAGATGACAGAGGTGGTAGTGAGAGTGTTACTGGCTCCTTCTCAGGTACAACTCCATGGCCAGCCATCCTAGGCTTAAAATTGTGCACCAAGCACCCAATTTAATGGCTAATAAAGTAAGACACTAAGCCAGGTTGGTAGCTGAAGGATGATCGTGTTACTTGTTGTTAGGCAGGTTTTTCTGCTGTTGCTCCTTTCACCTTGTATCAGTTGCACAGGCTTGTTCAGTCTGTTGGGATTATGATATACCCACTGTTTGTACAGATCTAGACCTGTTAATCTATCCTCTCTGTTCTTGTTTTTAGGAGAAGAACTCTTTTCTCAACTATAATGTTTCTTGTATCCTGACAATGCCTCAATATATGAGGCAAGGTTACGGCAAAATGCTCATTGACTTCAGTAAGTAGAGAAAGAGAGAAATTCTGGAAGCATATCCTATCCAACATGACAATTTCACCAAGAAATCTAACGTACCTATGGTGGTGGTTGAGCAGTTTTCATTGTAACTGATTGCTGCATGTGGTAAAGAGGCTGAAAGTCAGGAGAGAGTAGTTTAGGAAGGATAACTAGGTTTTCTTTCCTTTACAGGCTATTTGCTTTCTAAAGTAGAGGAGAAAGTTGGCTCTCCGGAACGCCCTCTGTCTGATTTAGGCCTCATCAGCTACCGTAGTTACTGGAAGGAAGTTCTCCTTCGTTACCTACATAATTTCCAAGGAAAAGAGATCTCTATAAAGGGTATGTTTTTAAGCTAAATAAGCTTGTAGTGAAGTGGTTCAGAAATATACCTATGCATCTCACTCATTTTCCTCAAATATGAGGCAGGTCATGCTTGACTCATCCATATAAGTGTTTGTGTAGCAGCACAATTAATGGAATATTCCTGTAGTTGGGTATGGTTCCTTTCCAATCCTGCCACCATTGAAGAAAAGCCAGCTTGGAGAGTTTTGAAAGTATGTGCTGGCTGCTTGTTTTAAAAAATAGACTTTTAAGAAAGATTCAGCATCTTTAAGTTCTTACTTTATCCATCTGTAGATTAGAATGTTAATTTTAAAAAGAAGAATGGCTCCCCTGAGAGGCTTTCACATGCTTTGGAAAAATACTAAGACTGTTTGGACTTCTTTTAATAGCATTTTTATGTTTATGGCACCTAGGAGTATGCAGCATTTCATAGAGATATCAAGGTAGTTCTGAAGAAGTGGCTACACCTTCTTTCAGAGGATTACACCTTACTAACTTGGATCCTAAAATCAGTATCACTAAATCACTGTGATGTCTAGGCTGGCTTTCAGTTTTTGAGTGAGCTGGGCTGTTTCTGTACAGCTCTGCATGGCTTGCATCCATAGGCTGTGGCTCTCAAGCTATTTGCAGTCAGTCAGTCCTCGAGTGAAATAAGCAAAGGCATGTTGTATAGCAGTGCTACAGATAACCAGGGTGGTCAAAGAGTACAAGTCCGGCAGCAGCAGTAATACTGCATGTACCTCCTTCGTATGTGCAAGGCACTTTGTGTATATCACTTCAAAAGGAGTTGCATAAAACTTGTAGTTGAAAACTAACAGTTATAGGCTATTGCAGAGGAATTTGTTTCTATTCTAACGTAAACTGATACTGGTTTGCAGAAATCAGCCAGGAGACTGCAGTAAATCCTGTTGACATTGTTAGCACGTTGCAGGCGCTTCAGATGCTCAAGTACTGGAAGGGAAAACACCTGGTCCTAAAAAGACAGGTAAGATTTGTGGTGGCTATTTCTGTATTGTTTCCTTATATTTAGCTGTTAGATTCATATGAACTTGCTGAAATCAGTATTTCTTTTGCATTGTGCTGGCTTTTCCAGCCTTTTCATTCTAGTGGGGGAGTGCTGTAATTTTCAAATGTAGTAACTGATAAAATACAACATGGGCATCCAACCTGATTCTTCAGTAGTGTAGAAATATGCTGTATTGACCTTCCTCTTCTGATGTGTGGAATAACGTTGCTCACTGTAAGTGGCTTTTTAGGGAAGCAATGGATCAACATTCCCATCATGGTCCTTATCACGCCTGCCCTTTATTGGGCAAATGGATGACATAGAAGTGAACTGAATTAATGGAATCCCGAATGAGTCCTGTTTGTACCCTCATTAGATATAAGACAAGTGGTTTATAAATCCCCAAATGTGACAGATTCTATCTTTTGTTTTCCCCTCCCTGAGAAGACTTCACTTTGTAGCTAAAAGTAGCCTTATCAGTGTGATTGGAAGGGCTTCTAGAAAGCACTGTGGAGGAAATGGTATTTTTGTCACAATAAGCAGTTAGCAGGCTAGTCATCTACAGATTTGTGGACTTAGATGTGTGGTGGTGTACCATGGATAATTCTCCATCATGGATCATTTGTTTTAACCTGCCCTTTCATGCTCTTTTCCTTAGGATCTGATTGATGAATGGATAGCCAAAGAGGCAAAAAGATCCAACAGCAATAAGATAATGGATCCCAGCTGTTTGAAATGGACCCCTCCTAAGGGAACTTAACTGTCTATCACTCCTGAAGCCAGTGAACCCCAGCAGTAGGAAGTACCCTAGGGATCTCTGTTGTATCTGTTGCTGTTGTGATTGGCTGGTACAGTACCCTCCCAAAAGATCAGTTCCCCTTGGTACTGTTCTGGCCCAGATCTTTTGTGCACACCACAGACGCTAGTTCTGAGGAACTTTATGTTTCGGCCTCAATGAGGTTGCAAGGATTGGATCTGTATAGGACCCAAATGAAGCTCCTAGCAGCACTGGCCCAAGGAGTTCTGATATCTGGTACTGTACCTGTCCAGTCACTGGTCTTACCCTCATGTTCTTATTCCAATGAGGTTGTGTTGTGTCCTATAATCTGGTTGTTTCTTCCTTCAGGTTCCTTGCGTTCTAAGTAATGGAGAAAACTTCTGTGGCTTTTGAACAAGGTCTAATAATGCTTGTTTGGGCAAAGTCTGGTTTTCCAACGAGCTGCAGTTACACTGACTTCAGCATTTTTAACTAGTCCTGTCTGATGGACTGTTCCATTCCATGTATCAAATAGTTTTAGTAAGATAACATGCCACCTCTTTCACAAGTGTTTTCCATATAATATAGCAGGTCTTCACATAGTTAATACTGTACAGTCAGAAGCTTGCATATCTTATAACTGAGTGGTGTGATTATTAGTGTTACCCTGGAGGAGTCAAGGCTAAGTGTGTGAGAACATCATGGTCTGAGATGTTTCATAGAGTTGCTCTTGGTATATGCTCCTGGAGCTACTACAGTACCACGCCTGTTGGAGAGACCTCTTTGATTATAAGTTACTGTTTTTTCCTAGTTTATCTCTTGGAGTTAGTAGGTTCCTTTACACAGAAGCAGCCTGTTTGGTATATTTCACTGGAGATACTTTTCCCAGAGCAGTCTTCCTTGAATTGTAGGTGTCTCTGTATTGGAGAGGATTTTTTTCCTCTAGACTGAAGAAATAAAAACTTTAGACAGATTTTTGCTAGCCTTGTCCAAACAGCCACAGAAACTCTATAATGCAAATATCGTCAGTTGTTGGATTGCCTACAGTGTACCTTCTGTGCATCAGTGGCAGCTCCAGTTAGCTGTGTGGGTGGTTTGCTTCTCTGACAGTGCATTCTTGTTTGTCTTCGTAAAACAAAAAAGCTTTTACTTCCTCTCTCCCATCAGCACCACCGGAAGAAACTATCGTACAATGGCTTTCAAGTATAACCACTGTCCTTGTGCCACAAGTTTCTTATATGGCTCCAGTGTAATTAAAAGGGGGGACAATCTTGGGGTAGATGATGGCAGCATCATATAGTGCCGATTTCATTTAAACCTTCCAATGCTTCCTCACTGAATGTTGTCTGAAATGAAGCACTTGCAATATACTGGTAGGTGGGAGCCATTTCCTGTTAACCACTGACCCATCCTAATGTGGAAAAGTTCTCTACTACTCTTCTGATGGTTGCCTGCCTTTCTCTGCCTCCTTAAAAAAAGAAAAAGAAAAAAAGATCATCAGTACATGGTGTATACCTTGTGGGCATTACTGAATTTTGCTGTCTCATGCCCTTTGCTCCTGTATTGTAACTAACTACAGATACTCATGAAACTATCCAACAAAGTAGATCTCTTGTGGAGTAGGGAAGAAGGCCATTCTTGTGCAGAAGCTAAACCCTGTTCCTATGATGTGGTAGAATGTGCTATTCTTGTATCTACTTCTCAATAAAGCATGTTCTCTGCTCAAGTTTATGCCTTCTTTTTATTTTTTTCAGTCAGATGCTATTCAGCATCTCCAGTTAAGTGAAGCTGCTGCTTTATGTTGTACGGGACTAATTCTGAACCCATCTTTGTGCCTGATGTATTAAGGATTGTTCCTAGAGTGGCCTTTAGGTTGGAACCTTTTGGAAATAGCCTGTATTGTGTATTTACTCTAGAACTTACTGTTCACAGGAGGCTACCATGAGGAATATGTGGATGTTGCCAGATACTGGCAACTTAAGGATGTCATGCAAAACTGGGATAGCAACTGTCAACCTGAAGTTCACTGAAGAAGGAAGGAGTTATCCTAAAATTGATGGCCCTAGATTTTTAGCCTTGCCTTCTGTGCTTCCATGACCAGGCCTTCTTGCTTCTTGTACTGTGGGAGGACTTGGGGCAGTAAAGTCTCTGATCTTCAAAAAACAGTGTTTGAAGTTCAGCACATCTCTTAAAACACTTTGAGTCTTTGATATAATCTCTGATATAAAATGGTTAATGACACATAACTGCTCCAGCTCCCTCCAGAGATTCTGCTTTTCTGCATAACTCAATGGGAGTTAAAAAAGAATAGGGAATGGTTTTGGACTCTGGGCTCTAAGCTGCAGAGAAGCCAGGGTGCTGTTAAGAGTAAGGCTGACATGTTGGTGATCATGGCCTGGGACTCGGGATGCTCAGCTTACAAAGCAAGAGCAAACTAATTGAGATGGAATACCTTGCTAGTCTTGTTCTGATTAAGATGAAAATCAGGGACACTTCCCCGAACAATGATGCTTGTTTACCCAAGTCACATCAAGGCTTTTCTGAATTCTATCTTGTTTTCCTTAATGAGACAGTTTTTAAAGCATTTGATTTGGGAGCATTGCTTTTACTTATTTGAGCACAGTTTTGTACAATACCAGTTGCCTTTTTTTTTTTTGCTTTTTTGTTTTTTGGTTTTTTGTTTTTCTTGCAAGTACAGAAAGATGCAGTGTGATTTAATTTGTAGATAACTGGAAAGAGAGACAAGAGGATAAAGGTTTTATTTCCCACACTGCTCTGCTGTGTGACAGTCAGCCCCTCTCTAAGCTTTTGTTTCCCTCCAGTCCTTATTCTGTCAAGTCTGTTTATGTTGTGACTTTTCTGAGGCAGTGACTGTCTCTGTATATGTACAGTTCTTAACCTGATGGGGTCCCACGCTTGACTGAGACCTCTGGGTCCTTTGGTAATGCAAACACTAATTAAGTAGTGAGTCATACAGATAGCCATAAACATCTCTGGGTTACCAAAGGATGAGACACACTTACAGTTTCACCCACAGTTTATTCATAGCAACTGCAAACTTGCAGATGTTCTATTCTGTATGGGCAGTTTGAAGGCACCTAAAAATTAAGACACTACCAAAAAGCAGCCGGTGCTTTCAGTAAATTTTCCTAGATTGATGCCTTCTTGCCCCCTTCTTTTCTCATTTATAAAAAAGCCCACAACACTTACATTTAGCCTCAACCTAACATAGATTATGTAATTTTAAGCACACTGGTAACCCTACAAGAGTTCTTTGCTGTGATAGACCCAAAAAAACCCTAGCACAAACACAAATTCAATGCAAGACTGAATGAAAAGTTGAGAGCCAGACCACCTCACCTCTTAAGTCCCAGAAACAAGAACTGACTGTGGAACTGAAAGTCATATAAATCAAATAAGATTTTGAATGCCAGTAAAGGTGAGCAGGTACAACCTCATAAGGAATTGCCTGTTTTTGAAAGCCCCAGGTTATGTGCCCAAAATCAGAGAGATACCCTACCAAAGAATGAGAAAGCCAGGTCTTCCAATGCTCAGTCCCAATGCTTTAGCATCACTCTCATCCTTTTTTCCATGGGCCAACAATGAAGTTTGTTTGGTTTAGGTGTCATCTAATGCACTTCTCGTATGTATTTTCCAAAAAGATTATAATTCAGTAGAGCCAAGGTTAAAAAACCTTTATGTCTCTCTGCTGTCAGTAAATGAGAAATAGCCCTTTGAAAGCTTTATGGGCACAGTAGTAGCCAGTGTGTGTGCTTCTATAACAGTATTGTTTCCTGTTGAGTTTGTTTCCCAGAGAACTTTCCATGACTTCTGCCCCTTTGCTTAAATTCCAGCTATCCTGTAGCTGTTTTACTGACAGTCCTTCTAGTCTGCAACTTTTTCCCTGTTTGTTTTGCTGTTTCTGGCTTTCCAGATGTCATAGTTAAAACAACTTAACTTTCTATTTTAGTCTCCATATTAAAGTACAGGTATGATAGCACAAACTGCAGACAAGTATAACGGGGCTATATGCTTTCGAGAGGATTTCACCCACACTTCTCTGCTTTGGATCATGCACTGCTATTCCAAGGTTAAAGCTTCACTACATGGTTACTGTGTTTCAGGCTGAACACACACAAACAGCATGGGCATATCTTTTGCTTTTGAGCTGGACTCACAATTGTTTCAGCCTTAGGAGCCTGAACCGAAGAGAAGTTAATTGATCTAGTTAGTGCACAATTTGCGTATTTAAGAATCCCCAAAACCACTCCCAGGTTTCTCCATGTAGTTTTAAGATTTCAGAGCAAGAGGGATTCTTAGCTCTTGTGCCAACTAATGTAGGAACTGCTTGTCTGGATCAAATCTAAGATCAGCTGAACCCAATAAAGTGTCTGACAGGAGTCAGAGGTTCATGTTCAAGGTTAATGACTGCCTCAACAATGTATGTCATCATTAATTATGGTATCTACATACCTCTTTAAAGAAATATCTCTGTAAATTATGTATCCTTCTCAAGTGTTCAATTATGGTTTACCAGTGCATTCTGAAGCCATCCAGGGCCCTACTTTTTCCTCTGCTCATCCCAGTGTATATCAGAGCAGCCTCAGGGCTGCTTTAATAGTATGCTATCTCAAAACTTCCATCAGTCTTGGGAAACAAAGAATAGTTAAAACACACAATACTTCAGCCTCTCCCCAACCTCGTCCTTGAATCCACACTCTGGAAGCACAATGGATATGAAGACCTCACCTGTGCTGACCCTGACAAAGACCAAGCCCTGCAAAGGGCTTTCTCAGGAGCAGTCAAATGCACTTTAACTGCTACTCCAGCCTAGCATGAGTGAGGCCAGGGCTTTCTCAGAATCTGCCACTGGAAAATGGTCTTTTGACCTTGGACATAGCTAAATTATTTTTTCCTCTGAATTTCTTCAAAAGAAGGAAAGTAAAGCTGCCAGCATGGAAGCATTCCAAGTTGAACTTCTGCCCAGTGCAAGGCAAGTTTTTATAGTTAAAACCCCAAAAATGAGAATGTAGAATGGGTATGACAACAGACTGTGAACTACTGCCTTATATGGAGAATGGTCTCATTTACTCATCTCACTCTTTGTGCTTTGGAGATCCGGTTTTTGTTAATGAGCAGGCGAGCTCTCTGAGTCCTTTGGGGGCCTGCTGTTCCATGAACTTTCATTTTGCAGTGTGGAAAACTGAGACAAAGGGAACAGGCATAGGGATCCCACGGCTGCTATTCTCACCACCAGCTGCTTAGTCTTAATCCAGCACTTCATTGTGCTGCCCTCAGTTGTACCAGTAGTGTTCATAGGGACTGCACTGAACTAGATCTCTGACGTGATCCAAACCTCTTTCACTCATTCTGTCCCTGGACCATTTCATTTGGCAAATCGCAAAGCCCCTCATTGTGACAGGGTTTTTTCCAGACTTCTGCAATATTGGTACAATAAGACTTTTTACCGCATTGAGGCAAGTTGGTGCTTCTTTTTGTTCACTGAGAAGATCTTCTGTGTGCATCTCCAGGAATTGGTCCATCGCTGCTGTTCCTTCTCCCTGGCTGAGCACTGGCAGTTCTGCTGGCTTTTCCTTTTTGATGTAATTGTTTGGGGCAGGATGTGGTCATGTTGTGGCCACACTGAGGATCTGCAGGGAAGGAATAGGTGGTTGATATTCCTATAAAGAACGCTAGAGGGAAAAGAGACAGCAGGGAAGCAGGAAGGAAAGGAAGCTATATATGTAAAATTACTTCAGTTGTTTCTATTGTGATGGCTGTGTAACTCTTGAGCTTAGTTTAAACTCATGTAAGACAGTCCATCTGCCAGTAACTCCGCCCTCCTGTTGTTCCAAAACTATGGAAAGAACTAGAACACCTACCTCTCACACCAGCTCACAGACAAGGGGAAAAGCAACTCTATTTTTGAGAGCATCCCCTGTAATTAGGTCTGCTTCCCCCCTCCTCCCCGGGCTCCTGCCCACACACCACAAGAAAACACCCAGACCCGAGACTGGGATGACAGCAGAGGTGTAGCAAAAAGGGAGAAAACAAAAGGAAAAGAAAACATCCCCAGGAAGTGAATGGATCTCAAAGGCTCCTGCGAGCTACAGTAAAAGATTTCAAATTCAAAGACAGCTGTTAAACCGGACTTGACACCCTTCTTCAGTGTCACAGTTAACTCGTGTGCTGAACAGTGGTAAAACACTTCTTAATTTGTGCCTACTCTGTACACATATCCAGAAGATCCACAAATTACAATAGTCCTACATCACATATTAGTAGTAGGAAGTTAAAAATAGATAGGCTTCTGGAGCTAGATTACATATTCTGTTATTGGTAGAAATAAATCAGTAAAAGAATGAACATGCGGAGCTATATAAGGTACTAGACAACTGTCAGTCTTTAGAAGTAAATATGCTTTAGCACTACTCATTCAGTGGGGGTGGTTGAAAGGGAACTGTCTGAACAGAGGGAAATGTCGATGACTTTCATTTTCTTTGTATTCAATTCCCCTGGTGCCTGGGGAGGTGATCGTAGATCAGGCTCTTTCATAGCTAGTGTTTTTAGGTGGAGATTAATGAGGAGTCTGAGTTAGGGCTTATAACTGAGGCCAATCTTTAACATAATAACAGGTATGCTAACAAGTGTAGGAAGAGATCATGTAGGAGGTCAAGGGAACTGCATGCTTGTCAGCCGCTATCACCCACTCTTACCCATCAGTCAGTCTGAACAAGGAAGTTCAGTGGTTTTACATTTTAGCCAAAGCGTTGTGTAAAAGGATGTTACCTGTACAGCTCTTGGTTTTCACATCTATCACAAAAAGAAGATCAGTGGGTTTCAGCTCTGCTGGGCGTTGTTTATCTAAAGTAACAGAAACTAACGACTGCAAATTCTGTTGAGAGATTATGAGAACATTTCTATTCATATGAAAAAACCCTCTAAGGAGCTCTTCACTGCTTCTCCTGAGACAAACATTACCAGAACTGCAGCTCAGGGAAAAAGAAGTGGCAAAGGTGGCTTTAGATCCCATTTTTGTATGAGATGGGCAAAATGGTTCTAACTTAATATAGTTTTCTGCAGGCTACTGAGCATATCTCTGGCATGGTCCAACTGCCTGTAACTTCTCTCCTCTGCAGTAAAAGAACGGTCTGATTCTTTCTTTGTATCAGGAGCACTGGTGCTGGTATTGTTTACAGAGCTCTCCTATTTTGTCAATGCTGAGTCCTTGATCCCTTCTCAGTGAATTAACCTCAGCTGCACGTCCCTCCTGTTTCTACTGTCCTCTTAACATCAGGTTAGAGATTAATACTGCGCTGGGAAGTCTTTGCTACCCTGTGTAGTGGGCTGTGTCAGGCTAACACTCACAAACTAATTGCTAGTCACTTGGTCTTGTGATGACTCAGAGAAAGAAAGGGAACCTCCCCCCCCAGCTCTGGAGTTAAAATGCAGAAACAATGCCCTCTGATGTGAGACACTTGGGGTGTCTCACACATCTCTGTGCAATGTAGTACCCTTGCTGGGAGCTCCTGGTTAGCAATTACAAATCCCACCTCCCCATGGCACAGTTTCTAGAGTGGGGCACCAGCTACTTTCCCCTGGAAAACCAAAAACTCAAACCCACTTCCATTTCACTCCAGAACTGGGTTCTTCTCCTAGCTCAACCATTGATTGATTGTCTAATTCTGGCAACTGCTGAGTCTTCTGTAGAGGAGTCAATGTAGTATGGACTCATCTGTAGAGGGGTGTATCTCAGCAGAGGTGTTTGAGAGATAAATGAAGGCAATCACAGCCTTGGTTTGAATGGGGATCAACGGCATAGCCATGCAACTGTAGCTACATAGTGCAGCATAGTATGTCACGCTAGCCAGGGCTAAAGAAGATGCAGAAGTACCATCTACTCTTCCCAGGGTTCCCCCAGTTAATGCACACCTGGGACACCTTCGTCTGGCTGTGCATCCTTTCACCACTCTGACCTGAGGACAGTTTCTTGGGCAGAGAAGTGGAAACAGGAAGCTTTAGTGGTGTTTTTACCACCTCTGGAGATGCAGTTTGACCCCTTTGAGCAGCCAGAAAGAAACAGGATGTCAGTAAACTGTGTTTGTTGGCAACTTCAGTGTGTTCCTGATGAGCCAATACACTGCATCAAGATACTTGTTTGCTTTCCATCCCGCTAGGGAGTTTTCCATGCAGACCAATTACTCTCCTTCCAGTGAGATAAATCACTTGCTGCTTGAGCCATTCTGTTTATTATTTAATGCTGGCATTGGAAACCGGCAATCAGAAGTCTATAAGCAATCTTTCTTTGACAGTCTAGTCCTTGTGTGTGAGAAAAACAGAAATCAGATGGGGAACAACAACAAAATTCAGTGACTAAGTTTAATATTGGCCAAGACTACTCCTCTTCTGACTGATTTTAACATCTTGGGTGCTGCTGTTTTAGAGAACGGCTTTGCTATACTTTGCTTCCAGAAACAAGCAGAGATACGGCTTGTAGCCAGTAGGCAATACATTTGTATCTGGCTTTCTACTTTCTTGTAGTTAGGTTTTCAGTGGTCCTTTTGCAGAGAGGTATTTGTGTGTTTTCTGGAGTAGGAAAAAGGCCAAGTTGAGGTTGTCTTATCTGATCCTATGTCCACTTTCCAAGGACAAACCTTGGATACACAAGGATACTTGCAACATTGTCCTGGATCACATGTAGCCATTTACACTAATGCCAAGCAGAGGTAGCAGGCTACCTGCTTGTTTAGGAGGAGCTTGCTATTCACACTGCCCTGTGGCATAAAGACACCATATATTAAATCACTGGAAATCAGAACAGATATGTCTGTTAGAAACCAAGATGCAGGTGAAGCTGAGTTTACTTTGTGTCTGTTAACCTTTAGCAAGCTCTTCTTTGATCAGATAATGCTGTTGTCTAACATTGAGAAGATGTTATATGCAGGTCTTAAATACTTCTTTCTTCTTTTCCTCATTTTTGGTATTTTGTTAATTTGGCTAATTCAACCACATATAGATAAGGAATTCTATAATTCCAGGAAAGTCTGTAGAGTTGGAAGCAGAAAGGTTTTGCTGTTTTGTGAAAATTTTGCAATTTAAGATCACCTGTTTAAGCTCACCATGTCAGTTAATTCTTCTCAAGTTTTCCACTTAAAAGCAGACACTTGCTTGGTGGGGCTGTGAGAAATCCATTTCCCAGATGAGTTTGATTCAGATCACATTTAAGAATCCTAAAATCTGGTTCCCATCCACCAGATGAGGGATGTATTTATTAAAGAATTGCATTGCCAGTCCAGGAGTTCCACTCTGATCATGCACTGCCTTGTTTTCTAGAATCACAAGCAGTTGATTAAAAGGGTTTTAAAAGTTCCTGGAATTTTTTTTTCTCAGTTAAATCTGATAATTCATCATGCTTAGCTAGTAGAGGAGGCATTGCATACATGACTGAATCCAAGCAACCGCAAACTCCCTGGAAATCCCCAGCAAAATGTCAGTGAAGTCCAGGAGGTTTTATAGCAAGGTCTGGTTTGCTCTGAGAGGGCAGCAGAGGGTGCTGCCTTCCCAGGGCAGGGAAGGTCGCTGTGCAAAGGCACAGAAACCCATCTATGCTTCTCCTGCGAGCTCAGTTTTACTTTTATCTATCCATCTATCTATATTTTCTGGGCAAAAATAACCGTTCACGTTCAGGCATATTTGGTTTGCAGGAAGGGCATGGTGAGAGTAACCACTTTAGCACTGTCCAGTGCGTGTTTTTAACTATTTCCAGCTTTAGAGGATGTCAGTATAGGATTATACTTTAGGAAAGGTGCAAACTTTCTCCTAGAGCATTGACTGGTGCTTGGGAGAAAACCTTGGGTTTCCTTCCCAGGTTTGGCACAGGTAGATGACTGAATGTGGCAGATGGCTGCACCACTGTGTGCCTTAGTTGCTCTGTTTTCACAACAGATACCGCTCTTCTTGTCCTCTGCTATGAGTTTGGGGGTGCCTGCTGCCCCCATAACTCGCAGGGAAGGGACATCTATTTTTCTCCCATCGGGAAGGTTTACATATTGTCCCAGACACTTCAACTAGAACCCAGTCTGCCAGATGGGAACCCAGGTGGTTGCCTCTGCTGCAAGGGGACGTGACCCACCTCTTTTCCCATCACCACAAGTGACAGGTTCTCTGCTAGCACAGTCTGAATCCATCTGGCTGGGCACTCCCTTTGCATGCATCAGTTTCCCCTGTTCTTAGCTGACTTATGACAGCTCAGAGCAGCAGTCCCTTGAGACTGACCCGTCCCCACTCTTGTCCCTTGTCCCAGATCAGCACAGAGAGAGGCCAGGGCAGGATATGGCCCATAGATGGCACTGGCCTTCCACCGTCAGTGTCCCTGGGCAGTGCATCTGCCCCTGGCCCTGCCCGGACATGACTAACCCAGCTTAACCCTTGGACTACCAGCAACACCTACGGCCCCGCAGTTCTTATGTCACCGTTTGGCAGTGGAAGTGGGTGGCTAAAGATGTCACCAGTAGACTGCAAAATTTTATTTATTTATTCTAATGTTGTGTTGTGCACTTAATGGGCGAGTGCTTTAATAATCTGCTGCCTGCAATATATGCAAGCAGCAACAGGAGGCTCTCTGCCTCCTACACCAAAAAGGGACTTTGAGGTTGATCAATTCAAGGCAAGCTTCTCTGGTTTTGCAGTTTTCGCTAAAATTGACTAGACCTGCCCCAGAGCTCTGCAAGTGTATGAAAACAATGCTCAGGATTTTGCCCTTTTGGAGGACTCTCAGTGTGAATGCAGGATCTGTTACAGCTAAAGAAGTCATGGTTTTCTTTTTTTATTTCCTTTATGTTAGCACCTCAGTGCCCTAATTAAGATACAGACTTCATTGTACCACTATATGAACGAGCAGTGAAACATGCTGTGGGACTTGAAGGCGTCTGTGCATTGGTGTCGGGAGGTGGGAGAGACCTGACGTATCTTCCAAAGGGCCTACGTCTTATCTCCTCCCCGAAGGAATAAATGGCTTTTTCGTTGTGACCAGCTCCAAGCTGATGTGCTGCATGTTGTTGAAAATCTGGTTCTGACTGTGGGCAGTAAACCCTGTGGAAAATTTTAGCCTTCCGGCCGGAAGATGACCACTGACAGAGTTCAGAGGACAGTAGTAAACTGGTCCAGAGCTTGAGGGACTGGTTTGTGACAAAAGGCTGAATGAATCAGATGGTGGGGAGGGGCTGATACACATTCTTAGAAGATGCCCAAGGAGGGAGAAAGATTTTTTAGGGGACAGAGAGAGGTAAATAACTGGAACTAAAGGGATGAAAGAGAGGGGGAATATAGGATGAGTGTCACGAAAAACACAGCCTTCTGAGCCTTTGGTATGTTCCTGTAGTCCTGGGAGAAATCCCATCACCAGGGTCACTAGCAGAAAGCCTCGGGAGACTGTCTTCTGTTGATGCTAGAGAGATGAGCTGGATAGCACTCTGAGAGTCTTCTCTTTCACTGCCTTTCCTGTGATTATTTCTGTCATCTGGGGGACAGAGTGAGGTCTGCTTTAGAGTAACAATGCTAACCTGCTGCTTTTGAAAAACAAGTGTTGAGGCTGCACTGGTGAGAGTGGGAACTACATGAAGTCAGGCTTTGGTCTCATCACTTGCATCAACCACAACCTGCTGGAGTCAGTGGGCTCTGCCTGAGGTGGCTGAGACCCCTGGGGTTGAGTCAGATGAGCTGCAGCTGTTGTAGCCTAAGAACAATAATTCCTCAACAGTGGTCTGCAGATCAGTGATCAGTGGTGACTCCAGCATTTTCAGCCCACAAGTTTCAATGTACACAGTAATGAGAAATGTGCAAGGTCAGCCATGAAGAGTTCAGCCATGACTTTGGCCAACTCCAAAGGAAGACAGGTCACTGGCTGGACAATCAGCTGAGGTTTCACTGACTTGCATTTGTCCCTCCACAGATTACCAGTAGCCCACCTTGGCCATGGCATTGTCTCTGTTTCAACTTCCCTGTGTAGTACATGGCCTCGCACAGGAATTAGGGGGTGCTCTGTATGGTAGTGAGGACTGGGTGAGATCTCCTTCATCAGCAACCATCAAATCAGACTATTTTCTAGTGCAATGTTGGTTTTTTGTCTACTTTTCCTGTCCTGGGAATGACTTCCATGATCCCACCTCAGCTCCCAGCAGGAACCCAACATTGCAAAGCCTGGTGGAAAATGCCTGCCGTAAAGCACTCATTGGAGAAAAAGGGCTGGATTAAAGGGGAGTAGATCTTATTCTGAAAGTCATCATTGGGGCATATACCTTTCTTACTGACAAAGGGCCCCCTTTAGTGTTGCCTGCATCTAGTAAAGCCATAATACCACTGCAAAACAAACTTGCCACTTGAGGTTACAAGCTTTCACCCACTTTGCACTATTAGATCCAGGCCCACAATCCATATTGCTGCTGTTTTTGACTGGCTCTGCTTCTGGCACGTGCAGATTTACCGTGGTCTGAGGGAGGGTGGCACTGGAGATACTATCCCTGCCTGGTTTTGCAAATCTGCATTCATGTCGCATGATGTGGTCACAGCTGCACGAGTGCCCAGGTCTCCAGTCAGGGGTTGTGCCTGCCCCTGCTTTGGGGCCAGGCAGGTTCTCCACCTCCCATGGCTGGGTAAGGGTGCTGTAGCATCCGGTTTGTGTCGTGTTAAACTCCTGAGCTCTTCCCTTATTCCATCACCTCCTCCCACACATGGAGAGATGCTGCCAGAATGCCAGAGGCACGGCAGCGGGGAGCCAGGCTTGCTCTCCTGAGCGGGGAGACAGGCAGACAGAGACAGTGCTGGGAGCAGTCAATGGAACAAGGGAGAGCCAAGGCTGCCAGACAGACTCAGACAATGTGCAGTCAACAGGCAGAGCTTCTGTCCTGCCCAGACGGACAGACGGAGACTATCAGGCTGAGGAGACGAGATAACCAAGCCTCCTCAGGCAAAGGGAAAGGATGTGGCATGGGGGAAGCACTGCCTGTGCTATCTTGTCCCTACTGTGAAACCACCAATGGGTTGCAGTGGGAGCAGGAGTGCACCTTGAATGCCCAATGTGGCAGAATTCAGCTGGAGGCTGTAATGTCTGCAGGATTGAACACAGGCCTGGAGATGGGTGATGCGGGGAGGTGGGTGCTCTTCTGAGCTCAGCCTGCAGCTGGCTGTGCAACCTCAGGCAAATCACTTCTCCCTGTGCTTCAGTTCCCCTCCATCTGTCGGGAAGGGGCTGTCTCTGACAGATTTGTACAACAGCTAGCACAAAGCTAATTCCCTGAATACCCTGGGGTCTCTACATGCTTGCTAATCACAGTTGGGCCCATATTAAGTCAGGAAACCCTGACGAACAAGAAATCCCTCCATCAGGAGCGTTACTGAGCAGAGACACCCAGGGCAGGCCCCATCATTTCTTGGCCAGCAGCCCTGCAGCTCCCACAGGCAAAGCCGTGTTTGGCTTGGTCAGTTGATTTCTGCATGGGAGTTCTCCCCATGGAGCCGGCTTGTGCAGGAAGTTTTGCTGATGATTCAGCAGGTGATGCTGTTCCCTCTGAGTCACTCCCAGGCGGGCTAGGAGGGGGGGAGATGATGCTAGTGGAGATGCTCTTAGCCAGACCAGATTCAAACCTGATGGCTTAGGTCATTAATTGCGCTGTGATAGCTTAGGATACTACTTATCTGAAACTGATAAGAGGAATTGCTGCATGGCTCCTGTGCTTCATCCCAAAGGTGGATTCATTTCCGTGGGAGAAGGAAGGAGCGTGGATTTGCAGTCAGTGCAGACAAAGGGCCTCAGGACTACTTTTTCTTGTCATCCACTGAAAAAGACACTCGTTTCCCCCCTGGAGTTCATCACCTGTAAAAAGAAGATGAGACTAGATGCTGAGAAAGACATTCATTAAGTTTTGGTGGTTGGACTATCTCAGAGGAACAATTAGGTAGCAGGACAATATCTAAATTATAACAGAGTAGTAGCAAATAGGACTTAAATGCTGAAAACTACTTGTTGCCCTGCACCTGGCTGTGATCCTTAGAAGCAGGAGCCTCTGTGCTGCCTTTTCATCTTCGTATCCAAGGCTTCAGGGCCAAACATGGTCCTGGTGTAACTGTACGTTAGCTCTATAGGCAACATTCACAGATGACAGCAAATTCCCAATTCCTCTTCAGCTCAGTGGAATCACATTTGCTTACACCAGCAGGGCTGGATCTGGGCCCCAACTGGTAAATCCCTTTAGTGTGTTGTTTTGGTGGCAGGCATAGGCTGCTGCTTCTGTCCTCCTTGCTCTAGCCTTCTGCCCTGAAAAGTCTGAACTCCTTGATCCTGCAGGTTATTGGAGGGGTCAGGGGCTCAGTAAACCCCTTCCCTGCATGGAGTAGTCAGTTGGGGATTGAGCTTTTCCTTCACCAGCTGTGGTTGCACATGAGTAGAGAAATGTCTTTCATCACCTTTGGTTCTCTGTCAGGCTCGGGTAAGGACAGGCACTGAGCAGAGGACTCTAGCTGCCTCAGATTCAGCCCATGGCTTGCTCTTATGTTCCCCAGAAACTGGTAGAAACTCTTCATACCCCACACATGTCAATCGAGGGAGTGAGGCAGATACATCCATCCCAAGGGCAGTATTGATAAACCTCGCTAAGGCTGTTGCCCATCCTTTCACCCTACTTTAGCTCTGGGTTGTTATCTTGGGACACTCCAAGAGTAGCCTGCTGTACTACTTGTAGAAGGTGTCCCAAAGAGATGAAGTGAGCTCTCTGCTCACTCAGGACAGGACAGTGTGCTTTTGGCTGGTACAGACACCTCACAGAGCTCTAGCAGGGGTTGCTGGTATCTCTGACTGCCACAAGGCTTCCCCGCAGGCACATTTGGACTTTTGGGGCTCAAGGCAGCTACTGGTATCTAGGATCTTTCCTGAGAGGTTAAAATCTGCCCGTCTATATAGGAACAGTGAGCCTGGAGCCTCAGTTATTGCTTACCAGCAAGGCCAAGAGCTCTGAACTCCAAACACCCTTTCCCTCTGTAATTATGTTTTATTTTTAGGTGTCCCTTCCTTTTTCTATTTCAAGCCTGCATCCTCCGCAGAGTAAACCGGAGAAGGTGCACTGAGCCGAACCCGCTGTGTTTGGGAAGCAGTAAAACGAGGCTTCTAAACTGGGCTCAGAGGCGTAGGAGCCATTGGCGAAGGCTGGCAGGGAGCCCTGGCACAGTGCAGACCACAGCTCTCCCTGCATGAGGCTGCGAGAGCGCCAGTCGCTTTGGTGGTTGAGGGTGGGGAGAGTGGGGCGAGGAAGGCAGGGGGAGCGGGTGGACTGGGCTGTGGCTGGCACGGAAGAATGGTGCCGTCTGGTCTTTTTGCGAAGCAGGTGGATCTGTGCACTGTGGACCTCTTACTTTCCCAGATGGGTCTAATCCTCAGGTGGTTTGGACTAAAGAACCAAGTTGGATGCCTAAATGTGTGGAGACTCATGGCTTTAGTGGTGGGCCCAGTTCCATCTTTGGAGCACCAGTAAAGCTGGTGGTTGTCCTAGTTCCACAGACCTGCACTGAAAATGAAGCTTCTCTTTCTTTAAAGCAACTTGCAAGTTCCTTCACTTTCCATTTGTATTCATATGACCTGGCACTGGGCTTGCTTAGCCCTTCGTGGGTTGAATAACAGTGTGATAGGGACAGAACATTTTCTGAACAGCAGCAAGAGGTCATGAGAGCTTCCTTCCACCACAGTCCGGTCATATCCAAGCCCTGGGAGGGCCCTTACCTAACTGTCCATCCTCAGGTCTTTCCCATGTCCCTGCAGTAAGGATACTCATTCCACCACAGTATCACCACAAGCTGTTGGTAGAATGAGGCAGGTTTCTCCTAGCTGCTTTTGGCCAAACCAGACTTCTCATTGTACTGCACCTCAGGGCTGATAAATGCTTATTAGCCCCGGATTCCTCTACAGATTTCCTCTAACAGACTCAGTAGGTCAGCCCTGACTTCTAGGAAACCCCTTACTGCTAAGTTGAGCTGCAGGGGGGAGTCAATGCTGGAGTCCCTCCACTTTGTTTTGCCAGAAGACTTCAACTCTGGCCAACCCAGTGTAGACTCTAACCTGCTTCCCAAGCAAACAGCCTCTGCAGAAACAAGGGGAGAAAGGGAAGAGGTGTTGAGCTGCTTTTGTATTCCCCCAAGCCATATTCAGGCTAAACCAGCCCCTTACTCTCAGAATGAATTTAAACTGCCTTGGGAGTGCCCTGTGTTGTAGCTAGCTCCCACGGGACGCTGCGGAGCCTGGAGCAGCCCAGAGTCTCTGCTGCATCATGACCTGGGCTGCATCTCCGTCCCGTTCCCATCTTTGTCAGCCTAGCCTGTTGCAAGCTTCTGGAGCTTCCAGGGTCCGGAGCTGCATGTGAGACAATGGTTGGGCCCGGGGATAGCAGATTTACCATTGCAGATGGTTTTAGTTAGTGCTCAAGACACATTAAAGCCAACAAGGGTTTATATTTAGCTGGGCTTCTTTAAGAGGAAAGCCTTTTATCCTCCTGGCTGGTCATCCATCAAGCCCTTGGGAGGGCGGGGTCGTGTCTCCAAATAGATCCCACGGACAAGCAGCCACTGTGAAACCACATTTCCTCCTGGGAGGGCCCTCCAGAGACAGGCGCTTACTGTGGCTAGGCCTCTGGTCGCCAGCATTAGAGCAGGCTGGTCACGGGAGCTGGCAGAAATACAAAGCAGAGGCAGGGACATGACCAACTCGGGTACTGTCTTGGCATCATGGCATTTAAGCTGCCTCGTAGCCCTGATCCTACAGTTCTTGCTTCCACTGCTTGGAGAGGCAATTGCAGTTGGAAATTTTCATCTCTGGTTTTAACCAACAAATAACAATTGGAGCTGATCTAGTCATGAATCTAGCAGCTATTGGGGTGGAAACCTACTGGTCTACTGGAGGGACAAGCAGTTGCACCACTGTGATGGACTCCTCTGAGATGCTCACTGCAGCTGACAGCAGTTTTGCTGTTTCTCGGGGCTGTGAGGCTTATGCCATCTTACTGGTCGTAGTGTCACTGGCATCAAAATTTAGGTGGTAGCTAAAGGGAAGATGCTGATGGTAAGGAAAATTTTATAATGCAATGCAAGGTAGCTCTGCTGCAAAGGCCCCTGGAGTCCCAGCTATGAGTTTTTCATTAGGCATTTACCTCTGAACACAGCCCTCTTGACAGCTTTGTTGCAGTTCTGGATCTTCAGGTAGCATAGATACATCACTACTATGTGGATCTTCAAACTAAACTCCGTGGCATTCTTCTTGGGGAGGCTTGCTCTGCCAGGGTCCTCCTGACATTGCCAGGGCATTGCTGCATGAAGTTCACAGTGCTAATGCTTTAGCCATGACAGAAAAATTCAGTGAAGGAGAAACCTGCTGTCAAGGACAGGAAAAGTTACTTGGCTGGAAGCTCCTTTTACTCATGCCAGTATAAATTTTAGTGGATTTACTTCAGGTTTATATTGGCATTGATGAGAGGGGAGTTGGACCCTGTTTCTGTGTTTCACAGGCCTTGTGAGAGCATGAGTGCATTTGATCATTACAGTTCCCTTGGCTTTTCCGAGGACTGTGTATCACTGCTGTTTTAATTGCCACAGATGGATATGGAACCCCAAATTGTCCTGGTTCATTCTAGCAATTGCAATTCCCACCGCCACCAGCATGGTGCTCTACCCCAACAGTAGCAAAGGATGATTTTTTGGGCTCTAAGGACGTTCATGTCTGAAGTACATTGGGTAAATTACAGCTCTGGGGCAGCAGGACCCATCTTGAATTACACTGCTGATTCTAAAGAGGTTCCCTCCCCTGGGAAACTACCAGGGCACTTGGGAGGGGCTCAGTGTGTGCACAAGCAAAACCAGTTTGGAACTGGAACCAGTCTTAGATTAAACCATTTCCTTTGCTCTCTTTCCAAGAATGAACTTTATTTTTCCAGTTGATCTGAAACAGGGAATATTGGGACTTGGTTGTTTTTTCTTTCTCCTTCCTTGTGTCTGGATGCTTTCCCAGAAAAACACAGAAAATGAAACATTTATTTCTCTTCCCAGTGAGAAAGTTTCTTCTTTTCTGGGAAGAGGTGCAAGGGTCGGACTAGAACTACTATCATCCTTGCTTTGTGAGGAGCAAATACAGATAGGAAACACATAGCCTGGCCACACAGCCCACCGTCTGGTGAAAAAGGCTAAAGGGCAAGGTTGTGAACATGCCAGAAAGTCTGCGCTTGTGACTAGAGAGTGTATTCATTCATGACAGCTCCGCACACTTGGAGCCCTTCAGATTGCAAGGCCTCTGTGCTTTGGGGAGAAGAAAAGGGACAACTTTCCCACTGGAGGAAATAGGGAGATGCACAGGAAGGAATATGTTGATTTAACCCTCACCGGATCAAGCAGCATTTCAATTCCAGTTTCCAGGCAGGACCCAGTGCCAAGCCAAGTGGATGCTGCAGAGGAGGTGTCATTGACTCAGGAATGGTCTTACCATAATGCCTCCTGGTCAGCCTTGGGGGTGGCTGACCTAGTTTGGCCTCCAGTCCTTTCCAGGGGAGAAAAATGAAGGCTCTGCAGCTGTGTGACCTATTATAGTTCTCTGCCTTCCTGGGATGGAGATGGTGCAGCTTACTAGGGAAGGTAATGTCCTAGGACTCAGGAGATATAGCACCTCATTCTCCCTGTGCTTTGCTCAGATGGTTTGCTTTCCAGGTTCCCATTTCATGTCTTGTCTTTAAGGTAGGGCCAGTCTCTTAGCTGAGGGCCTGTAAGTGCCTCTGCAATGCAAAGAACAGCAGCGTTACTAACTATTCCAATATTATCCTACAATTTTGCCCAAAACCAAGTGACAGTGACCCAGCCAGTGAGCAGGTCCAGCTCTCGAGGACCACACAGGCCTGTGGTGCATGCTTTCCAGGGGAGGCCACGCTGCCTTGGCTCCCTTCTCTGTAGGATCAGTTTGCTGCGACAACCAGTGCAGTAGAGGAAGGGGCTGACAATTCGATTTTGCTCCCCACCTCCACTCTTCTGCTTTGAAGACCTCCCAGTAAGTAACCCAAGCCCAGAGCTGTGGTGGCAGACACTTCTGGGGAGGAACTTCCAGTCTCTGAGGCTCTAACCGCCCAAGGAACCAGCCTCTTCATCCCCGCAAATTACAGGCTCCTGCCTGCCCTTTAGAGACGAGCAGGCAAATGAATGAGAGAGAACATGAAACAATCCCCCTACCACGAACCAGCCCCCTGCACACCCCTCCTCTCCTGAAACCCGTTATCTTGGTTGTGAGACGAAGCTCTCAGCAAGGCTAATGTGGTCTTCTCTGTGTGTGTGTGGATTAACCACCCCCAGGAAAGGGCTGTACTGATGTGTGAGTGCTGGAGCCAGCGGGAGACAGCTGTAAGCGCTAGCTTACCACAGTCTCCCCTTCTTCCACCCTTCTCTCCAAGGGCTCAGACACAGGCGTGTTGTGACACCTCCACAGCAGCTGAGGAGAGAGTTTGAAAAGTAGCAGGCACGATACGGGAAAAAAGCTCATGTCAGGAAGGATCCCAGTAGATGCTCAGGGGGCCTGTTTGCTCCCAGTCCCCCAGGAGCAGAGCAGATCAATGGGCTGGGGAGGGTGGTGGGTGTTTTCTCTTGCTTCTGCCAGCAAGCTGCAGCCCTGGATAGCTGCAGAGTCTGGGCATTAGCTCATCCTGTGCAGATGGGCAGCATGAAATTCTCTTGTGGTCAAGGTATTGTGCTGAATTCAGGAGATCTGGATCCAAAGTCTAGCTTTGCTGTGGACTCTCTAGGTTGTCCTGATGCCCAGTTCCTACCTGTGAAATGGGGTAATAATTCAGCTTTTTCACTGTTCTTTCTAAGGCCCAAATCTTCAAGTGTGCTCGGGCTCCAACTTCCCATTACCCCATGAAGTCAAAACGTGCCTTCCAAGAATCTGGACCCAAGTTCTTTAAATGGGGACTCTCTCCACTCTGTGTCTTGCGCAATGGCCTCTTCCCCTCAATAAACAGCTATGGGCAGAACCATAACCCCACTAAATAATAACACAGATACAGATCAGTTGATAAATGCTGGTCTCCAGCTCTGGCAATGCAAATTAAATTCATTTCCATATGAAAGATGTTGAACTGCATAAAGCCTCAGAATAGTCTGTAAGTGGCAGCAGCATAGTGTACATGGGTAAACCAGCACCAGACCTGTGTCCCAGGGCAGTTATCTGTGTAAGAAACCTCAATCTAGGGATCAAACCCATAAGGCTGGTGAGAAAACTCAAGAACTAGTGAGAGAAAGGTGGGTGGCAAGCCCAAAACTTGGAAAAGGTGATACTGAAACTGTAAAAAGCTTGGATGAGGTGGCACAGGGGAGAAAGGCTGGTGCTAGCGAAGGAGCTTTTGATGGCGTCTATCGGTGTCTTAATCAGCAGCTTTGAAACCAACTGGAGGTCTGGCTGGCTGTGCTCTGTGTTGATGGGTTCCTCTGGGGTCAGGCTCCACAACAAGCAAGCTCGGATACTTTGCTGACTCTTTTCTCTGAGCTCCAGTTGTAGCAAGCACTGCTCTTCCCTGGAGTTCAGCTCAGGTCCCCTGGGAGCTCCCCCATTCACTTGGAAGCTGGAGGGAGGGAGGAATGTTTAATAAGGGCAATGTCCAAATTAGGAGGTGAAGGAGGGCTGCAGATGCTCATAAATACTGCCCTGCTTGTCAGAAATGCTGTTCTTCGGCTGTTATTGCAGCCCCTGATTTACGAGCTGGGCTGAGTGCCAGACAGTGTGTTGCTGCCAGGCAGGAGGAGATGCATGCGTGTGTGTATGTATGTGTGTGTGCACACCTTCATATGGGCAAGTTCAGTAGTGTGCCGCAGGTACAACTCTGGCTTCAAATTCCTTCTCTCCTGTCATTCAGAGGCTTTCCAGACTGTCTGAAAGGCAAGGCTTTACAGGCTAGATTGGGACAAAATTTTCACTGCATACTGGACTCCTCTCAGCTGGTCAGTCAATTTGCCTGCCTTCTCTCTTTTGCAATACCCTGTCACTGCTTTGCCCATGCACTGTTGGGGAAGTTCCCTGCATGTAAGAAGTACAAGATCAGTGGGTTTGTGGAATACATACACAGTGCAGTTGCATCAAATACTTTAGATTAAACTGCTCTCTCCCAGAAATGAAAATATCCTTGATATTTTGGCATTCTCAGACTGCCTGAGCTAGTTTTAAATTTGCAAATGTATAAGGTATTATTTAATGCAGGGATCTGTCCTGAATACAGAGGTTGTCCTAAGCCATATCCACTCTCCAAGTCCAGTGCTATTGTACAGTCATCTTGTAGACAAGCAAAATCACTAAAAGATAGTGGTTTTGGTAGTTCTCAGCAGTACCCTAATTTAACTCTCACTGAAGACAGTGGGAGGTTTTCCAGTAGCCTCTCCTTTGGTGCAGCAGGGACAAGCTGACACTGAACACTTGCAAAGACCTTTTTGGTTTCACACCAGCAGGGCTGCACCGGCTTGAAACTTGGATTAACTTCAAGACCGCCAATTGTGGCTTATTGATTGCCAATTGTGGGCAAGACTGCCTGCCTAAAGGATGGGGTAAACATCTACTAAAGAACAAGAAATGAGACCTTCGCCTTCCTCTTGATGGAGTTAATGAGCTGTCAGTAGGGTGCTATGGCTTGAGCTGAAGAGCTGAACCCCTAAAACTGTAAGGTTATCAACCAGACTGGAGATTTTCTGTGGGGCAGCCTCATCCTGATTTACACTCACTTCCCTCTGCTGACTGGTAGGAGATGTTTGCAGGTGGCTGCCAGTTGCGAGGAATGTCTACAGTATGACATTAGGGAAGTGTGTACTCTTGGCTTTTCCTTGTCCTTGGACCCTTCAGTCCTGGGACAGAGCTGTGCAAAAAGAGCACCAAAAGAAACCCTCTATGCCTTCGCTTCTCAGGGGGCAGTTCTGTTCCCCAGACAGACTCTAGATGGAAAGATTAACAGAGAGAGCAAGAGATTTTACTATTTACAACAGCTCCTGGAAAGAATTAGCATCACGAAATAACAGCCAAGCGTTTTGCCAAGCCTGAGCAGTGTTTACATGCCTGAGTAGAGCTCACTGAAACAAACCTGTAAGGCAACGCGGGACAGCGCCGTCTGCTGACTCCAGCCATAAAGACTCCAAGAGATGGCCAATTTGCCACATCCTTTGGTAACATGTAGTAACTTAATTACCTTCTTTGTTAACAATTTGCAGTAGTTATTTATTCATAAAATCCACTTACTGTGCCATAAATTTACACAGTCAAGCAGCAACCGTGAGGAGGTTTTTTTCCCTTAACATCCCCCTAGGGTTACCCTCAAGCGTGCTTCCTACATGGAGACTAGCCCACCAGTGCCTCAGTGACTGCTGGGCTGAGTTTCACTGAGTCATCACTACCAGCCACATTCATATTCCCATTTCAGTTTGCCAATTCACGTTTTATTTAGCAACTGGCATGACTCACCCATAGGATGATGACAGTGAGGAGATGAAGTGATACTGACATTTAATGCTCAGTTTCTTAGGGCCAAACACTTCCTATACTTCTTTGCTTACATCATTGGCTGAAGAATTAGGTTTGCCATTTACCATTGCCCCGGAGAGGAAAGCATGGATGCCTTCAAGAATGCACAGAGGGAGCCTCAGCCACTGCTCTCGGGCAGGGGAGAGAAGGATGCATCAAGCACAGAACCCGTGTGGCTGAGCATTAGCCAAAGCTGTGCAACATCAGTTACAAAACATGAAACTGGGCTGAACTTTCCTGGTTTCAGGTTTCACATCATGCTTTGGGCTTCAGCCAGGTACCTTGAGCCTGGACTGGGGAATTTTGGGGGGTGACTTCCAGCAGCTCTGACAGTGTTAGTGGAGTCTTGCGGGGTTTAATATTTGTCTTACAACTCTTCTTTTTGGAAATCAGCCTATTGAATCTGCAGCTTCTGTAATGCAACATCAAGCAAACAAGTTTTTTGCCATCATAAAGGAGAAAAAACTCTCAAAACCATCATCTAGCGTGCATTCTGTAAGTTGACGAGGAAGAAAAAAGGAATCTATTAGTAATTAATTTTATAGAAACACTCAGGATTGCTTTGCCATTTTGCCTGGCTAGACTGATGACATCTGATTAAGTGTGGATGGGAGGCCTATGATCATATATGATTTATATTTTTTAAGCAACTTAACCAGCTGGAATTTAGTTGCATCCACCTAAAGGGCTTATAAGATGGGCATTTCATCAGTACTGAAACATTTTCCTGATTTGAACTATATTTTTACTGCGAGATGCTTCATCTTGATTTTATTGTATCTGACCTCATTTTAATTTGATTTTTATAAAAAATGCCATTTTAATGATACATTTTATTTATAGCAATGTTTTATATTTGTATATATTGCATAATGCCTTGTATCATATTACATTCTGATGTTCTGACATGAGATGCTTCCAAGGAAAGGAACTTTGATATCCAAAATCTGTATTTTTTCAAAGATCAAGAACATGTTTTTCTCTGGTTTGGGATGTAGTTTGGAGAGAAATGGTTTGACATCATTTCCCATGCGATGGAAAATTGGTCTACTTCACCAAATGCAAGCTCTATTTGCGTTTCCTAGGTGCAGTGGGATCTTCCTTTCAGGGCACTCCTCCCAGTGCCTTAATCCTAAATTCTTAATCTTAACCTCTACACGGTGAAGATACCTGCCCCACTTCTCCTGTGCTGGCAGAGTTGCCTGGAAGCTGTTCCCAGGATCAGAGGCAAGAGATCCTGATGTTCAGTGAGTGCTTGAGGTGGCAGGTGTAAAATGCCTGTAGGTTTGTTCTTCTTGACACTATGGGATGTGCCTGCAGTGGCTCCTACCCTCCTTCTCCAGCTCCTGCAAGGCGCTCCCCTTTGATGCCGCTCTGCTCTGAGCTACTTCAAACAGCCTGGGAGGGTGGTTCAGCCAGGGCGGTAATTACACCCTTTTGCAGCTCACTGGTACTGCAGCCCCTTTGAAGTGATTTTACCACCCAGCCTCGTCGCCAGGAGCCACACGCACACACACATACCATAGAGTTCAGTCTCCCTAGCAGCTCTCCCCTAGGGGCCCTATGGGAAGGTGGGAGTGGATGGGGGACAAGGAGACGAAATGAATGAAGGCTTTAAAAAAACAAACAAGAAAGCCCAGAAACCATCTACCAAATATTTTATTAACCCTTTGAGTGCCCAAGCACACCCCTGGTGTGGCCTGTGCTTGTGCAACTAGCTGTTTCCACTCCCGAGCAATACGAGACTGTGTCAAGAAGATGTTCCTCATCAATTGGAAGGAATCGGGGATCTCTCCCTAATCTGGCTGACCCTGACCAGCTCCATCCTCCGGCCAGAGTGGCCTGGGATCACCTGCCACCCTTGGATGGACACATTCCCTACCATCTCTCAGCAGACTGAGTGCTCCTATTGCTCCCTGAAACTATTCTGGGTATAGGCAAGGTGACTTCACTGGTTGCAATGCTTTGAAAGAGATCCTGCTCACAACATCTTCTTGTTAGCGTGCTATACTCCTACTTCCATTTGTACAGCCTCCCTATAGACTCATTTATCTACCTTACATCTTTGTATGTCGCTTGTGACCACAAAGTCTGAGGTTAGGTTATGTTGCTGTCCTCAGCCTGCCTCTCTGAGCTCAGTCTGGGCTCTCTTTTAAATCACTCACCCAAAGTGGCACAGATGACTGTAGCACAGCAGGCTATAAAGTGGGGCCATCCAAACCCGAGATTAATGCAAAAGTGCTGGACTACACTCTTCTCTTTGTAGGCTGAGCTGCAGGCTGTGGTGTAAATACAAAGAGCAAAGGAAACAGAGACCAGGACACCCCAAGCCTGCTCTTGCCTCAGTGTGAGCACCTTTAGACATGCTGACTGTTGAGCACTGGTAGCACCTGTTCATCTATGAGAAATGTTGAAAACTGACAGTAATCCGTGGACCTGAAAACATTGGAAGCAACCGCTCTGAAGCACCTGGCACCAGCTGCTCTTGGAGTGAGGAGGCTGAGCAAAATGGGCTCTCGTTGGGGCTTGGAAAAGTCCATGTTCTACCTGACCAGGAGCTCGTGATGGCAAACAAGGATTGCAAGGGCCCCTCCCTCCCTTGCTTTGTTTCGTGGAGATCACAAACCTGGATGTTTATCCTCTCCTTCAGCTGCAGCCGAGTGTCTCCCTGATTATAGACCAATTTCTTTTGGCTTGGAAGTAATTTGATTGTGCCCTGGCAAACCCTCCTGGAGCCACATAGTCCTAGACAACTGCACATCCCTCCTCCCCCCTCACCACCACCTTAATCACCAAGTCTACCATCAGCAGTGCTCAAACATGCAATTGTCTGGCAGACACACTGCTGTTTTGAGGGCTGGTGAGGGGTAGCTGGAGGGAGCAAAGACATATGTGTGTGAACTGCAGCCTTCTGGCTTTTTGTCTCCAGAAACACCACAAGTACCACTGCATAATGCAGAAATGATCTTCGTTAGCAGCTGGCATTCCAACAATTTCAGTTTATCCCAGCTTTTCCTATTAACCTGGGACTGCTGGGGCAACTAGTGATAGTTTGGGTTTGGAAGGTCATCATATTCCAATTTTCTTGAAACTGGGGCTGAAAGCTCATTGTCATTTTCCAGTCCTCCATTGCTTCCTTGAGAAGGGCTGGCATAGACCTCCATGTGAAAGACTGAATGCAGCCATGCAAAAGACAGGCCCTACCCAAAGGAAAACTTCCTGCCTCTCCCATCAAGGTCAACAGTATTTTGGAGGTTGTTCCACCAATGTCGAGGCAAGGCTGGTGAATCTCTGTGCTCATTTGAATTTTGAAGGTCTGGATGAGCCTGAAACTGATTTGAATTTGTTTTTACAAAACCAAACATCGATGTATTGATTAACTAATGTCTTCCCATGAGCCTGATCTGCACTGTCCACGAGACCACCAAAGATGCTTCAATATTTGCTTACTCATTTAATCCCAGTATATTTACTGTTAAAGACTGGCTCAAGCCAAAGACCTCATTCCCTTGAACATGGACATATCCTGATCTGGATTGTATAGCTTGGGGCCATCTCATGTTAGTTGTATTATATTTGCTTGTGCAATGAGCTTGCTTCCTTAAAAGAGATGCTGCAGCTATGAAATGCAGCTGTTTTTTAAATTGCTGGTAGTGTATTTGCTCCTTAACAGTCAGAGAATACAAACAGCATGTGCACGCTGTCCTGACAGGCATAAGTGGGGTAATGGCTGTTGCTATGACTAAAAGGTGACCAGTATGACTGGAGCTAGGAAGTGGCTCCCATATGGGAAGAGGCAAAATAAGAGTCTCCTGCTTGGAGAAGGGATTTGAAAGAAGGTATAAGAAAGGTATACAAAATCATGTTTGTCTCAAACCCACAAGAAGTAGGGGGTACCTAATGCAGTTATCAGGCACGTATTTAAAACAAAAATAAAGCAGAAGAAGCTGAGAGGGTGTACCAGGGGAAGGACTGCTCCACACAGGCGTATTCCTCCCCTCCTTGCACCAACTGCTGATTCTTGAGAGAATATAACCAGCATCCAGGGATCCCTTGGTCCAGGCTGATATGATTGTTTTTACAGCTCGCATTGCTGAGTGTCTGTTGCACCCAGAGCCAGGCTGCTGCACAGCTCTCATCAATAGTTCTCTTTTTGGCATGGAGATTTTTGTTATTTTTGTTTGTTTTAATCTCTAGCAAGAAAACAGGCGGGAGTTGGGCTGGGAAAGATTTTGCAAAGGCCAGAGAGACAGTGCAGGGCAGTTTTAAGAATAACATTGCTCACTGTAATTTATGGCCACTAAGAAAGGCCCTTTTTGCTTCCTTGCGATCAGTAGGAAAACTGAACTGTAGAGGAGGCTCGGCAGCCTCTCACAAGTTTAGTCTGAGTGAGGTTCCTGCTCCTGTTTCTGCTCCCAGGATGCCATTGATGCATGAAATTGATAAGTATGTCATCTGAGGTCATAAGCTCTCGAGGACTGCCTTTCTGCTTTGCTTATAGGCAGCAACAATATCTGTGTTTGGGTCTCCTAGGCGTTATTGCAACACACCATTAGTTCTAATAGCTACTACTAAAACGAGAACTGTGGCTTTGATTATTCAATAGTTGGGACACACTGGGAAACAAGGGGCATTTCCACAGCTATGGAAAGAAGTTCTTAGTTCCAGGTATCAGAGGTACCATAACATCTAGTCAGCAACATTAAGGGAGGAGAGAAGGCAGGGCACAGAGGAGATTGCAAGAGGGGTTGTGGGACAAAACAAGGGCAGGGACATCAGAGGGGTGGAGGTGATCAGAGCCTGGAGGGTGGAGACTAGCTTAGGCAGCAGAACAACTTCCAGTGTTGTTTTCTGCATTTTGCACCTCTGAGTTTTTAGGAGTCTTCTGGCTGCAGAGAAAGCTGAAATGGTGTCAGGCAACCCAGATGCAGCAGGCGAAAGATGCATCATGCTCCCTCCCTGGAGAAAGTTGTCTTTTGTTTGACATCATGACAAACAGCCCTCAAATCATTGTAACTGAAACAGAATTACTCTCTTCTGTTCTTTTTCTGAGTGCCCAGCTCCACAGACTCTCTGTGCAAAGGCAGATGGGCTGTTTCCCCTGTCTGAACTAATCCCTGGTCCCAAACTCGCTGAAATCAACAGGGAAACTTCCATCTTTCATTTTAGCCTGGGCCTCAGGTTAGCTTCCCTTGTTTGCATTCTTTTGTATGCTGATAAAGGGCAAAGATAAACCTTTACAAATAATTAGGAAAATGCAAAGCCCTAATTAGGAAAATGCAAAACATTAACAAGTTAGGAGGACTCCAGGAGGGTCATAAGAGACAAAGAGAGGCTGAACTAATGAATGGAACTGCAGGCTGGTGTTCCTGCACAGACAAACTGTCTATGGTTGCTGTTGGTGGCTTAGACAAAAAGATGAAGCCAAACTGGATGTAGAAGGAGTGTGGAAGCCTATTCAGGAGTGGGAAGTGCCAAGGATGTGTGCTGAGTAGAACAGCAAGCATGACCCCTTACATCAAACCAATGCCTGCCTAAACCACAGTCACACCAGACCCTTAGTCCTTGCACCCCTTTCTTTGGGGTGCCAAGAGCCCTTTTCTCTAGCAGGCACCATGAAGCGCAACTCTGAGATTTACCGCGGACCAACACATCCTCTTGTGCCCATTTTTCCACCAGCATCTCCTCCTGCCATGCCACTGGGGCCGTGGCAGCTCACGAGAGGGCTGGGACATTTTGGGGGAATGGCAGAGGCGGTGTGTGGGAGACTGTGCAAGCAGGGAGCCGGAGCACTCACCTGTCTGATGTGTCAGCCTTTGATGCACACGCCTGAGGACAGAATGGCTCAGCTCCTATTAGGACAGCAGGGAGCCGTACCAAACAGCCTGCCGTCTTCTCCTCCCAGCCCACCCTCCTACCTCTGACTGTCAAAAGCACCGTACCCACCACCCCTCCCAGCGCTGGCACTCCACGGCTCCTTGCTGATTTACCAGCTCCGTCAGCGACTTGGCAGCCGTGGGATGCCGGAGTGCCCGCAGGGGTACGTGGGGGTGTGGTGAGCTGGAGACGCCCCGCTTGTTTATTTGGTTACCGTTTTGTGGTTTTAGAAAGGTGCCTGCAGGTCTGCAGGAGAATCTGCTGCAAGATGGGCCTCGCCCTGTTCCCGTCTCCTCTTTGGGCCCAGCCGGTGCCGTACGGGCTCCGGGTTTCTGTGTGTGTGTGTGTGTACATGCGTGTGTGTGAGAAAGAGCAAGTGAGAGCAAACCCTGCAGAGGCAGAGACATGCAGAGCTGCATGGGGTTACTTCCATCTCCTTGCACATTCTTCAACTTTGCCATGTGGCAGATAGCAAGGGCTCCCAGGCATCCCATAATTAACCCTGTCCCTGCCAGTATCTTTTGCAAGGTTAGAAAGAGGAGAGGACTCTTTTAACTTTCTTAATAATCGTGAAATCCCTCATGCAAGGTTGGAAGAGCAGGGTATCTCCAGGGCTGAACTTCAGTGCAATGGAAGTGTCAGGGTATATACATCTGCTCCGCTTCCCACCATCTAGAGTTTGCACCACACTTTGGGAGATAATAACAAAGGCTGCATCTTCGTCCCCTTTCTTGTTCCTCATAAGAAATCCATCTCCAAATATTATTTTTGGCTTAGCATAAGATACAAAGTGGACTTAAAACATAACAGTTAATTATGGCAAGAATTACAGCTATGAATATTTGCATGATGCAATACTAGCTTATCCCATTTTGCATTTCTATTCCTCTTACCTGCGTGATGATCACACATAGGGGCTCAAGCTGAGAGCAGAGATTCCTTCTGATAAAAATTCCACAGACTGCACGAAACAGTTGCCCACCTGAGAACTCCCTAGAAAAGACAAGAAAGCGTGATCACTCCCACTTGTGCTGTTTGGAGCACACAGCAAGGACATGTTTCCCATAGACCTCACAGCTGAATAGTGATGCAGATTTTTTGATTCCTGCTTGAGAAACTGATCCACAAAATCATCCTTTTCCTCTGCTGCAAAACACGCTTGCAGCACCGCTGACGTGCAGACCCTTCTGGAGTGAAGGCTTGCGCAGTAGCACTGCCTAACAGTTTAGTAACACCTGATCCGAAAACTGAAAATAGAGGAGAGATCTCTGCAACATGCCATCTGCTGAGCTGGAACCTGGCCCACGCGCTGCATCAGGTACTGCTTTTCCTACAGAGAGCAACAGGGCCGTATCAGGGAGCAGGTCCCCGGAGCCACACCGAGTTAGGAGTTTCACACTGCCCAGAGGGGAGAACCCCACCTACTGAATCACCCTCCGTGCTTCCTGCAGCACCTCACTCTTCCCGGTGTATCTCCCGCCAGAGACTGACCCAGCCCAGGCCTGCTGAGCTGCTTTGGCTGCAAACCCCACACATGAGATCAGGGGCTGATTTTCAGATCGTGTGCTGGAAGCACTGGGGGCAGAGAACCTGTTGCTTCGTAGTAAGGCCACCGCTTAGACGCATTTGCCTGATGTCACTCAAACCCAGTGCAGTGTCGAGCTACCATGCCGTGATGTCTGAGAATGAGTTGCAGGGCTTAAACGTGGTTTCAGGACCCACAACACTAAGCCAGCTGGCAGAGAGGAGAAGGGATGGTTCCTGGTTCCTTCTGTGACAACCTGCCCGTTTACAGGCTCCTAGCGCTTCCTTTTCCTCTTGTCTGGGCAAAAACAGTTGGCATCTAGGCTTGGGGCTGTATGGGCTGTGTAGGTGTTGCACGCCCTGCTCTGGGAGGCAGAATGGGGGTGGAGGAAGTTTGTGATAGCATCCAAGACTGCTAAGTGTGGAAACATCTTCTGTTGCCACTAAGGGATTGCTAGTGATCACAGCTGGTTCAGAAAGGTGGTACCTTTAATGCTGGTTTAATGTTAACCTAGAAGGGGAGTTGTACCACCTACAGAGAAATTTTCTTTTCTTGGGAACCAGATTTGGGGCTCTTCTTTGGAGGGCTTGACTCCTTTAGGCATGAGATGGGCAAGCCCTTCATTTGTGACCTGACATTAAGAATGGGCACTGTCTTTACTTTGGCTTTTTGCAATGCCAGCAGCATGGGATCGTCATCTCTGACTGCAGATCCAAGGCTTTACTGTTCAACAGATAATTGTAATACTAATGAATAAACATAGCATCTGACCAGTCAAAGGGCCTCTGGCTATGAGGAGGATATCCGTTCTATGAGCTGCATTAGCAGAGTGCCATTGTGCGGACCTAATCCTGCCTTCCTTGCTCATATGAAAACAGTAGGTTGCACCTGCTGAGAAAACTGGGCTGGAAAAGAAAACCGTAAAATAACCTGATCCATTTTCCCCTGCTGACTGCCTGCTGAGTTCAGGGGCTCCATGGGCTCTATGTGAGCTGACAGGAGCCTCTCCTGCATTATTTGTCAGGTGTTCATACAGGCTACTTATTTGCTGGTTTTACAAATAGACATGCATATTGGGAAGGTTCAGCTTGGTTGAACACTCAACTAGTGCAGCTGCAGTTTGGGAGAGGGGGTGGCATGGCCACCAGCAAGAAAGGTCAGAGGTGCTGATCTCTTAGCTCCGATCACTGTCCAATATTGATCCTTTGTCTGTGTGAGAGCCAGACTCGGTGTCTGCAGAGGAATCAGGATACACCCAGTACCCACCCAGTTTGAGTCTTCATTCAGGGTAGGACTGAATTCATCAGGTTTGCCTTTCAAACAGGGCCAGGCCCAGTTTGGGGCTGTTCTCATGCAGGGCCTGGGGGCAGGAACTGCACAAGTTGAAATTTATTTTGCTCTTTCTGTACACAGACTTGCAGAATTGAGAAAGTTCATCTTGGCTGGACATTCAGATTTTGAGATTTGTCAGAAGCCAGATCATAAAGCGAATACTTCAAGGGGAAGAAGAGGGTGTGAGCAGGGAAAGTAGGGGAACCCATCAGTGATGAAGCAGGAAAACATTTTCCTGTGCTGGAAAGTAGTGAAAGAACACGATTCTTTTATAGCTCTTTGTTTTCTAATTACCATGCAGTTTTATTGCATATATACCTGCTGTGAGTACCTGACCAATCCTTTAATCCCCACTGCTCTCTGGTATAAATCATTATTAAGACAGAGCTAGACATGAGAAAAGAAAAAGTTCTTTGGTCTTTCATGGTTGTGCGTGACTCCTCTGATATCTTCCTTGGCTTCACGCACTTCTCAGCTTTGGATAGCTCAGACTTGGGATGGGACCTGGGTGACCAAAGTTTCTTTACTTAACATTTTGTGTTTATCTAGTGCCTTTCTGCCAATGAACACAAACACACTTTGCAAAAATTGGTGATTTAAACTGTGGTCCTGCAGCTATGAGTCAGAACAGCATCATTTTTATTTTCCCCTTTTCAGAGATGAGTGGAAACAGAAGCTATTTGCTTGGTGTCATGTTGTGAGGCAGTGGGATAGCCAGAAATGCAGCCCAGGACTCTCCACTTCTTATCACCATCTCTAACCACTAAGTGACAGTTGCAGTGATAGCTGAGAACAAGATCCAAGGACCAGGTGACCGGTCCCTTTGCTGCAAGTCCCCCAAGCCAGGAGCAGAGTCCGACATCCTGACTCTCAATTCCCTTCCTATCTCACACTCCCACCCACAGCTGGAAATAGAGCCGAGAAGCCCTGGCCAACAGCCCCTGCTCCAGCCACCAGCGCCTCCTCCACTCCCTGTAGAACACGTTTAGTCCTTGTCCCAGTGAGAACATCATGGTTGTCTGCGAGTCACTTTAAGTTGTTTTTTTTGGTCATTTCCTTAGCACTGCCCACTCCCAGAGCAGGGCTGGTTTTTGCCCTTTAATCCTTTAATACATAGCCTTGGCAGTACGTGGGGAGGCAGGAACTGTGTCGGGTCAGGAGAACAAGAAGGCGTTGACGGGGAGGCAGATCCAGTTCATGAAATCACATCTGAACCGAGCAGTGCTCTCCCTGGTGACTGAGGGAAACAAAATGATAGATTGCTGTCTCCTTGAAGGCTACAATTTAGTCCTCCCATTGCGATATTCCCCTGCAGTTAATAAGCACCCTGCCTACTCTGAGGAGGCCACTGTGGCTGGGGAATATGTAAACCCAGAGAGACTGGAGCTTTCTAGGATTCAGGGGAAGGCGTCTGGTAGGACCAGGGATTGGTCAGGAGCTGAGCCAAGCACGACCCAAAGAAGTGGAACTTAGTTCGGACAGACCATTCAGAGTTACTCGTGGCAGATGCTCTGTGCTCAGCTTGGGCCTGATTCATCTCCGTACGCTGCATGAACTCATCTTTGAAGTACTGCAGCATGGCAGACTGGCTGGTGCACAGCAGTCTTGTGTCTCTGTTTCATCCCAGGTCTTCAGGAGAGCTGGTGGGGGCTTGCAGAGTTCAATGGGAGGCTGCTTTATTTTTGGAGACCAAGAAACCCATAGCAAAATCCTACCTCCATTAAATTTAATGACAAAACACCCCTTGACATTGCTGGGTCTAGAATCCTGTCCTGTTATTTAGTTCTTTATTGTGTTGCCAACTCTCACATCTGATGATATTTGCCATTTTCTTCTGGAGCCAGGTTCTGGAGTGGTGTGATGACTTGGGGAGCTCAACTTTCATTTAAAACTGAGAAGTATGTTACTAACCCTCATTACGGTGGAGCAAACCTGAAAAAACATCAACCCAACAAGCTCAAAAGCCACAATGCAAATACAGAGAATAAAAGTAATATTTTGATAAGTCTTTAAAACTAATCCATGGTTTGGGGGCACAGCTCACGATGTCTTAACAACTGCGTTGGACAGTCGTCCTACTTTTAGCTAAAGTCTTGCTTGCAGTCTCTTACCCTAATTAGGAGAGTCTCTGAGAGCCGATGTGTTAAGGGAGGTCAGTTCCCAAAGAATTCCCCACTTCCTCTCCTACCACATGATCAGCATGTCAGGATATCTGACATCTCAGAGACAGTTGTCAACTTATTCCAGTGTCTGCAGCTGTTGATCTTGGTTCCAGAATGCAAATGATTTTGACTAAAAGGAAAGAGAACACCTTTACTCACTGCTACGCCTGCTAAACGTGATTCATACACCCAGTTGTGTTCAGAACTTAGAGGCTAGGCTTCGTGTTTTAGAGGCAAAAAATGTGGCTAATCAGTGGTCTGAGTTTGTACAGATCTATTCACTAAAATAAACCCGTCCTCTGCCTAGTGCAAAATATAAATAAATAAATATTATTTTAGATAAAATCAAGACATGACTCATGATTCAGCCTCCTGGGTCCATTTCTGTATCTTCAGTTCAGCTGTAGCACCAATGGGCACATCAGTCCTTTTAGCATGGCCAGCACCAGTGCAACAAGGGTCAGCAAGCAGCACACCCACAGAAGCTAATGGAAAGATGCCATGTGGATGGAGAGAGAGTTTTGCCCTTGATGTAGAGGATGGCTCAAGGCCAAATTCCCTCCTGAATGAACTCGATGTGCTTACAGATGCTGGAAGGTAAGCCTGGCCTGAGCTTTGGGCTGAAGGTTTGAAAAATGATGGCATAATTATTGCCATTGCAGTCAGTAGGAATTTTCTCATTTTACTTCTGGCTTTAGTGGGAGCAGAATGAGGCCAGGGCTGGTAGTTTTTTAAAAACTCGTATGCTGTTCAGCTTGGGTTTCTTCACAGGTTTCTCTACCTTGGCCATGATACTCACAGATTGCTTAAGTTCAGGAAGGAAATCTCTATGTATTCAAGTTATTTGGTAAATTTGGCTTCAGAGATAAAGAATTGTAATTCCCTGTTCTGCGTGTCTTATTCTTTCTGCAGCCAGAATTTGAACATAGTTCTTTACAAAATCATCCTGCAGATGTTTGGCTTGAAATTGTCACTACATGTAGTCACATAAATGGAACCTCCTGGTCCCGCTTGCATGGAAGCAAATGCGAGTAATGCAAATGAAGACAAGATTTCCACTGTGATCAGTTTTGCCCACCTGCGTTAGACTGGTTATCAGGTATCTTTATTGCAGCAGCCTGTGTAATCTGGCTTTGGATGAATTGTGAGACAATTCTTGGTGTCATTATAGCCCATTCTATAGGAGCTATAGGAGGCCTCAGCCCCACTGTCTAGGCTGTTTTGCACCAGGGGTGGTTGCATTCTGTCTCCCTGACTCCTCAATCTGCTTCCTGAAGAAACCTTCATCTCCCTTTCTGTCCCTGCTTGCACAAAAGTATTCCTTGCCAGCTCCCACACAGAACGCAGCTGAGAGTTAATGCTGGATCAGGTAAGTGCTTTTTGACATGCTTCTGGTGAGCAGCACAGTGTGCAACAAAACATGGGGGATCTTTCTGAGAAGCGTTAATGCCCTCTGCTTAGCATTTCATATGTATTCTAGCCACTTCCTTCTTACAGCTCCTTGCACGCAGAGGGGTTTGCAGTTGTTTAGCGTCTTGATTTGGCCAAGTATTTAAGCACGTGATAAAAGTGTTGTAAGCAATTACTTAAAGTTAAACTTGTGTTTAATTCCCATTTAAGTCAATAATTAAGACTATCTATACTTAAAGTCAGGCACATATGCAAGTGGGGTTTTTTTTGGATCAGAGCTCAGCCTTGTAGGATTGAGGTTTCCTGGATTTAGCCCAGGCCACAGGAAGCTGCGGGGGCAGCGGGGTTTGAAGTGCAACTTCCTCGAAGTTCGTAGTTATCAGGTGTGTGCTCTGTCCTCTAGTAATAAGGTGATATTGCTAAACTCTGGCTCTTTCATGGCAATTTTATTGGTAGGTCTCAAAGCATTAGTAAAAGAGGATCGATACCCATGCACTGAACTGGAAACAGGAGTCCTGAGTGTCTGTCCAGTGCTCTGGTCTCTGCCTCCAAACATTATATGTTATTGTTAATTGCTTACTGTTGTTTCTCATTTGATCACAATAAATCGAGAAAGAAAATGCATTGAACAGTTGTAGTGCCAAGCATTTGAAATGGAAAGGCATTTCAGCCATTCCCGACTGTACAATACAGACTGTTTATAGTGCCTTCAAGTACTTGCTCATTTCATTGTCTTTGCAGATGTCTCTGTAGCCTCAGTCCCAACGTGAATATAGAGTCTGATGACAAGGTCCCTAGGAGCATTGAGACAGGCTATGCAGCCCTGGAAAATGGCGTTTAACTGCAGCATCCTCTGTGCCTGCTTCTTGGGCAGAAGGGACAGAAGGGACCCCAGCATGGGCTATCATCCTGCAGCAGGGTGTTCTGCACAAGGCTGCCCTTCCCGAGAGCTGGGGAGTGGACAGAGCTGGTGTTAGTGGGACATTGCACAGCTGAACTGGCACAGAAGGAGAAATGCACTAGGAAATGGCTGGAACAGCTGATAAATTGGATAATCTAATGTATTCCAGGCATCTCCTGCTGACCTTCACCTTCAGATCAGCATGTACAACAAGATTTGTCTGAAAACTCCCACCTGAATTAGCTTTCCATAGGAAAGTTGTTTTAAAGTGTACTTTTACTGTGGAAATGTTTCCTCGCTAATCCATGAATTTTAATTCCAAAACTTTTGGAAGTCAACAACTTTTTCCATCAGAAAGTGAAGGAAATTTCCATGGGAAATTTGAGAGATGTGAAAGAATGTTTTTAAATCGTGTGAGAAAATATATCTGGAGCAAGGTCTGATCTATCCCCTGACTCTCTGACTAGCACTGAAGGACAGCGTTACTCCAAGAAGTCAATACTCAGCTCTTTGGAGAGAAAATGGTTTGAGGCTCTCAATATGATCTCCAAACATACCTTCTCATAAAACTAATTTTGTGAGGATGCTATGTATTCCTGGCCCTATTAGAGTTGATGTGTTTGGGGTTTTTTTCTGTGCCATGGAGTCCCGGATTTCAGTATTTAATATTAGGTACTCTGATTGGAAAATTGTATTTGCTGGCCCTAATTCTCAAATTTGGGTCTTTAAAATTAGGTACATAACCAGAGACCTGATTCCTTAGAATGTGAGCATCCCATCCCACATCACCACCACCGGACACAAGAGGAATGCCAGGGCTTTAAAGGTTTGCATGGAGACTCTAAAGGCATTTGCTTGTGAGGCATAAGACCCCCTCCAGAAAGTGATATTTATTGAACAAGGGAAGAGACCATGAACCCTGTACAGCAAAACAGTGAGGCATCTGTATGGGGAAGTAATGGGAGACTCTTCCCAGGTTAGGGATTCCTATGGAGCGGCCGCTAGTGTTGTAGCTTGACAGGTCTGAAGCTATAAATCCTGCAGATGAATTTGAGTCAGAGAGGGAACACTGGCACCTCTTGAACATGTTCTACTGCTGAAGGGGGTTATTTAGGTCTCTGCCACCCACGATGTATGATGTGAAAGACATCACCCAGGTTCCTGTGGAAACATTAAAAGAAATATGGGGGCTGGCTCACTTTCGTTTGCCAATTACAATTTAGCTGAGTTGCATTTGCAGGTAGGTGCAGGCTCGGGAGAGAGGGAGAAAAAGAGCAAGCGCAGTCTTGGAATGAATACCTTGTAGCCCAGGGCCTCTTTGCAAATCAGGGGGATCATAAACCCTGGGGATGGTGTATTGCACTGCTTGGGCTTTACCCCCTCCAACCAAAGAAGCTCAGATTTTAGCACAGAAAGTCCACAGCTCAATCCCCAAAGGCTGTAGTGGCTTTGGCATTGGATTCTGCACTACATATTGCTGCCCGGATTAGGAACTTTCTGAAAATCAAGATGTCAGATATTAGAAAGGAGAGTCGGACCCCCCTGTGCAAAGTGCTGGAGACCGGGGAGGGATGGTCCCAAACCTGGAAAGTTTAAACAGAGGAACCAGAATGGACATAACATGTGGGAAATCTCTCGTATTACCGATATGCAAACAAAGCACAAAGAAGGCAAATTAATTTGCTCAAGGCTATGCAGGAAGCCAGTGACGGAGCCAGGAAGCACAGTCACATCCCTGAGCCCCATTCCATCACTCCAGCTGTTCCCGTCTCAAATATGCAGCGTTCCCTGCATCTAGACCATCCTTGTTTATGCAACAACATGAAAGACTGGGTTCTGCTGGTGGCTGAAGGCAGGAACCCATGGCCCAAGGGGATAGTGGCAGGGGAAGAAATTCCCAGGGGATCTGTGCTTCTGCCTTGGATGGGATAAGGGCTGGGATCACAGGAGCAGCTGTGTCCCTGGTGAAGAGGAGCGCCACGCTTTGTTCTCAGCAGCCCCGTGGGCAGAGAGAAGGAGCAGCACTGGGCTGCTGAGGGAGCCAAGACCAATCCTCCCTGCTGGAGGGGAGATTCTTTATGAATGTGAGGAAGGAAAAAAGGAGGATTAATGAGTGCGAAGGGTGGGGATAGGGCCCAGGGCCTGAAGATTCCCAAGCAATAATGTCTCAGTTGTGTACATATATATATTTATATAAATATATGGGAACTGTTCTGAAGGTTGAATGAAGGTTCAGTGCTTTACAGAAGGAGGGATGACCCTGCGGTTAAAGTATTGGCCTAGATTTCAGAAAACCTGCTTCCCTTCCAAAGTTCTCGGTGCAGCTTTAAACAAGTTGTCAAGCTTTTCCCTGCCTCAGTTTCCCAAACTTCTGTTTATGCACTGCATCCCTTTCTATCCCCCATTCCTTGGAGGAAGGGACTGCATCTTCCTTTGTATCCCCAGTGCTACACGTAGTAGGGCTCCAGTCAGGTAACTCATCTAGATACTGTTGTAACCTTGCAGGTAGTGAGATATACTGGGAAATGCCCGTACAATAGTGAGAAAAAAGTTAAAAGACTTGGGGAAATGGACTATGGAAGCTTCAGGCTTCCGAAGTGGCCGTCCTAATTAAAGTTTCTGTAGCTGAAAACTCTGGTGGAGGTGGGGGAAGAATGAAATCTTCTGGAATTTTTTCTGTTTTGGTTAAGTTTTGCTCTGCAAGTTTTCTGCATGGAGAAAAATATTTTTTTCTGCCAGTTCTAGATTCTGTATTTCAATAACTCTGGGGCACCAAAGGAGGCAGGGAGCTGAGGTTCAGGCTCCTCTTAGACATCTAGAAAGCAGATTGTTCAGTCACACTGTACAGTGACACAAGGGGCTGGGGTTCAATGAGGTCTTCTCAGCAGTGCCCAGTGGCGAAAGGAGAGGTGCTCCAAGAGCAAAGTAGCCACCTCCTCCAGACAGGAGATTAAAGGGACAGGCAGACACAGGGCATTGACAGCTGGACAGAGGTAATCATTATTTCAGCAAATCTTAAAAGCTTTGATAATCCCCATCCCCCCCCCCCCCCCCCCCCCGCCTTTTGTCTCCATCTCTTTGAGTCTTCCCTGGATGCAAAAGGTAGATTTCCTAACAGATAGGCATTCCCAAGAAATTATGTCCCCTGGCTTTCCTGTGTTTTGATACCTTTTCCATCACTCGCCCACCCATGGCAGAGCTGTGACTCCAGATTAACCACTTTTGCATGCCAAAATGCCCCTGCAATGGGGTTCCTTTCTGTGGCCATCCCCTCCTTGCCTTCAGACAAGGCTTCCAGGAGTTGAGTTCAGTCTCCATGCCCATCCAACCCCCGGTCTAACCATGGAGCCTGCCAGCAAGGCTGTTTTTACAGTTCCCATAAGCATAAAGTACATGGCTACCAAGCAATGGACAGCACCGATTTCCTATCGGCCTGGCTGGCATTCAAACCAAGGAAGAGAAGAAACATCTTCAGGCTCATTCCCATCCTCTTTAGCCATCTGGTCCTATGTTGCTGGAGCCTTCCCTGCCTTAGAAGGAGGCCCAGATCGGCTCTTTGTGGTATCTTCCCTTCTGCCAGGCTCCGTCTCTGCTTTCATCCTCGGTGCCATGCCCGCCCCCTCATCCCCTTTGATTCTAGGACCTGAAGAGAAGACTGGTTTAGGGAATGTCTTGTCAAGTCCACCTCCCCCCTCCTCCTCCCCAAGGGCCTTCTGCATTGTCTCACTGTGGTGCAGACGGAGCCCGTAGATCAAAGCCCAACCGTCTTTTTTTAGCTCGGGGAGGAATGCACAATGCCTCCTGCGCTGCGAGCTGTCGCCAGCTCTCGCAGAGTGTTCCTCTCCGTAACTCGAGACTCCCATCCCTGGAGGCGGCTCCAGGATTGACAGGTGACACAGAGCTGCTCTGAGCAGGCAGGTCCTTTGCAACAAGTCTGACTTTGCACGGAGAGCTTTCCGTCAAGGATTTGAAGATGTCTGCGGTTAAGATGGGATGTGCCTCATAATAATTCAGCTTTGAAAGAACTTACCTGGATGGAATTAACCCTTTCCAGGGCTTAGTCTTGCTTTTCTGCTCCAAGTTAGAGCGATGCAGGGCCTCTTTCTGTTATTTAATTGTGAACTGTTTTCTTTCTCTCCTCCTTATGCTTGCCCGTCACACAACTCCCGTCAGCCCTGTCTCCCTCTTTCTCAAGACTGCCGTGACATTGTGGAACTGCTCGCCGATGGGTTCGTGATGGGCAGGTTCGCTGAGGTGACACCTGCATGCATGCTTCATCTGCAGACAACTGCAGCTGCAATCTTACTAGAAGCATAAACTGCCATCCCTTGAGCTGAAAAATCACTCCGGCGTTTCCCACAGTAGCAGAAGACTCTGAGTCACCTGTTGAAAAAGTTCATGACCCATTTTGACCTTGAGGGTTACATCGAACCAATATCTTTTGCTGCGAGGAGCGCTGAGCCTGGGAGGAGATATGTCTAGTATACGACTGATATCTTCGCTGAGGCAGATTCAGACTCACAGTTTCTACACGTGAATTTTTCCCAGCCCCAGCACCTTTCTGGGCAGGGACTGTTGGCATCCATAAGGTAGCAAAGATGGGATTCCTAAAACCCTCGAGCCTCAGGCAGGTTTTCTGTGCCTCTGTTGCTGGCAGGGAACGCTGTGAGCTGCCAGTAAAACTCAGATAAAGACTTTGCTCAAAGGGATTGTTCGTTGAATAAATGGAAAGGAAACAGCATGAGTAGATGGGGAGGAGGTAAATTCACTGCCCTTATCGCGCCCTGATTAACAGAGACCTCAGCCAGAGGAGAAGTGTGTACAATGAAGCAATCATACATGTTTATAATGTTTATGCATATCGTTAGGGCGTTTTTCTTGGACTGCTGGAGTCAAGTCATTCATTCCTCTGGTACATTCCCTTCAGTATATCAGGCAAGTCATCTCTTCCCCCTGGACCCCTTTGTTCGTCTTGTCTATTTAGACTGGGGAGCTCTTTAGACAAGGGTTGTCTTGCTCTGGGCATGTGCCAAGCCTAGTGCGAGGGGCATAGCACTACCACATTTGAAGCAAGGAACAAACCTTTGAGCTTGAAGCGTTTGCATTCTCCATCCAAAGGACTCACTGAGCCTTTGAGACACTCTAACCAGCCCCACATGGCAGATCCTCAGTCTGATTTCTCCAGTGGGGAAACTGAGGCACAGAACAGCACTCCGGGGTCATATGCTGATTCTGTGGCTGAGCAGGGAATGCAGACAAGGTCTCTTGCCTGCTGGGCCTGTGCTTTAGCCACAATCCATCTCCCTGCCCAAGGCCCTTTCTGTGTTCAAAGTGTTCCACAAACAATTGAGGCCTTTGAACTCCTCCTCATCCTGGTTAGTTTGAAAGTGGAGGCAGGGAAGGAAACACCTTCCTAAACTTAGCCCCCAGCCAGCCAATACTTTTGCGAACTGTGTTTGATTAGGCCTGGGGAGCAGTAATTTGGTCTGAGGTTTATAAAAAAATCCTTTCCTCTCTGGTTAGAAGGCTGCTTCTTATGAACAGTAAAGGATTAGGTACTGTCTTCTCTAAAGCAGAGCTTGCTTGCTGCTCAGTGAGAATTATTCATACTTCCTCCATCACACCTCCTCCTGTGCTTGTGACGTGCCCCTCTCTGCCAAACCAGTATTTCCCCTGGCCTCTATCCCTGGCATTTCTCTGTTTGATGCACAGCAAGCACAGGAGAGAGGAAAGCAGGGGCCATGCAATGTTTTGGAGCTGTTGTCAGTCCCAAAGCAGCGACGCAGGCTCTCAGGTGCTGGATAGAGAGGATGGACCATAGGAAATGGCTAAGTCTGCCCCAAGGATGCTCACTGATCAGCCTGACTCCTATGCAACAAGATAAACAGGTCTGAAAAAAGCTATTTTTTTCATGGAGAAAATGAATTGCAAAAGAAAGAGTGGGGCAGGACAACCCCTAAGTTGAAGTAAGGGTGGATGCCTGTTTAACCTGCCATGCCTTTCTGACCAAGCCTTTCGGTGAGCTTCCCCAGCACTTCCAAATGTCCTGTCTTTTCAGCTTCCTGCCAGAGCTGAGAGGGAAAGGACTGAAGCTTGATGGGAAAAGCTGATCTTGTGGTATTTCCTGCTTGGACTGGAAGCTAGCCACGCGTGAGTCTTTGCATGAGATTCACAGCCCAGGAAAACATACAAGTCAGATAGTTCAGATTGAGAGTCGTGTAGTTCCTTCACGCTCTGGAGGCAGGCGAGCTGCCAGCCCCACACACCCATGTGTCTAAAGCACTTCGAGATCATTGTGAAAAGCCAGGACTGAAGGCAATTATATAGCAAGCAAAAGTGAACTTGATTTCTTGATTTTACTGCACGGGACTCAGTGCAAGGCTCTCAGCTGATGAGCCTGGTTGTTTACCAAAAATGTGACATTATGTGCTGCCTCTACCAGTCCAGTGACAATCTTCCCTAGACTTTGGGGTTTTTATCCAGCACCCAGGCTTATGCATGGCCCAGGCACCAAATGTCCGGATATTAGGCAAAAAGAAAATACTAAAAATTTGCCTACAAATCCAGAGACTGCGCAAGCTTCCCGTCATCTTTCATTGATGCAGATGTGTGATTCTGAGCAGGAGCGCAGGGAAAGTGGCAAAATGGATGTCAGAGGAGAGGGACCGGGTCTTCTGCACACAGTGGGGAAGGTGAGCTCCGTATCAAACAAGGCATTGAACAAATCGCCAAACCTATGTGACCGTCTGTGGCTTATCGTGTCCTGCAATATCTGACCACCGAGAATGGCAGCAGCAAAGAGCAGGGCTGGCTGGGAGGGACTGGTGGTTCCTACCTCTCCCTGAACACCCTGGGAGCTCTGATAGCAGTGTAATATGCCGGAGACGTGTGTGGGTGTCTGTGCACATGCATGTGCATGTGTGACTTCCACCTTCAAAGTGACTAGAAAAATGCAACAAATTAGATTACAACAGGCAGGTGTTACCATTGGTTAGTAGTTCCAGCTGTCAAAGACATGTATTCACTTCAAGTGCTTTGGGAAATCTTAATAATGGATGATCTTAGCATAAGGAAACCACAGAAAGTAAGGTAGATCTGGCTTTGAAGTAATTCCTGATTAATTATAAAGTATCAAATGGTTTGCTTTTTGCAAATAGTTTTTCCATAACAACGCAAGCTTTAACTACAATCTTTTGCTATTATTTCATAATTTATGTTCCCACTTCCAATGCCATATTCTGAACTGAAGACCAGGTTTTGAGGTTTTTTGCTTCATCTTTTCAGCAGATGGAAATGCACATGACTTCGCTGAGATGAATTCAACTGTTGTTGGTTATTAGCAGCTGAAGTTCCGCTCCCGTGTTTTTAAATAATAATAACAATTGTGATGCTTTAAAGATGCCCTCAGGCCCCTGAGCATAATTTATCTTTTCATCTGTGTTTACACAGCAGTTAGAACAATGGGATCTATATTCTGATAAGGGGTTTTGGTCATTGCAGTAGTACTTACAAGTAATATGAGATGATTGGGAAGAAAAAGGGGAGCTTGTAGGAAAATTGTTGGAATGCCTTCTCTTTTTATTAATTTCAAAGTCTGTAATATTAAGAGATCTTCAGTTTTTAGTTTAGAAAATTGCAGCTGGCTCTTATAAAGACAGTTTGCTCCGCCTGATCAGGCTCCCAGCCACAGGCTGTGTTTGCTGCTGTCCATGCCACTAAGATGCCAACGAGACTAGATGCAAAGAAAGCCAAGTGTTCCATCACTGTGCTACCAAAAAATATTAGACCTGTTCTAATGTCAGCTGTTGGGGAATGATTTTTAAAGTTCTAGCATCTCAGTATTTCCTACAATTGATTACGAACATTTTAGTGAGTCTTGCTGGCACACCAGCAGGATGGAGACAGAGCTTGTCTGTGGGTGGAAAAGGGGAAGCACTTGGTGCCTTTATGCTATCCTAATAGATTTTGGATGCTAAGCCTATTTCCTAGCCTCACCTCCTGGTTGTTAGCCATTACCCATTACACCAAAGATAAAGGCGCGAGTCCCAGGGCAGCTGTGTGCAGGCAGGCTCTCAAAGGACAGCAGTGCACCCATGTCGGACAACGCAGTAATTCTGTGCTGCAGAACATCCCCTATGGCAGTGGCAAGAAATTGTTTGTGTAGGGTCACAGGAGGGGAATTTTGCAGGGGAATGAGTCACTGCAGGGAAAAGGCAGCGCTGTGGGGAGGGTACTGACTGCCCAGAGTGCAGCTTTTGGCTTGGTTTTAGGTTTTCTGGCTGGCTTGGATAGGACACATCTCTCCACAGTGCCTTGACACCTCCCAGTCCCCTTCCCACCATCTATGAATTTAGGATACTGGTTCTTCCTTGCCTCGCAGGCAAGCCAGTTAGTGCTGGCAAGGCGTGCGGGTCTGTAGGTACCATAAACCCAGATTACAGAAGCTGATCCTGATTGTCAATATTTATCCCACCAGTATCCCTGGCAGCCATCTCCTGTGCAGCACTGCAGCCTTTCCTACCACAGGTAAGAGTTTTCCCCATCCGACAGGTCTGTTTGCAATTCTCGGGCCCAAGGGAAGACTTTCCTTCCCTTCCCCAGTGCCGAGTGCCTCATTACCGCAAGATGTCTCTGTTCAGCTGCGCCAAGGCAGAGCCCAACATTTTTGCAGAGGGATGGGTGGGGGGAACTTCAACCAGATGAGGGAGATCTTGTTTGGCTTAGAGGGGAATTAAGGTAGAAAATCTCAGCAACGTCCCCAAGATCTCTTACTTGATCTCGCTGGCGTCCCCTTTCATGTGCCGTGCTAAGCTTCTCGGTGGGCCGCACCCTTCTCCAGAGAGCTGTGCATCCCGCTGGCACTGTGGCCGGAGCCTCCCAGAGCTTGAGATTTCCTTCAGAAAGACTTTCTTGAAGCCCTTGAGCAAGCAGTTTTGCTGGGGGATCACACAGCTCTGGGCGCCTTTGCATCTCCCCACATGCCTGAGAGACTTCAAGAGAACCTGCCTCGACCAAAATAACTCCTCAGCAGGGTTGTCAGTGAGAAATAACAGGTTGCTCATCCTGCAGGAGCTTTGAGGTCCCCGAGTCCCTGCCCTCTTCTCCGGGATGGTGCGGTGCAATGGCTGCAAGAGACCTGGGGAGTCCACCAGCTGCAGTTATGTGGTCGCAGCAGTGAGAACCAGGGTAGGGGACAGCCAAGGCTGTTCATGGACACAAGCCTCTCCCATAAACGTTACAAGGAAAAAAAGCCATGAGGCTGGAAGTTTTTGGTCACCCACTTTGCTTTCAGGAGGAGCACCCAACTGACCTTGCTCCACAGCCCTAAAGGCAGCACCTGTTTATGTTCCTGGTTGTCAGCACTGCTTGGTGCTCTCGGACACTGGAGCCACCCAAGGGAGAGGGACCGGCTGGGTTGAAAGTACATGGGGCACGATGCCATGCGGCTGTGTCATTCAGCTGGCTCCTGCCTCATCTGCGTGTGCGGGTGGGTGGCAGAAGGAGGAGGCACACAGCTGACAGGGGAGGTACAAGGGGTTTGCAGACCAGCATGGACCCAGCTAATTAGGTCCCTGGGGAGAACAGAAAGCATTACGTTATTTGGCAGAAGGCAGGTGGTCGATTCTGCGGGTGCCACCTCCGTTGTGAGTGGGGAGCCTGATATAACTTTTTGCATCCAAAGGGTTTCTGTGGAGCATCCTTCTGCTTATTCCTGAGAGGAGCAGGGAGGTACAGAGATCCCTGAGCTGTAGCAGAGCAACCACCATCCTGTCTCAGCCACTGCTGCTGGGGTGGACAGAAGATGGTGCTGTCACCCTTTGTGGCTGTCCTGGGGCTAGCCCTGGTGCTCACACATGTTGCCATGTGGCCTGTCTCTAATTCTGTTTCAGTGGTAGCAGCAATCCCCTGGTGGCAATTGCTCCAAATCCCAAACTGGTCAGAAATGACCATGCAGTTCACTATTCTGGAGTTCAATGGCCTCCACCCCCTCCTCTTCTGCTTCTTTAGACATCCTCTTAGCAAAAGCCTTGAGAAAATATAGTCTCCACCTCTGCCTTCCATGGCCCAGAGCCATCTCACTGCTGGGAGTGAGTGATGCCTGGAAATGGGGGGTATTACTTTGACTTTGCTGATCTGCTCCCAGCAACCAGAGGGACCAGGTCGATCTTTATTTACGTGCCCATTTGTGATCTGAATGTCAAAGAATTTGGCTGGAGTGCAGCTGAGGTGTGGGGATGGGATGTGACCAGGACAAGGTCCCTTACATCCAGTTCTAACACAGCATCACTCATTGACAGGCTTCAAAACGAGTCTGAGAAGCCAAAGAATTGCAAAGGGTGAGGTGACACACTCAGGGACAACATAAGTGGCAGTGGCAGAGCTGAAGCCTACACTGAGTGCTGTGCTGTAACCACTGGGCAAAGTCACAATATTTGTTCTCTGCTCTAGGCCTCAGTTTCCCCACCTGGAAGTCATTCTGACCTCCACATGTAAAGGAAGGTGAGTTGGATGAAAAGCACAGACCCACATGTGCTAAGGATTGTTCTTATAAAGAGTGTTGCTGGTGCATGATCCTGCTATGCCAGTTTGCCACTGCCAGTTTGGATCTTGCCAGAGATGATGCCAACAGAGATGAAGTGCCAGCTGCTGGCACGTCTGGGGGCATGTTGGAGGGAGCCCCTTTGGGAAATGAACCTCCCAGACTCTGAGACAAGATAAGGGGATCCGGGCAGAGGGTGCAGTTCAGACTGCGTCTGGAGCAATGTTTTCATTCCTGCTTGGTGGAGCATACGTGGTAGGGAGAACCTCAATAGGTGGCCTTGCTGGGGTGGAGGACGTTGCTGGAGTGAGTGCGAGGTGCTGAGAGCTCCCAGGCAACTAAGCAAGGCAGCCTAAGCAAATAACTCTTTGGGGAGAGGAGCCAGGGAAAATTCTCTGATCGCTGCATATTAAAGCCACATGGTGCCGAAACCCTTATTAGCACATACAATCCTAATTGTGTTGTTTGCATGTGCTGTTCTGTACTTGCCTTTCTAACAACAAGGGAACTGACAGGAAAAGCAATAGGGATGCCCACGGCAGTCTGGGCTTGGATCAGCTGCAGAGATTTTGATTTCTGATAAGGTAAAGCCGTGGTGATTTATACCCCCTCCACTTCCTTCCTCGTGGGGATGAAGACATCCCGGAGGAGTCCTCTTCTTCCCAGGACATTCTTGGGTGATCTCATCTTGTTCTGCCCCTGCCTGCGCTGGCACCAGCAAAACCAATGCTTGTGCTTTGCGCATGATCCCAGCTTCATGGTGGTGGGGAAACTGAGTCAGGAAGAAGTTAGGGATGGGCATGAGGGTTATCCAGAGTATGTCAAAGACACCTGATCCAGTATTAACTGAGCTCATGGAAAGACGCTCTCAGTGACTTTAGCAGGCTTTAGACAGGGCGCTTGGACAAAGAGGAATCCTGCCATTCCCCTCTTTTCTGCCCCACGTTGTGGAACAGGAGACAAAGAACCTACTTTTAGCTTGTGGCATCATTCAACGCAATGAAGTCATGACAGATTTGGCTACTTGGGAATTTAGCTTAAGGCAATAGAGCATAGGCTGGAGGTGGAAACCCTCTGTGACCCTGGGCACTTCCCCGAGTCTTTCTGGACTGCTCCTCAAAGTGGGGGTGATGGGGATAATAATATTTCCTTTGTCTAGTGAGACTGGAAGCCTTGCAGGGCTGGGCTCTCTCCATGAGCATGTCTGTGCAGTGCTCAGCACAGTGGGGCTTGGAGCTGGGTGAAGGCCCCCGGGCGCTATCCTAATATAAATAATAATGAAGCATGGCTAGAGATAAAGTTTAACCGAGAACACCAGAATGAAAACAAAGCACAGGGCTCATTAGGAGGCACTGGAGCCCCAGAGAAGATGAGCTTGAGTATGATCTTCCTGATTTCTGACTCATCTTTAAATGCAGTGGGCTTCTTAAGCTTCACAAAATACTTGGGATCTCTACTTCTCACCAAAGCCTGAATGTTTTTCCCTAGGAATATCGCTCTAGTGTTGTCTCCCCATCTTTGTTAAATTCCCTCGAAGGTGCTTCTCTTTCTCTTCTGTGGATGCATGGACAGAATCTGTTAGAGAAGAGACCTCCGTCTAGAGATGGGCATGATCAAAACCTGTTATCAAACTTCTCCCAAAACTCTGTGTCATGTGTTTCCTTATGGATTTAGATTAGCCAAACTCAGCTTGCAATTTAGCCTGCAACTACATTCAGAGCCAGGATAGAGTGTCCAGTGCAGGTACAATGACTTTATACTCCAAGAAGAAAGAAGCTCCTTGGAAGAGTGACTTCAGCATCCTGCTGAGGAAAGAACTTAAAAGTTGGAGACTTGCCCTGTGATACCCAGAGCAGAGCTGTGTAACTCTGTGGAGCATCATGCTACTTCCAGAAGATGTGACAGCTGCTCTAAGATTCACATTGCCACCATTTTGAGATTTTTGTGTTATATCTTCTTTATGAGAGCCACTCAATTGCTCTGGATAGCATTGGGATCTCAGTATTCCAGACCCAATCCAAACTGGGTCATGGGTTCCTTAGCATGCTGTGCAGAATCTGACGCTTTTCTGAATCTGTGGGGTCTTTTATCAATTTCAGTAGTCGTTGTCAAAGCAGCTAACTTTGCTGAGTTTTGCTTGGGCTGAATGTATAGCTATAAGACCCCTGCTGTTTGCCGGCCGATATGGTGGGAGTTACCTGTGGGGCGAGTGTGCTGTGGTTGTCTGGCTATAGGGGAAGGCTCCAGGCACTGGGCATGATGGTCCACGTCAGCCTTCCGCAGTGGGCTGTATGTCAGAGCAGATCATAGCGCAGAGTACTGTTATGCTGGGAGATGCTGTCGGTAACATTGTGATCTCTGGAACAGGCAGAGATGTTTTTTCGAGAACTGAACAAAGCCTTTTTCGTGAAAGCAAATGCACCAGGAATGATGTTTCAGGGCATGATGATCAAAAGAGAGACCAAAACTACTCATGAATTTGGATTGAATTTGGCAGTTTAGTTTGGAGAAGGCAGGAGGGAAAATCTGGAGGAAGTTCAAATGTTTGCTTTGTTTCAAAAAGATCAGAAATGAAATTAAATTTTGGGGGTTCAAAGCAGTGTTTTGATTTCAAATTAATCTGGGTTTTTTTCAAGGTGAAAAAGACAATAAAATAACTTTAGGTGAAGGTTATGCTCCAGCACAGAACATTTTTCCTTTTTTTTCAGCCAGCAAACATGAATCCCATACATGGACTTCTATGTAGAAAAGTGGAGGGGGCTCCTGGCCATCTTGGGTTCAAAGATAATGGAAGAAATTACTAAGTGCCTCTTCAGCCAGTAGCAGCTGAAATAAGAGGATGTCCTAGGACTTAAGCTGGTAGCCTCATGGCATGCCTGATCACATTATGCTTGAATATACAGCAAACAGAGACGATTGTGTCCATTTGGGCAAGGGAAGGAACAAGAGAAAGATGTATTTTGAGGGCATAGCACACCTGGAAAAGTAGATATGAGTGTCTGAAAGAGGCAGCTGTCTCTCTGGGAGCTCTGTAAATAACCAGAATTGTACCAAAGAAACACCTGACTCATGTAATCAGTTTCCCCTTCTAACGGAAACACCCTGGCAAGGCCCCAAAAATTGGCTAACCACTCAGGCCAGAAGGGAGCAAGAGCAGCATCACTCCCAGACACTGCAAGTTGGCTGGAAGGTATCATTTTATTGGCGCCCTTTTTTTTTTTTTTTTTTTTTTTTAAAATGCTTTCAAGTTTGTTGGTAAAGAAATGTGAATCTTCTCCATAAATATTTGCGTGCGCGCGTGTGCGATGGTGTGGTGAGATGCCGGCTGCTCGGGATTGTGCAGCGGTATGACTGTGTGGTGGGGCAATTATGTCAGGCGAACACGTGGGGCCGGGATGCAGGGTGCCGGGGTGGGGCACGCTGGGGCTCTGCGGTTGTGGGGAGGGTGAGGCTAACCCGGCAGGAGAGAAGGCACAGCAAGAGCTAAATCCTGCTTCCGAGGCCCGAGGAGGGACCACGTATCGTCCCCAAATCTTGGTCCATCTGTGCATCCTGCACAGAGACAGCAGAAGGGCTCTTCTTGTCCAGGAGCTAGGCATCTGCAGAATATCCTGTGGTAGGGATATTCTCCAGCTCTTAGGGCTGGAGAATGGGATCAGAGCTGGGATCAGTACCAAACTCGCCCTCTTCAAGCCTGTCTGAAACCCATTTCTCCGCAACTTCATGCCTACGTGGTCGTTTCCCCAAAGCTCCGAGCCGGCCAGAAACAAAGTCGCTTCAATCCCACAGCCAGATAAGTGGGTTAGCGTGGTACCAAGATGGAATAAGTATACCCAGGCCAGCTAGCCTGGGCTTAGCCCTGTGCTAGCATTACTGAGTGGCCCCCGGTTGGTGCCCGTGTGGCTCAGAGCATGGGTGTCCTCTGCCAAACACACGAGCCCTTTGCATCACTGGTCCTTCTCCCTCCCGAATCCCCGTGGTTCATCCCAGCCCTGCATTGCCAGGGGATGGCTCGGGTGCGGAGGTGACATCCGAGGGAAGAACTCCTACACCCCGGGTCCCACTGCTCCCCTCACCTCCTCCCTCACACCCTCTCCTCTTTCTCAACCGCGGAGCCGGCTGTTCTGTGCAACCTCGTACAAACAGACCGTCCCCACGCTCCCGTTCGGGGCGGCAGCCCCGACCTGTTCTTCCAACCCACACCACTCTGGCACCTTCAGGATTTAGGAGCGGTCTGGCCCGGGGCCTTCCCACTTCACAGGGCATCTCGTGCCCTGGAATGCAGCTGATCTGGCTCTCGCCTCCCTACGAGTGCTGGGGCAGGCTCCTCCACGGAGCCAGCCCGGAGCCCAGGGCTCCCTTTCCCCTGCCACAGCCCTCCCAGGTAGACCGCATCTCCGGCAGAGATGGTGGTGGGAGAGCGAACAGAAGGAGAAAGAGACACTGAGCTCCAAGCTGGGGTCTGGGGCGGGGGGGGGGGGGAGCCTGGCCATCCTCTCCTCGTTATTTCCAGAGAGATGAAGCTCAGAGGTGGAGTTTACTGGGACTTCTGGCAAGCCCTGGGTTCACAAGTGCTGACAGAGCACTTCCAGCCCGTGCTGGAGCCCGGGGCTGCGCGGTGCTGTGCAAAACCAGTCCCTTTCGTGCCAGGCAGCTCCTGTGCTCATTTAGGGCTGGTTTGTGCACAAGAGAAAGGTAGTTTCTATGTGACCGCATCAGCAGCGCGCCTTGCCGGGCAGGCTGGCCTTGTAGATAGAAAGGTATGAAGTGTAACGTGTATCAGGTTACCAGCAGGGATTGATTTACTGCTCCCAGCAAAGTGCCCGAGAGAAATTCCCTGATGGTGATGGAAGGTCAGGCCATGGAAACTTGCAAGACTCTTCATCCTGCTGGAATGAAGAGCGGCGTGTCAGCTCCCCCAGGCCAGGGTGGACCCATGATGCTTGTGGACACAAGGTGCTTGCACAGCTCGCAGCAGGCAGCAGAGCGGCTGGACGGGCTCCGAGCAGGGTGAAGGGTTGCTGGGGTCCGTGGAGCAACGTGGTCAGTGGCATTGTTGAGGCTGGGAGGGGACAAGGAATGACTATGACAAAGCTCAGCAAATGGTTTGGGTGATATTAAAGCCCGTATGGTGGAGGGCTGAAGGACTGGTGGGGTTTGGGCACCATCCTGTAAAGAGCCAGAGTGAAGAACAACAACACGCCTCAGCCCTTGCACACAATTTCCATTCTGCATAGGGAAATGGGGACAGAAAGCAGCATGTCGTTTCCATCACGATCATCCACCTACTAACAGGAGCTAGAGGGAGATCTCAGCTCTCCTAAATCCTCATCCATGGCTGCATCTCCCTGTCTGGGGGAGGGGAGGAGCGGAGGTAACATGGGAGTAAGACGGCATTAAGAGCAAAGCAGGTGCTGCACCACAAATGGAGGCTGACACGGGCAGGTCTGTGCTTGGCAGTGGGCAGCGGAGCAGATGATGTTGCACAGGGAGGACTGGGGAGGCCAGGAGTGAATGTGAGCTAAAGGGAGAAAACACCCCTGCAGGGTCTGGGCAGGGGAGCCTGAGTTCAGAGGAGCCCTGGGAAGTGACGGATTAGACCTTGGATATCACCCGAACTGGTAGCCCATGCTCTTGTCCCTGGCTCAGCCAGGTGCCTTGCAGTGGGGACCAGGGAGAGCAATTCACAGGAGCAGGGCAGGCGTGAAGCTGGGATTTAAACTACTATTTTTAACATAATGCATGGGAAACAGCAGGTTTGACTGCAAAGGCTAGATTTGCTCTCTGCGCTGTGTATGCGTCTCTTCCCTTCGCCGTGCTCTCGCTGGGTTTTCGCTGCTCCTTGGAGCTGTGTGTCTCCGTGTGTGTCCTGATCCATGTGTCTCTCGTGACACCTGCGCGTTGGCGTATCTCTCCGGGTCAGTGACACATCCCGGTGCTATGCTGCTTTCCCAGTCTGGAGGAGGGGAACCCAGGGCTGCGTGCTCCCAAGGGGGTGCAAGGAGAGGCTTCCCTGGTGCCAAAACTGTGGAGGGTGAGGGTTGAGCCTTGCCCAGCTGCTGGATCCCATGGGCTCGTAGTCAGCCCAGGGGACTGGCAAGAAGGCGACAGGACCCTCCGGCAGTGTCTACAGGAATCAGACTTGTTTTTCTCTCTCCTCTCACCCACCCTTAACCACTTTGCCACAATATCAACAGCAGGAACCACCAGCCAGCCCCAGCTCCTAGCTGATAAAGATCTTCTCTCCTAATTACTCAGCAGCCCACAAATCCAGCCTCAGCTAAGCCCCTGAGAAGCAGATACCCTGGGCTACCTCTTCTCCCTATCCTCCATCCTTCTTGTCCTTGCTCTGGTGGGCAGACTTGCAGCTGCCAGGGCTGATTGAGGCAGAGAGGTCCATGCTTTGGGGACTGTAACCAATTTCCCAGACATTGGAGGTACAGGGTGGCTGCGGGACTCTTGGTGCTGTGATCTGTGAGTAGAAGGGAAAAGACCATGGAGGGAAAAAAACATGGAGGGGAAATCTCCCTGCTCCCTTGTGGAATAAACAGGGATAAGGAGAGGCTTGGGAGAGAACGGCTGGGTGCCTAAAGTCGTGTGAAGTCCAAGCTGCATGTCTGGGTTGAGGGGAGGCACGTAGCAGAAATTATGTGTGTGTGCAAAGAAATACATGATCTGCGTGGGCTCGCTGTGCCCGTGCAAGGAGGGTTTATATGGGATGGGACCTGATCAGAGGCAAAGTTCAAGCTAGCGTGCAGCCGTGTGCTGTGAAAACCAACTCAGGGTGAGAAGCCTGTAGCTGGATAGCATCTGTGAAGTTACAACTTTCCCAGAGCTCCTGTTCAGGTCAGAAACCGTGCAGCTCAGGGGATAGCTCCAATTCTGCACTGACATGAGGCTGACATTCCCCTTCTGGGATTCCTTCTGTGCAGCCTGAAAGGGAAAGGTAATGTGAGGGCAATTAATGGCATTACCTACTGAATGCAGAGCTATTATTTATGTGTGGGGTTAAGTATACACTGGCACAAAATCACTGTGAATCTTGTGTGCATAGAAAGCACCTTGGCACTAAGCCCAGCCTGAATATAAAAAGGGACTAACCCCCAGACTTTGCTTTCCAAGCCCTCAGCCACGCTGCTTCCAGTTGCAGGACCCGGTGGTGTCAGGGGTGCTGAGTAAGCAGAAATCTGGGGAGGGAATGGTGCCCCCTCGGTCCCTCACCTTCCTCATAGGGACTGGGATCTGATTTCCTCCTGACTCAGATGTCAGAGCAAACCATGGAAGAGGTTTTGCATCAGAAATATAGCTGGCGGTCACGTGGGTCCTGGCTTAGCAGAGCGGCCGTGGATTGTACGGGATGTAAAGTGACCGATGTTTTTTTAGAAGGAATGGAGCATGCTGGAAAATTGTCCTAGGATAAGACTTTTCTGCTCTTGGAAGTGTTCAGGGCTGCCTGTCTGATACCTTTGAACCAGTGTGAGGTCTGGATTTCTAGGAGAGCTCAACATCCATCACCCCCAGGCTTTGCATTTTCAAAGAGCTCCTTTCTTAAGCAGCTACACAAAGGCCTGAGCTTCCTAGCCAGCTCAGCGTCGAAGAGCCAGGCGCTGGGCTCCTTGGGAGCGCTTGGAGCTGAGCGGGAGCATCTGGCCCCATGGACCTTGTGCTGAGCTGAATGATCCCCTGTAGATGGCATCACAGCATCTCGGCTCTCCCTGCAGGGATGCTTCCACCACCGCCAGCTCGGAACGAGTACTGCCCATACCTGTTCTGCCCCATCAAAAAAACCCACCGGGATGACGTGGCAGCATGGGCTGCAGCTCAGCCCAACAATCCGAGGGTCCCTGGCAGCCTGTGCAGCCCCGTTGAAGCCCACAGCCTTCGTTAGCCTCACTGGCTGGATTACAGTTACTGGGCTACTGGATGGCGCTGCTGTCGGACCTGAAATTGCAGTGTGGACATATCTGGGAGAGAGCGTTAAATTACGGTTTGGTCCCAGTCCAGATCAAAACTCTTGATCGGTTTTGTTGGTGGACTTAAATTGCGTCTTTGCTTCCTATAGCAGGGTTTGTCTACCTGGGGACATTCAGGAAGGTTAATCTGCATTCACTTTGAAAGTGGATAAATTAAACCACATTAAACATGCTTATTGAGAATTAAAATAGCTTTAATGTGGTTTAGTTTAATTTACTTTGAGAGTGTGTTGAACTAGATTAAATTAAAACCATTTTAATTCTGAAATCTGAATCATGAGTTTAACGGGCTTTAACTGATCAACTTTAAATTCATACTTTTAATTAATTTGAATTAATTTTCCGGAGTGGCTCCATGTCGACAAGCCTGGTAGTGAGAGAAAACCGCAGAGACACAGCCGGGTTCTGTGTAATCACGTTCACTATCTGCGGCAATGTCTATATTGTAGTTGCTGCTGGGACTGTAGCATGCTAGAGATAGACCTGAACGAGCTTTAAAGGAGTTAGCTCGAGACGAGGAGCCAGCTAGCCCATATTTTAGTCCATTGGAGTCCTGGGCCGGCTCTGGTGCAGCAAGATGCAAACACGTGGAGCCTTGCCAGGCTGTTGGTTTGCTGGGATTTGGATCTCCCCCAGAACACAGAAAGTATTTAAGGAAACGCCGTCCTCTGATCCTCATGTGGGCAGTGGTGGGGCAGGAGAAGCCCTGCAAGAACTCGCTGGCAGCAGATTTTACGAGCCTGTTTTGCCCATTTTGAGGTTTTTTCCCTTTGTCCCTAAATCCAGAGGGGTCGTCCCACTTTTGGGGACGCTGGCGGTCACTGCTCAGCCCCGGATGCCTGCTGCATTCCTTCCATCTGATGGCTGGCTGAGCTGGTCAAAGTCTGGGGTTTTAACGACCTTGTAGACCACGCGTCACGTCTGACCAGGCTGCCACATGCGACCGTGTGGCATGCGTGTGGAGGCTGGCTTCCAGTAAACAGTGCTTCCCCTGGATTTCAACATGCCTGTTCCTCCAGCCTGAGGTGCCTCAGAAATCCAGGTCATGGTGTTGTGGACGCGGGCAGGGACCAAAACGGGGATACGGTGTGGGCAGAGGCCAGCTTTGAAGGCAGAAGTCCTCGGGCTCTAGCGCTGACCCTGCTTCTGCTGGGCTCTGCAGCCTTGGGCAAGGCACAGCTGTCAGCTTCCCCGTCTCTGGAGAGAAGATAACATTTAGATGGCCATTATAAGAATTAATTGATGTTTGATTAGTTCTTTGGAATTATAAAGCACCAGATAACCATTAAGGATTATTATAACCCAGTTTACCCTAATGTTGCTTATCGCTCAGTGCGATTTCACGGCACTCGAGGTAGTTTAATACTGACATCTGGAGCAAAGACCAGAAAATCGAAGATTATTTTCCACTCAGCTCTCTTTGTCCCAAATGGATAGAAACTTCCAAGACAGGAAATCTTAGGCTGGGAAAATCCCTTACTCTTGGGAATAAGTCACTAGGGCCCTGTTTGGATCAGGTCTTAAGCACGGTCTACAGAATTTGAGTGCATGCACACACAGCACAGAATAGACTTGTGCTATTTCTGCAGTATCACTGAGAGGTGAAGCAAGATCAAGACCCAGACAGAGCAGCAGTCAGTGCCAGGAAGAGCAGCGCTGTTATTCCAGATTTTAAAGAAAGAGAACTGGATATTACTGAGATTTGCATAAGGCTAAAGAGTGAACATGTGGAGGAAACCGACTCCTCTGTTGCTCACTCCCCTTCCCTTCTTGGCAGATTTGCTCTCCTGTATTTTTATAACCATGTCAGCTCGTAACATGCAATAAAGAGCACGGGATTCTTGTTTGTTTTTCATTCACCACAGCATCATTGGGCAAGGACGTCCCAGAGGCAGCGTGTCACCCAGGGAGTGTTCCCCACACTCAGCAGCACCGGGGCCAGGCGCGATGGCAGGTACAGAGCATTCTCCTCGGTGGAAGAACCAGGTGGGCAGGGGAAGGGATGCACCCCACCCTTGGTGGGCATTCCCATTACCAAACCTCCCCAAGCTTGTAGGGCCTGGCCAGCTTGATTGGGGTTCAAGAGCCGCCTTCCTCCTGCCCAGAGATCCCAGCTGTGATTGGAGCCAGGCCAGGAACGAGGGAAGGCAATGGTGAGTTGTATGGAGGAGAGGGAAGGGCTGGCATTTTAATCTAGCTCCACAGGGACAAATACGCCCTTCCCTGAAAGCGCCAAAGAGTGTCTCTGCTAGTCTGGTGGCATTCAGCAAAAATCCTTGTGCCCTTCTGCATCTCACGCATTTCCACTGCAAAGCCTCCTTGTCCCCCTTGCTCCATGAGCCGGGGGCCAGAGGCAACTGGCTGGGGCATTGCTGCTCCCCTGTGTCCAGCTGGGTCTGGAGCAAAGGGGTAGGAGAGGATTTGTGGTGCTGCATATTCACCTGCAGGGCGTTAAGGGCAGAATGTGTTGCCCTGAGTGTGGCCCCATATTTAAAAATGTCCTGCAAAGAGGCAGAGTGTCAGGTATCAGAACTTCCATGGGGAGGTCCTCACACCACTGCCCTATTTACTGAAAAGCAGCATCTTCACGGTTCTAATCTAACTAGTGTCCCCGCTCTACTCCTTCTCTTCATCCTTCTGCTTAGAGGTATTTACTTACAATATGACTCACAACTATCTTTATTTACGGTGTCTCAATCCTTTCCATCTCGGTCCTTCTCTTTTGTCAATCTCCATGTTCTCTCTGTCTAATTTGGATGACAAGGCCTTCCAGGCAGGAACAGTATCTTTCTTAATCTCTCTAAAATGCCAGCCACTAGTTACAATGCTAGATAAATATTTAATGATAATAATTGAACTTGACATTAACAATACTCAGCCACACTTACATTTTCTAAGCCCTTTCAGACACAGGCTAATTAATTAATTGCAAATTTACAAACAGGATAATTAAAGGATGCCCTGGCTGAGCAAGAAAATATGCTGAAAGCAGTACAGGGCTTTTGGAGAGTTCACCATAAATCATGGTGGGGAAAGTTGTAAAGGGTGCACCCTTCTCCTAGAGCTATGTTAAGCCCATGGAGTAGAAGGTCTGAGGACATTCTCAACAATTTGGTTTACAAAACTGGATCCAGTTCATGATCCTACCCCTCTCCCCACCTCCTTCATATAATTGCATCATTTCTCCTCCCTCCCCTAAGGGTGAGTCAATTAAAATAGTTGGGTTTGATTTTTTTTTTTTTTTTCCTTCTTTGAAAGGCAACCCGTGCCCTTTATTTGATGTAAAAGTTGTCAGATTTGGAACAGCAGAAACAAGCCCCTTTCATCCCCTACTGAAACAGCAGACCAGCCTCCCTAAATCCGAGCTCTGCTTTGCACAGAGAACCCCCATCCAGGAGCCAGCTGTAATCCCCTTTATCTCTCCCAGGCTGGAGCATAGCCACAGCACTGCTCCGGTGTTTGTCACACAAGGTGAGAGAGGCCAGGGCAGAGCACCGGCACGATGGGGTGCACAGGGCTGGGAGCCCCTCTGCCAGCTTCAGAGCTGGGAGATATTCCCCCCCCAAAAAAGTGGGATTCTCCAGCAAGAACTCACTGGGCCACATGAGCGGTGCGAAATAGCCAGACCACAACAAGGAATCTAATATTTTCATTGCATCTTCTTTTTTCATTGCAATGCTTTTTCTTCTTCACTTGTTTAGTATTTTTAGTCCTATTTCTCTGACTTTTTGGATGGGAAACTTTCTAGCTCGTGAGTATCCATGCCCATTCCTTTTCCACAGTCTCCCCAGCAGAATATGAATGAGTTGAAAATTTAGGCCCCCAGCAATTGCTATAACATTTAAACCAAGCCCTATTCACAAATGTATTAGCAAATAAAAGAAACAAAAGCAGCTCTTGCTGAACTTTGAGATCATTGTTTTGTTGTTTCTCAGTAGGATTTGGATGTCGATCAGGTATTTATGCAGATGTTCATAATCTGTGTCATTTTCCCTCATTTCAATGCTAGTGTTTATTCGCTTGAAAATATATTTCCGGAAAGTAATGGGGGAAAGTGAGTTGCCCAGGGCCATGCTCAGAGTCCGTGGCAGAGCCAGGAACATATCGCTCACTTCCCGCTCCTGTGTTTTAACCACAAGATAATCTTAATGAATAATAATAATTCATGTAAACACCGGGCCAAATTCATCCCAGGAGCAGCTCCAGTGCAGCAATTGGCATTGTATCAGAAGAAAAATTAGCTGGTGCGTCGACTCTCTCTCTGCATGTTCCCTCCTACACAGGAGGAAGAAGGTGAATGTTTGCAGTGGATTTCCTCTCCTGTCCTCCTCCTTCTCGTCCTAGTTCACGGGGATAAGTGAGGCCCATGCTGGGCTGGATAGGACGGTGATTCCAGCCAAGCCACTCCTACGTCAGCTGCTCTGAGCCCAGCATAATTATTATTTATTATTTGTGTTGTGGCAGCACCAGGAAGCCTCAGTCACGGACCAGGGTCACGTTGCTCTCCATGCTGTACAAATCCGATGCAGATATCCCGAAGAGCACCCAATCAAAGCAGAAGATGACAAGCAACGGGTGATGACGGGCAGCCAGGGGATGCTGGGGTAATGTGGCAGCATCCGTGCCGCCTGCAGAAGCCCGCACAGCACCAACCGCAGCCAGGCTACGCGCCAGCTCTGGCCTCTTCGGTGTGGCACGGATCCGTACCTCCTCAAGACATTCGTCACCAGCTGCTGGGTGACCGACGTCAAAGCCCTGAGCCCTCCCTTTGCAGGCAGTGCGGTCCCTGCCTCCTGGACACACCGGGAGCTTGCCGATGGCAGGCAGCAGCAGGGTCTGAGGGACTGATTTCGCATTTTTGGGAACGCAAAAACAGAAGCAGAGAGGTCATATGACCAAAACTGCCTGGCAGAAAATGCTGAAGTTACCAGAAGAACGAGGTGCGCAGGAAAGGCTCGGCTGTGAGGAAAACTGGTTGTACCAGAGCTGGTGCGACTTCCTGAGCTGCCCAGGCACTGCCTGGCTTGCCACAACCAGGAGAGCCATCCCTCCACGCCAGCGTGGCACCAGGAGGTTTTCCTTACAGAGGGACCGATGTGCCTGCCATGCCCTGGACGTGGGTGTGAATTGGGCTCTCTCCTTCACTTCCCCTTTCCTAAGCTTCTAAAATGCCGGGGAGATAAGCTGGCTGGTAGTAACTCGTGGCTGGCGGTGAGGTTTCTGACTCTCCAAGCGCTGAGGTCTAGAGCAGCATCCAAGTCGGTATAGGAGGGGGCGAAACCCCACGATGGCACGTAGGAGAAGGATTACACAGCAGGGTGCTGCTGTATCTACACACTGCACGTGGTGGCCCAGAAGGTCCCTTCTCATGTGCCTGGTGGGCGACTGGTTTTCCCTCCTACCCTGCAGGTTTGCTCTTATTCTCATGGGACACCTACCTCCACCTCTATCTTAACATTTTCCCCTTGGATTTAATTTACAGATTATTTTACCCAGGAAAGGGAAGATTCACAATGGCACCAATGTGTACGTTTCCTCCTCCTTGTTAAAATCTTGGGGGACCCATCGGGGAGCCAGAAGCCTCTGCACCAGGTGCAGGGTTGTGTAACCCTCTTGTAAAACACGTTCCCTGACTCCTCCCTTCACCCACACCGCCACCGATCCTGTTCCTCGTCCACACTGCCGGCACTACTGCTGCAGCTGCAATGCTTGAGTCAGTCCTGTGACAGCTCCAGCTTCGAGCTTCGTTGCTTTAACAGGGTCCACATATAAGCAGGAAAAAAGGTCTTATCAGGAATTTTGCCGTACAGTGTGGAAATGGCCCGTGGGAATCTCCATGGAGGATTGGTCTGGGGCACCAGCATGGCTCGGTGAGCTGGAGGACCATCCTGATCTGGTCAGCCTGTCTGCTCCCGCAAGAACATCAGGACTGCTTTGACCACTGCTGCTCTGAGCTTTTCCCTTTGATACAGCCTTACCTATAGCGGGCTGCAACAATTTGTGACTTGAAAACCTCCACACAAGCAGCAGTAGCTGCCATAGGGGTTTTCTGACCTCCTTCAAGACCTGTGAAACTCCAGCACCGTGCACTTCTGGTAGAGGATCTAACATGATGGAGACTGGGAAGGTACCTGGCAGGAGCAGTGCCAGTTTGGTGACACCAGCCCGCGAGCAGAAGCTCTGCAAATCCTTTCCCACTTGAGCAGAGCCAGGACAGTTTACAGTTCTTGAGACCTAACCTGGCTCTCTCCTCTTTGTCCTGGTCACACTTCAGCCCAATTTTTCTTGGCCCTTTTCGATTCCTGGATGAGCAAGAGCAATGACTAACGGTGACCAGTGCTCGCACCTCTCTTGGTGTAAGCAGCTGCTGGCTGGCATGCCTCCCGTCTGGCAGCAATTCTTCCAGCCCTGCTGAATGTGCCCAGGACTTTCTCCAGGTGCAGAAATGCCTGAGTCTCACGCTGACCGCTCTGGCTGAAGGGCTAACTCAGGACCTTGCAGGATCAGGCCCTGGGGCGACATGCGTGTCACGTAGCAGGTGCACGGTGCAGCACATCCCGGTCCACGGGCTGCCAAGCCAGGGGCCCAGCCAGGGAGGGTGGCAAGCCAAGACTTGGAGCCAAGGAACCTTCCTGGGTTGTGAGACAGCTGGAGTGATGCAGCGCTAGGCCTGAGCTTTGCAGACCTAATGGAAAATCCAGGGCAGTCCATGGGAGTCTTTCCATGAGCGTTGACGTATTTTGGGCCAAGCCTTTGATTCTGGAGCTAGCCTCAAACTTTTCCAGCTTTTTCAGGTGTTTGCAAATGGTATTTTGTTTCAGCTCCACTTCCAGCCCGATTCACTTGGATAGCAGTTCACCGGAGACAGACACCTACATCTGCACTGTGCTGAGCTCAGACTTTTGTCCGCTCGGGGAAACACGTGTGGGGTGGGGTGGCCCATCACACTCAGCATCCGAACAGAAACAAATCCACCGCTTCCCCTATCACCCGATCCATTTTGAGGTGTCCAGCACTGAACATTTTTCAGTGAAAGAGGGAATTACAGGCGTGTTGGGACACACACTTACGCACAGACTCGTCTCTTTAGGTTGTTGAGGATGCGCATTAGTCGAGAGGTGCTGTTGAACAACAATGATTAAGGGCTCAGAGGAAAAGCTGAGTCACCCCAAGGGCATGCTGTTACTCCTTACCAGCAAGGGAGCTGTGTGGGGAATTTGCCTGGCACTGGTTCACAACACGTGAACTTACATCCTCATGTGACACGATATGGCAAGTGTTGTGCTGCTGATTGTGCTTTCTTCCTAGATCCCTGGTCTAGACCAAAGGAAAAGGCAAAGGACCCTGAGAATCCCTCTCTGCTGTTAGGCTGGGCTCCATGCATCCTCAGATAAGTCTATGAGATCCTGCTCTGTAACCCTGATGCAATCAGAAAATCCCAGTTTCTGTATTTACCCATCTCAGGGCCTTGATTTGAGGTTCTCCCAGGTGTTTGTGTCAAAACACTTCTGGAGACCTACTGCCCAGCTTCTCAGGCTGAGATGGACACCAGGGCTCAGACCTTGAGTGCTATGAGTTACCCAGCCATCAGCATCACTCCTCGTGGTGGAGCTGAGGTTCCATCCTGGAAATCTGAATTGCAACTGCAGTTCCCATAACGTGCATGTTCCTGCTCCATCTCAGCATTGCTGAGCAGCAAACGAAGGTGGAAGAGAGGGGGCAGGGAGGCAGAATTTATGTAATTACCTGCAGGAACCTTTCTGCCTCTGCATTGAATGGAGAAACCAGAATGCAGCCAAGGTTTCTGCAAGCTGGGCAAACATCCCGACCAGAGAAGGCTTTCTTGAAACTCCACTCTTCCAGGCGGTGCCGTTCTTGGCTGTTGCTTTGGCAGCACCCGGCCAGAATGTCTGGAGGCTGTTACAGGGCAGGACTGCTGCCTCCTCTGTTTTCTTATGAAATACACCCACAAAGCAACCTGCAGAGGCTCCAGTCTGCCAAATCAAAGGGATCGCAGTTGTCCCAGGGCTACACACTCAGCAGCATTCCAAGCAAAGCTGCATTTCTAAAACCTGGGCTGCAGAAATTAAAGGCACAGGCGGCCTTTCCTTCCCCCATCCCCACTGACTGGATCCCATCCCATCCTTCCTTTGCTCCCCCATTCCCCAAAATCGACAGGAACTAAACAAATCAACAACTTTTCCAGCCCGCACCAAAATCCTGGCCCCTGCAGCCACGGTTGGTATCGATCCCCCGGCGCCGAGTCCCTTGTGATTATGTTCTCCCACACAATCAGATTAAGTCTGTCTCTTCTCCCTTTCCAGGCTTATTAATGTAGAGTTTTGTTCTTTTTTAAGTACTTCTCTCTTCTTCTTGAAGTTTTCCAATATTCTTTGCATGGGCGAAGGGGCATGAGTAAGTGTATCCTATTGTCAGCAAAGAGATTTCCAGTATGACCCTGCCCTGGGGCAAGGGTGCATGGACTGGTGCGGAGCATCTGCAGTGCAACTCGGCTGCAGTGCTGGGATGCCCTAACATTGCTGTGTCTGCAAAGGTTCTCAGCTGAGCCCCACTCACCAGCCGTGCGGGACCAGAGGGCTCACATCCCTTTTGTGAAACAGGTGGAAACCTCCCCTGAGCCAAGGAATTGGGAAAGAGGAGGGGAATACCCTTTCACGGGATCTGGATTTCTGTATCGCAGGCTGGACTCATTGCCACTTGATTGTCTTCATAGAGGTGACCGAGTTAGGAGCATAGCTTCTGTAGACTCTTTCTAGCACCCATGGATGGAGAAGGACACCTTCAAAGGGTGGTTCATCCCACTTCATATTCTCTCCACTGGATGTTAGAGGAAGCCTGGGGACCACTTCTCTCTAGGCATCTCAGGTGGGACGGATCTTGCCTTCCTTCTCTAGTCCTCTTGGGCACAGTAGGCAAACCCAGGGCTGCTTTCTGTCCCACTGCTTCTGCACCTTCTTGGTAAGGGTGGGCCACGTCAGTCCACTCCATTTTGCACAGTGGACATGCTTCTTCACTTTCTTACACCTCTGCAACAATAGCACTTTTCAGCCTCTTTGCCCAAGGCTAAATGGCAGTTTCTGGCATGAGGACGCACAAAATCTTTCCTCATATATTGTGTTTTCTTAATCCTCTTTATTGTTTGTGTTGTGTTTTCGGATTCACTTGTGTAGTCTCTTAAAGTGCAGTGCCCAGAAGCGGATACAATGAGGTTTAAGTAAGTGTTTCCCTTTTTCAGAATTCAATCATTCTCTTGAAATCAGTGTTTGCTGAAGAAAAAATAACAGTATTGAGGGAAACGCATCATCTGGAGATGCTTTTCCAGGTAAAAAAATGTTGACTAACTCTCCAGTTTTCTGTTACTTTAATGTCTGAGCATTTTTTCTGCAAGATTAGTGGGTCATAACCAAGTCCCTCCAGGACATTTTGTTTTCTTTTTTCTTTTCTCTCTTGGCTCTTTCTTCTTCTCTCCTATTCAAGGTGGAAGAAGCTTATCTGAAAGAAAAGGAGACAATATAGGGAAGCATAGAGAACATGCCAAGCCTTGGCAACTACGTAAAAGCTGTGGATTTCAAAAGAGCAGGAAGATGAGGGTGGAAGGAAAGGAAGAAAAACTGGCAAAAAAAGAAGATACCAAATAGGAAAGACCTGGTCCCAGAGAGTGCATGGTGCAAGCCTGAATCCAGACAGGGCACAGCGGAGCTGGCCTCGCAGCAATTTCTCTCCCAGCCATGAGCTTCAGCTTTGAACTCTGGTTCAATGGATGGGGAAGTTTTTAAACTGCAGTCCCTGAAGCCCTTGGGAAGGATGATGCAGCAAAGCCAGACCGTCCTTCTCTACAGATTGCGAGGCCCTCCAGGCTGGAGCTGGGCTGAAATCTCTACATCTTTCTGCATGCAATGAGGCAGGAGATCTCAGTATTGAGGGCACCTCTGTCGTGGGTCTCATCAGCATGCAAACAAGGAGAAAACATATCTCTTCCTTAGCTTGTAGAAGCTAAAGCACTTTGGCTGCTTTCTTAATTTGTTTCAGGTTTCTGGGATGAGGAAGGGTGGGCAGGAGTGAGGCAGAGACCCTCACTGCAGAGAGCTCAGAGACAGATTCACTGCTGGGCACCTAGCATGAGGCTTTTCAGTCTGTAGAGCCCTTAAATGAGAGCCCTCATTTTTCAAAGCTGTCAGCTCCCATTGCACTGAATTCTTATGAAAATTTGCTTCCCAGTTTGGGTGCTCTTGATCCATTTTTCTCTCATAAGCTCTGGCCAGAAATGGTGAGAGACGTCTCCAATGCAGTCTTCAGGACCTCACTTGCAGTTGCCTGTGATGGCTTTTGCAGAATGACTCTGGACCACGTGAATGGTGATCTCCTCCCAGGAGATCTTTGAGTGCAGCAGATCCTACCATCAAGTTGAAAAGGCCTGAGCTGGCCGTGGCTGGAGTTTAAAAGCCAAGGGTTATAAATCAATAGAAGACTCAGTATCTCGCTCAGAAAGAGCCAGAAGGACACAAGGCATTAGCCGGGGCTGCACTGATACATCTGCCCAGTACTTGACCCAGAATGGTGACAGCTTGTTTTCTAGGAGGCCCAGTGGCCATCTATGCTCTTACACTGCTCTTGTTTCTAGTGGGACTTGCAGAGTCTTCAGCGGTTTGATAGTTAACAAGAAAGTTAAATTAAAAAACCCAAAACAACAAAACAAAAAACAGTCCAAGAGAGAATCCTTTCAGTCCCTTAGAGCAGCCACGAGTGGTGAATATCCCAGGAGAGCAGGACTGTAATTCCTGCTAGCTTAGCATCAAAGGATGCTCCGAAACTTTACCTTCCTGGTGACGTCTCTTCTTCCCAATGAAAGATGACCCAGGTGACCTTTGATTGAATGTCTTGATAGTCCAGAAGGCAGGGAGCAAGATAATTAGAGCCATAACATCTGATCACAGGAGAGAGGTGAAGGCAAGGTAGGGGCAGAACAATGCTTCTTTTCAATAGCGGGTGTGACTGCTGAGATGGTCACAGAGGGGCTGGGGAGGGGGTAGGAGTGCAGGGTTTAAAAGGGGGGTTAAGTAGCTTATTTTTGAATAAAGGGTGCAGGAAGCTGGTTGTTATCTTCCTAGTGCCATTCAGACTGCAGGTGTGACTTAATCTCCTGGCTGGGGCAGATGGGTGCTCTGGGTATCAACCATCTTCCTGAGGTCTGCAGGAGAGCACGGCATCCTGGCTGCTGACTCTCTCCTGCACATGAACGACCTTGCCTTTCCATCAGCCGAGCTGAGGGAGTTTGATTGCTGTGTTTTACAGATGGGGAAGCTAACACAGAAGGGGCCTCCCTGCTTGGCCCAGGCTGACTCCATTGCCCTGGCACAGATGGGAGTTTCAATCCAAATTTCTCAAATTCCAGTATTAGGCATTCAAAGAAACCTATAAATGCTTTCTCTCTCCCCCAAAAGACAAGATCTTTTTAAAATCCACATCTCTGGGGTGTGTTCTTAGTGTGCATAAGCCTCATCTGCAAGCTTTAGAGATGCCAGAAACAGAAATTCTCCTCTCAACAAGTGTCTCCAGGAGCTGGGGCTTTCAGAGACAGCATGAGACTCACAATACAATTGCAAGATGTAGCATCAATCCGCCCTGTGCATCACTGTCCCAGCATCGATTCCTCGTGGACATCCTTGCGACCATGAAAGTTCTTCCTTAAGGCTCATTTTTCCCGATATTCCTTTTTTTATAACTTCCCCTTCACCTCAGCCTCCCCAGCTCTGTTTGACATGGAGTTCTCATGAGTAGGGTCTCATTCTGCGAGCAGTAAAGCCCAGTGTGTTTCCAGTGCTAGATCAAGGCTATTATTAGCCATCACCTGGAACCTCACTGTCTCATTCATTCACATCCAATCTCTTTAGATCCTTGTCTTTTTTTTCCTCCTGAAGACAAGGAGCATTAAGTGAAAAATGATGAAAAGCCCCAGTCATACAGCTGAAAGCTCCCACTTCCTCTTTGCTGCTTCTTTTTTTTTCCCCATTTTTGCTGGAGCCCCAGGAAGCATCCACACAAGTGCAAAATTATTTCCATGCAGGGCTCTGCTCATTTTAAAACTCTATGGCTGCTGGTGCACAAGTCCCTACACAGCTCTCGAACAAATTGGACCAATTTGGAGTGATTAGTGAAGAATTCACATATGGTGCCCAGCCAGCACACCGACCAATTGCCTTCTGCAGCCCATTAAGAGCCATTTACTATGATGGGCCCATTTGTCTTTGTTGTTAGTTCTGGCAGGGCCGGTGACAGATCTTTGGCTGGCCACTGGGCCAACCTCTCCCTGACATCATCTCAGGGGTAAGAGGGCAAGGCTGAGACACACATCGAGTCTGACACCAGCTGATGGATGTCCCAAGGAGCCATGCCAGGCAGGGCTGTGGGGCCTTTCCGAGGAACGGGAAGAGGAATTGCCATTTGGGGTTGCACGTTGGGTACCGATGGCAGCACGCAACCATGGGGTGGATGGGAGACCTTCTCTGCTGTTGGGTACCATGGCCGTACTGTGATAACGGTATGGTTGGGGAGACGGGGACAGACTGCTCCCTTTGTGCTGTACGTGCCCTGATGCATATGGAGGCTTGGATAGAGAGCCAAAGTTGAAGCCCATGGTTCCTGAGGGTCAATGGATGGTCTGCTGGGTATACATCAAAGCAAGCAAGCTTGTCAAAGACATGGTCCTCCATGCTTCCTGTAGCTCCAGCAAAAATATGGAAAGAAAGAAGCAGCAAAGAGCAGGACCCTAGAAATGTATTTCACTGTTACTAGAGTTGAACAGTGGGACCTGTTGACTGTGGGCACATTTCTAGTGGCAAGAGATGCTTTCTGCTGCCATAGTGATATTGGTAAAGGAAGGTGAATAGGCCATGTTGGTTAAAGTATGTTTACACCGGTGTAATGATAACCAGACTAGTGATTATATGTACATGAGTACAGAGGTAAAAAATTTAACTGACACAGTTATCACACTTAAAACTGTCAACAGGGCTGAGAAACAAATCCAGTTCCACATTAAATTCAAGTGCATTTTACAGGTTTGGTTTTAGAGAGCTGGAATATGTGATGCGAAAAAGGATGAGCCAGCCTAGAGAAACTGCCCACAACTGGAGCTTTGCAAATGTCTGATACTTTCACTCTCTGGCCGTTCAAGTATTTTTTCCCCCTTTGTTTTGGGTTAGCCCAAAGTGAATTTTCTGTGAGACTAAAAGGAAAAAAACAGAATTGGTGCCAGCTGAAACTTTTCTTTCAAAAATGAAGATTTTGAGGTGTACCTCATTTCTGTACACAATCAAAATCAATCTTTTAATGGCACATGATTTGGGATAGGAAGAAAACTGTAAGACTTTAATATCTTAAACAAATATCTTCATTCTTTAAATTATTGTTCTGATGAAGGTAATCACCTAGAATTGCCATGAAACCCTGTGATTGATGAGAATTTACGATTACTCGTAAACAAGACATATATTTTTGCCTCCTACCAGTGCCCAGGTCTTCTTTGAAATGGCACTTATGAAGTTTGACCTGTTTTTAACCTTTTTATAAAGGAAAAAGCCAGACCAATACTATCGCCCTCCCCAGTAGTCAACTTTCTCTGGCAAAGCCGAGCGGTATTTTAACACTTTGGTCCCTTTGACAATGCCAGCCTATGAGTTGTTGTGTGCTGACAGCCTCTATTGTGTCCGTCCAGGGTAATTAAGAATTTGATCCAGAGCTTTTAAACTTCTTGGACTGACAGATACTCTCTGAAGTAATATGCTGTCAGTCCTCTTTGGAGGGAAGACAGGGGTGCTAAAAGGTTTCTGTCCTGGGCCATAGGGCAGCAGGACACCTGGGTCCGTTCTGAGCGGATTTGGAGACTGCTATTTAGCCATCTCCTCGGCAATTGGGGCTATTTGAGGAATTGGGGTCAATTATAACCAGCCTTCACCTGTCTTGCTTCCACAGAGAACTGGAGCCAGATGGCAACCTGTAGGACTGGCCTCTCCCATTCCCATTCCCGCTGGACAGATGAACTTGGAGCTTGCTGTGTTACAAACCGCCATTCAATGTTGGTTTAAACACAATGATAGAGGTGGAACAAATGAAGAAGGAGACATCCATTCTGGTCCAAGTCTATCATCTGCGTAATATCTTATGCAGCAATAATCTCAGTGAATGCTAGGAGCCTGACCCCAAACATCCCAAAATTCCCTCTTGGTTGTTTCTGCCCAAATTACAAGGCTGGTAAGTAAGTTTCAGTGATTCGGGCTGGAATTTCATGACCACTTTGAGATTAAATCTGCCGTAAACCTGGACGTGTCCAGCCTGCAGCTACTCAAAAGGGTTTTTCAATTGCACAAGTGGATTTAGGGGTTTGTTTATGGGAATTAGGCTCTGAAATGCCATTTCTGCTTTCAGTAATCTCCCTAGCAGATTTCATCAACGCTATTGTGACTTGGACACCAAATTCCCATGATGTGATGTCACCCTTTTCTTTATTAATAATATAGAATTGGAGAGCATGGGAAGACTGAGCTGAGCCTGTTAGCCTCGCCAGGACCTCCTGTCCACTCCTCAGAGTGTCTTGATGGCATTGCATCAGGGAACGCTTTAGTTTTAGGAGAGCCTTAAAAAAAAAAAAAAAAAAAAAAAAAAAAAAAGTGGTGAGTTATGGCAGGACCAGCAAACTTTATAGAGAAAGTAAAGCATGTGAATTTCCAAAGTAAAACTTTGGGTAATGCTGCTGGAGAATTTCAAGAGCAGGGACCAGAGGGACCTGCAGTTTTGGTGAGGCTGGAACATGTGGAGTTATAACACATGCCCTCCTTTTTGATTCAAAGCCATGAAATCTCCTGAGGACGCAAAACTACAGGTGACCCTCCAGCTGGTAAAAAGCAGGGTTGGTCTAGATGTTTGCCTTCCTCTGCAGCACTCTCTATGTATACATCACTCCAATAATTCCTTCCCACTGCCAGTATCTTACAGCATCTCCTGTTCTTTCTCATGGGGTACTTGGGTGAAACCTGTCAGAGGCTTCAGATTTTTGCTAGTAATTTCAGAAGAGCCAAAATTTCATCTGTGTATCTGATTTTCTCCTGCCCTCTTGTGTTGTCATTGCACCCTTTGCAAATGTATTTAACCAGAGCAATGCTGTTTGGCACCTTGTGTCCTCTTTTTTCCCTGCTGCCAAAAGTGACATAAAATGCGGTGGCCTTACCCTTTGCACAGACTCATCAGCTCTTGGATTTGCCAGCCTCTGGTATGATTCAGCAGCAGATGACACACTCACTGTGCCCTTTCAGGGTGATGTGCACAACAAACGAGCAAAGTAAGCGAAACTGGCCAAGTGCTCCCAGCTGAGGATCCGACCCACGATTCTATCGCAGTGTGCAGTCCAGCCTTCCCCGTGTCACTCGAGCCTGGCATCTCCCAAGCAGCCTCTCTCAGTTGCGCAAAAAAAAAAACCAAAAGAAGAGTGGAAGAGGTGAAATTAGCACCATCTTCCTTGGGTAATGTGCCAGTTGCAGTGACATTGCCTGGACTCAGAGAGGCTGTCACTGGAATTAGGTTTTGGTCAAAGAATGTGAGATGGTTTTCAACAGTTTGAAAAATGTGTCAGTTCTGAGGAAATTGTCTTTCCAGCCTTTCCATGTAAGGGATCTCTCCCATGCCCTCGATGGTGTTGGTTGCCCTTCTCTGGGTGCCCTTCTGTAACTCCACGTCTCGAGACACGGTGGCCAGAACCACACATGGTACTCCAAACGTGGGCACATCAAGGTTTTCTATAGCAGCAAAACAGCACACACGGCGTTATCCTCAGTACCACCTGCCTGGTGATACCCAGTTCTGTTGGCTTTTTTTGGCTGCCACTGTACATTAAGATAATGATTTCAGAGAGTTGCCAATGATGACTCCAGGATGACTCTCTTCTCTGAGCTGTATCTACCAGTTCTGACTTCAGCACTGTGGTTTAGATTACTTTGTCCTAGGTGTATTAATGTTATGTACATCTAGATAATTTGCTTGATTTTTGCCCACTTATTTAGCTTTGTGAGTCCCTTCTGGAATTCCTCCCTATTGGTGCAGTGTTTGAAAAAGAGCCTAGCGTCATCCTCAAACTGTCTCAGAATGAAGCATTTTGTTGGGCAAGAATCAATTTACCTTTTTATTCCATTCTGTTAGAAACTCTGAAGGTTTCTTGCCTTCATTCCCCTTAGGAGGACTATTTATTTATTCATTTTTAGCGTCACTGTTTTCCATTAAACAGGAAAAAAAAAAAAGTTTTACCGTACTCTTCTTGTAACATCAGCTCTTGACATGATTCAACAGAAACAGATTTGGGGGTGAAATTTTGTTTTGGAATGTTTCCATTTTTCTTGTCATGTCCACATTGATCTGGAATGGGGAACAGGGGCATAAAAGGGAAGAGCCTGTGCTCTTTGGGTTGGTTCCCAGCAAATGATTTAATTTATGAACACAAAGCCAGCCTTGCTTTCCTTGACAGTGTCCAGACCTCACCAGGAATCACAGGTGTAGTTAAAAAGTAATTGGATAAAACTACTCTATAGTCCCCAGGAGTCCCTTTGGCAAAGTGTTTTCTGCGAACATGAATGGACTGAGGTCTGAAGAGTGAAGGGAAGCCAGGGAGAATAAGCATTTCTATGTTAGCTGGCAAAAGCTGGAACCACCAATTTCAGCTCCGATCCTCTCCATCTGTCAGAAGTGCAGCACTGAGATAAAATTAAAATAGCAATTTGGTCCTCCGTTGGAGGGAGGGTCACGGTGTTCAGACAGGGTGGGGAAAGCCAACTGCTTTATGCAAGACCAAGTGAATCAGATTTCCCCACCTGTGATGGGGCTAGAACAGAGGACATAGCACAGGCAGAAGGTTGCCACCAGCCAAACTCAGCTCCTTCCAGAGAGTCCTGTAGCACTTCTTGAGCAGAAAATTTATGAGGGAGGTCATGTATCACTGATCAAGGGAGAAGGTCTTCTATGAGACCACTTTTCTTCAGCCCTGACCTCAAACCTTTGGGGTAGTCCAAGAGCCACTCCTGCCTGGGATCCCGGTAGTCCAGGTTTCACCACCTTGGTCTCTTAGAAACCCTCCTGAAGCCACACTAGGTTACAGCCAGTCTTTAGCACTTTTAGCTATAGCTTCCTCAATTCCTTGGCGGATGTAGGCAGATCAAACAAGCTTGACATGATCAGAAGAGCATAGCTTCCTGAAAGCTCCCATACCAGACACATCCTTACATGGCTGATAGGGTCTTTGTACCCCTACAGGGCCAAGGTTCAGCATCACCCCAGCCAGATCCAGATTGCTTGAACCAGGACTGGAGCAGATAGGTCTCCTGGCCAGTGGCAAGCTTTGGCCACTTGGATTATGAAAATTTTGTCAACTTGCCTTGGGAACATGGAGGGTTTGTATGGTGTGTGTTAGGACCGTGCCTTATAAATGGCAGGACCTGCTTGTTTAAACATTGTGAATCTTCCTTTTGAGTTTCGTGAGCCTGATGTGTGAAAGACAATGGGAATTTGGTCCAAGGGAATAGAAAAGGTTGGGAAGCTGCTGCTGTCTTTAAAACCTCTTTATTCTGCCTGTGACCACCAAGCATGAAGAAATCAACCTACAGAAACATTCACCTCATCTAGAAAGCCTGCTGTCAGGGACCTGAGTGCAATAATAGACCTTAATGACCCTGGGCAGCCTCACCTGGGGTCTCCACCCTCTCCCTCTGTCTATAGGCTGAGGTACTCCATTTAAGCTCAGTCCCTGGGCTTATAGCTTCTCTCTGAGCTATGTTGTTAGGGGGTGGGTGTGTGTCTCTCTGGGTTTGTCTACTGGATGGCTTTTGGACCTATGCTGGAGGTAGCCTGTCTCCTAGATGGACCTCTCAGACCTACCTTGTGGATTTGTCTCTATCTCCTGCTGCTCCTGACTGGATGCTCTGGATGGACCTGGGACCTGACTGATTGCTTTGCCTCCTTCAGGATGGCTGATGGTCCCTGCTGTGGTCACCCTCAGCCCTTGGCTTGATCTCACTCTTGGAGCAGCCCTGCTTTTGTTCCTTCCTAGCATCTGCTTTGCATTGAGTGATGCTCAGTAACAAGGAGGACTAATGCCACTGGAGCTAGTGCAGTTATATTGCAACGCAGTTGGATGCTGTAGTCATGCAACTCTGATGGGAGTAGTTGCAAAGATCCGAGTAAACTGCTGCTCCATGGATGAGATCTGTGTTTCTCTAGAGATGTTCCAGCTGTTGTTGAGGTGAGACAAAGAAGAAACAATTTCTGGGATTGAAGCAGTTATGAAAAACATAGTTTGGAGGACCAAATCGGATTAGGAATGCCTTTTCTGTTCTGACTCTGAATATCTTACAAGTTTAAATAGAAAAGACAAAAGGCAGGAAGAGGAAATATGCTCTGGACTTCTGCTCCTCATCTGTATAAATCAAAGCACTTTGCAAAAACTGGCAGTGGTTTCACTCCATTACTTATGGAGGAAAGTGAATCAAAAGATGTTTAAAACAATGTGTGGAGGGTTACAAGTGATCAAATTACTACAGTTGTTCCTATTTTGCATTTTAATGAACTGAGCTACCATAGTTCAGCTGATATTCAGTAACTCATTAAGCCACACTAACAAGATCATGTGCCAGCAGCCACCCATATCCTTAAATGCAGTAATTTTCACTTGGGACCCTTAATGGCATTGAGAAGCTTCATGGGAGCTGGGGTAGATTAATAAGCTGCCCTAGGCATGGTCTGCACTCGCAGCAGGGATGGGCTGAATGCTGGTGCTTGAGAGGAGAGCCGAGTGCTGCAGAGACCTGCTTACTCGGAGCCTTGCTGGAGGGCAGGGAGCACAGCATGAACCTTGACTCTTTGGACCTATCTGGGCAAGATGATGGTGCTCAGCCAGACTTTTGGCAGGGTCCACCTGCACAATTGACAGCTAAGTCAGGTACGATAAAGCTGCTTTTGTGCTCCTTTGGGTGGCAGGGTGAGTTTTGCTGGATGAGGGCAAGTCCAGCAGCCCCAGAACTGAGGAAATGCTGCTGGGCAGGCTGGGGCTGTGAAACACCAGCATCCTTGCCCTGCTCTATGGGGACAAGCAGCTGTGTGATGGGAGAGGTTGTCTAAAAAACCTGGCTGTGTAGTCAACTGGTTTGTAGGCTGCAAACCCAGCAGCTGAGCCGTCCGTCTTCTCTGGACTTCTCCCTAAAGTCCGCGTTTCATCCAGTCTGACTGAAGCGGACATGCACTTCCCCAAGGAAACCACCTCTTCTTCCAATGAACACAGGTAAAGTGTTCTTGATCCTAAACCCAGCATGTGTGTAATGATAATCCCCGCTTTGATTAGCACAGGGAACGCCAGAACTGAGAGCAAGTGTCTGCGGACCTTGAACTTACCGAGCCAAGTGCTGCACGTGTCTGTGCCCTGAGCTGCCTCTGGGTGCTGTGGGGTCCCTCGTCTCAGCCTGCGGTGCTCTGGCACTTGTGGGACTCTCCCCTGGCTGGCATAAGCCAACGTTGCTGTTGGGGTGGCATGGAAGGGCTGGGGCTGGGAGGCCTCCAGGCTTTGCCAGGGAGAAGGTTTGGAGACAGCCTCATGGTTTTGATGAATGAGCAGATGAAAGGTGAGGACAGAGACCTGGATGAGTTCCAGCAGGTGGGAAGTCCAGCCCTGTACACCTCTGGTCATTCCCAAGGCTGATGGAAACCACCTGGTACTGTTAAGACGGTCTGGGGTTGCTCCAGAGCTGCCACCCACCAGCCTGGTGCCTCCATGTGACGGCAGCAGCTCTTCAAGGATGCCCTTGCCAGCCAAGCCACCTTCGTAACAAGGTGGTCATGGGCCTGTGCCCCTGAGTCTTTCTCCTGGCTCCAGCAATAGCAACTGCTGCTCTTCGCTCTGCTGGACCCCGTCTTTGAACTTGGGCAAGTGTCACTGGAGCAGCGGCTCTCACACAGTTCTCCTTCCAGCTTCTCTTTGCAAACAGTGCCAGAAACGCTTTTACTAAGCGAAAGCGAAGACTGATGTCATCCCAAGTCTCTCTGAGCCAGGGAACTGAGCAAAGGCCTAGAGTGCCTGTATCTTAATCCAACTGTGGTTGTTCCTGCTTTCAAGCCCTTATTACCTGCCTAATTCTCTGCTAGGATATTGCTCAGACATCTAAGGAGATGCAAGCTGGCAATTTCAATGCACTCCTAAACATCTCCAGCAAAACACCCGCCAGTGCCAAGCCCTTGGCTCCTGGCTCCTTAACCTGTTTCTACTAAGTAAGGAGATTTCCAGGGCGAGTCTGACTTGGCCCTGCAGGAGGCATCTTTTCTCCTGCCAAGGTTTAGGCTGGAGCGAGCTGCTCCTGAGCTGTCACTCAGGGAGCAGGAATGCAGGCGAGGCTGCCCTGTGGTTAGAAGGACTCCACCCCAGAGACAGAGGTAGGCGCCCAGGTACCAACACCGGAGACTTGGGGCGCATCCAGGGTTGTTGATGACAGGCACTGATCTGTTTCTTAACCCTTTGCCTGCCTGCCTTTGGCTTCCTCCTTTCTGGCTGTAACAATACCCGGGCGGTGCTGGTATCTCGTATTTGTCCCATGCTGGGGTGGTTGTTGGTATGGGAGCAGCTGTTGGATGGGGTATTTTTAATGGAAAGCCAGTGATAAGTAGGGATCCGGTCCTCCCTCCTCTGTTACCTGGGTCTAGAGGATGTTTCCCAGCTGGAGATTTATGTTTAGGGGTAGGGATTCCTGTGCTGTTTTTGCCCTGGGAGGCTGGAAAACTGTAGACTGCTAAAGCATGAATCTATTCTTATTTTTGTTTCTTTAACGCTTGGGGTTTGGGTTTCATGTTGATTGTTCTGCTGAGGACTCCTGGGAAGGCTTGGAGTCAAAATAAAGATGGTTAACCTGGGACAACTGTACTTTAATGGCATTAATTGTCCATAAAGTGGGCAAAGCCAGTGTGTATCACCTTCTTTGAGTCCTAGCCCAGGAGTTTTGGAAAGTTTCACCAAGTAAATATTTCCCTAGCTCAGTCGCCCAAGTTTCAGTTGTACCTTTCTTGTGATGACAACATCCCACTGGCCCCCAGGTACCCATGCAGCCCCAGAGAAAACCTGTTGATGAGCAAGGCTGGGGCTGGAATGAACAGCCCAGCTGACAGTATGCAGCTCCAGACACTGGGGATGAATCCCACTTTAATGTCAGAGTCTAAAATGTGTTGTGACCATCTGTGCTGTTCCTGCCTCTAAACCTCAGCTCTCCATCTCTAAAACAGGGATGGCTTTTGTCTGTCCTCCTTAGATGCAAAGTTCTACCTGATGTCATACCAGTACAAGTGCTTAGCTGGGGCCCAGAGACTCTACTGGTATCAGTGTCCCATCGGTTGTTTTTTTTTACCTGTCATGTAGTTTCTATGTGCTTAAGTATGTGGAAGGATAAGCTTCACAGGCCCCTCCTCTCCATGAAGCAGGGCAGGTGTCCTGCTTGGTTCTTCCCCCTGCAGATCCTGAGTATTCAGAGTTCCAGATTTTGGCCTATCTCCCTTGTTGTTCTCCTGTGTTTGCTTAACGCATCCTCACTGCAGTATTTAAATAGGGGCTGTACAGCTGAAGAGTTGCGATTGGTCTTTGAAGCTGTCTCATGTGCTCTAAGGTGATGAATCCAGACTAGACCATGGCTGTGTCAACCCTTCCAAGGCACATTAAATAGACTCAAAAGCACATCACTGATTGTTTAAGGGAAGGGTACAGATCTTGCTTGTTCCTTGCTTCCCCCCTGTTCCAAGTTTACAAGCCAAATCCCTAAACGGGCTTGTTCTCCACTGCCTGTTGATGCTCCCTCCCATGCTGAGAAGGTAGCACATCAGTTTGTCTCCATGTGGGCTGTGAAGCTGTTTCTGCTTGTGTTTATGGAGCATTTTGCAGCCTGTAGCAGCAAAGTGACACAGAAAGGGGAAATGATGTTATTAAGGAATTTGTAGCCATACATTTTGGGGCTTGTTCCTATTGGAGAGATGCTACAGTGCGTCTTAGCCTCATACGGTACCCTAAAATGCCCTTTGCAGGGTTTTCTCTGTTCCTTGAGACAAACCACTAGTCAAAGCAAGGGATGCCTATATCCTGCTTACAAAAGCCAGCATAATGCAATGACATCCCCCACCTTGTGCCTGCGAGCAGAGTGGCCTATAGAGAGTCACTGACCTTGAAAAGACTGTGAATAGCTGGGGAATGGGCTCCTTGCTCCAGTTTGCAATCAAATGCTCAAAGCCCTGTGCCCACCTTGCTGACCTTTCCCGACCTCTGTTGCCCAAAGGTCAATGTCTACAAGCCAAGAAAGTTCTCTGGAGACAAAGGGGAATTTACCTCTGCGAAATGTATAGTGGCATGGGAGTTATTGGACTTATCCAAGTGTATGCCACCAGAGGACTGGGACCCCAGTGCAAACAGGAATGATTTCCTTGGGGCTGGCATGGGTGGTGGAGTCTCAGTTCAGATGTGGTAGCGGTTCTCCTGCGTCTCTGTCCTTTTCATCAATCATTGCCTTTCAAGCGGTGTCCCGAGGACATTCCCCGTGTGCTGTACTGCTTTGCTCAGAATTCAAGAGAAAAATCTTACAGAGCAGAGATCCCGCTTTTTTCAAATGCAGCTTTAATGAGCTTGTGGATGAGCCTTCCTCCATTTCTAGCTGGTCATCAAACATGTTATCAGCCTGTTTATCTGCAAGGATGTATATTGCCATGAAAATGAAAAAATCAAACCCACCACCGGCACAATAGACCAAATCCAGGCCATTAAAAAAGCCCTTGGGGGAGGTCCTAGTCCATGGGTGGGTTGTTGGAGGGAATTTAGCTTCTTTCATCTTGGCTTTCCAGTGCTACCTCTGACACAAACACCACCATGTCCTGAGAACCCCTGTTGATTTTAAGGAAGGAAAAAGTCTACTGAGCTGAGTGTGGGTGGGAAGGGTTAATTGGAAGTGAACCGGTGAAGTCTGTTTTCAGTCCATAGACGTTTAACTGCCCAGGGAAACAGGCAGTCTTCGAGCTGGACAACACTTGCTGTTTGGATGGGGATTTTAAGCAGAGCTGTCCTGTTGTTGCTGCCCTCATTTCCATGGGCATGTCAGGGTGACCCTGGCTCGGGGCCAGGCCGGCCAGTTCTGGTGGGTATGTTGTAATCCCTGTAACTTACAGCACGACCTGCTCCGTGGGCTCAGCCACAAACCCTCGTCCCGGGGTGATGTCATGGAGGACATCGCAATGTCGTCTCACGCCACAACATGCTTCTGCTGACACAGCTTGACGTCACGTGGGCACCGCGATCTGTTGGGCACAGCCGTGGATGAATGCTCTGCCCTTTGCTGGAAGCGTTATGTCAGCCGGAGGCTCTGCCAATGCTACCAGGGCAGCAAAGCCTGCATTCGCACCAGCAGCACCTTTTAGCTTGCTTGGTGCTGACGCACCACTTTGAGAGCTGGCTGATGATTTGTGCTGCTGCAGTTCGGGTTTCTGTTTTAGCCTTGTGACCTGGAAGCTCCATTGAGTGCTTAGTCCTGAGTTTGGCTAGAGGATGGAGCAAGGGCAGCTGAGTTTGCTCAACGGGAGCTCTTTGCGTTGTTTGTGGTTCTGCAGGCAGGAGTTTTTCTTGGGCTGAGTGATTCCTTGTGCAGAGAGGCTAGCCTGCTGCCTTCTGGCATCACTTGCCTGGTGGTTGTCTGATCAAGGACAACGCTTTGGCTGATTCTTCTGGGAGCAGTAGCTGCATGGCACCCAGTGGTGCAGGGCTGCTGTCTATCTGCTGTTGCATGCAACATCAGAGCCAGCTACTCTATCGTTGCTCCTGGCTTACAAGTCCGAGGCTTGTCTCGGGGGATCCTTGTTCTTTATTAAAGATCATGCTGAATCAAGCAGAACTGGAAGCGAGCAGATCTCCAGGGGTCATTGACTCACATCAAAGGATTCCCCAGAGAGCCCTGAATGTCTGTGTCAATAGGACTCAGTGATTCTTCATGGCAAAGAGCCTCTTCTCTGTTCCCAGACAGGCTTTCTGTTCAGTCCCTCGGCTTGGTACTGTGTCCTTGTCAACAGCAGTTGGATGGGTGACTCCTCTCCCTGCTAGGACCCACTGCTGGGAGCGTCCCAGTGCCTGCGGCTCCCACTGCGCTTCGTAGGGTGTCTTTGTCCTGCTCAGATAATCACAAGGAGTTCTTTCTCCTCTCTGTGCTCTTTCATTTGGTTCCATTTCTTTATCTCGAGAACAAGCAAGCTATTCATACCAGGGGAGGTCAGCTCCAGACCACCTACAAACCCAGCATCTGCATGAGTGACCACCTCTCATCAGCCTTCTCCTGGCAGCGAGAGCACCATAATGTCACCTTGGGCATCCTCTCCTCTGACTCCCTCGCGCTGTGCAGAGCCAAACCGCAGCAGCACCCTCATAAGGCCCCCGGGTTGCCAGGAGGAGTAATTAGGACACCAGTGTTTTTCTCTTCCAGTAGGCTTTACTGGCTCTTGGGGTTTGGGGTTTTTTTTAGTACACTGAAGAGGGTTCAGCTGGTTCGCTATTCACCTGCCTTGCCTTGTGCTGGGAGGCCCACCTCATGCACCAGTACTTTCGGCCAGTATCTCAAGTTCCCCCAGGTCTGGGAGCTGTCGTCTGCCTCGGTGTGGTCCCGTGCCCCAACATATCTTCAACCACCATGCCCAGTTGCTCAGCCACCCTATTGTCCTCTGGGGTTTTCAGGATCCCAATGACTGCATTCACTCATGGCCCCTCATTTTTGCATATTTTTCAGGAGCAGGGTGTTTGACCTTGAGTATGAGGAACTTGTGCCTCCATGTGTGGGCTGTGTGGATGGGATGCACCAGCCTCCTCGGAGCTAGCTTGGGGCTCATTGTGTGGTGTAGACTTGTCTTGCATCTAATTAGAGGCTCATTTCTCCCCTTCTTGCCTGTCACTCATTCCTCTCTTCCCCTTTTGCCTTCAGAAACGGTGCTCAGCACAGGCTGTTCAGTGAGAACAGGCTCCAGTGCTGGTTCTCTCGGTCATTTTGGGTCCTGTGGTGCTAAGCCTTACCTATAGGCTAAATCTGACCAGGGTTTGCAGAGGGCCAAGTGAAGCTTAGCAGCCAAGATCTCTCAGGAGGTGGGCTTGGCATTAGAGACCTCACACCAAAGAGGCAAATGAGCCAAATGAGTGGATATCCCTTTTTTTTAGGAGTTTGAGAAACTCAAATGCAGGTGGACTTACATCAGGGAGCTTGTAGCAAAGCCTCTATTGACCCTCTGTTGTCCCCATGATCCCCGAGAGCTGAGCACAGGGTCACTCTTCTCTTGCTGCTGTCACTGGATGATCTCTTGTATGTGAAGAGGATTGCAAGTGGTCCACAGTGGTGTATAATATTGTGGTGTTGTCAGAAATACTTGCAGAGAAACCTGTGTTCTGCAGGTAATTAAGATTTGGCTGTGACTGCCTTAGACATAAGAACATGTGCTTTGTAAGCTAGGAAAGGATTTTTTTTTTTTTCCTTGGGTGGTGTCATGACCTGGCATTATTTAAAAATGATTTTGTATCTGTGATTATTATTACTTGTATAATGTTACGGGTAATTATCTACCAATAATTATTATGTTGAACAATTCCAGAAAGAGTTTATTTAACATAAACATTTAGAAAGCTAAATACTATGGATAAGATAGAGCCCAAGGGCTCAGGATTGCTGGGTTTTATTTCCAGCTTTGCCGCTGGTCTTCTGTATGGCCATGGCACTTAACAGATGTGGCTTCTGCAAATAGCTTGACTTTAGGGGGAAGGAGTTTTGCTCTCTACCATCAAATAAGCCAAAATTATACTGCCAAGATTGAAAGAAGCTTGGATGATGCTTCGCTGCCCCAATAATGCATGTGAAACATCCCAAAGGATCAGTTCTGGGGTGTTAATTTCTTCTTTATAATAATCCAACATTGTAAAACGCAACTCAAAGTCACTTATTTCAAAATCAACTCTGTTGCGTTGCTTCCTTTTCCAGCTCCCAGCCTAAGAGAGCACTTTAAGAATGTGCAAAAGTTGGTGCTGAAAGCCTATGGAAAAATCTGCACGGGGACCTATTTGTGTGTTTGAAGCTGGGCAGAGAGCTTGTCTGACAGAAAAAAAATCAAGGATGAAACAGTCACCAGAAAATTGATAGACATGCCTGGAAATGCCTTTAACCCTTATTTACTGTAGGGCTTGTGGTTTGAAAAGCCTGGAGTCTCATTTTGACTGTTTGGTCCCCACTAAAATTACAGAGGTGGGGAGAAACCACCCGACGAACCATATGGGCTCTGACAAACAAGCCCAGAGGAAAGGGGTTCGTTCCTGGGCCTGCCGTGCAAATTAAAAGCAGGTTTAGAGCTAGAGTTTATGCTCGCTCCTGCGATGATTGCAGTGGGCAAAGGGAAGGAATGCACCACTGGTGTCTCCAGAGCCCACGTTAACATGCCAGCCCCTGCTTCCATGGCACTGCCTTGCTGTAACTCCCGTGGGTGTGGAGTCCTAGTTATTTTACGACAGGGACTGATTACAATTTCACCAGCACCGGAGCAAGCAGCTCATTGGAGATGATGGCATTGCAGCCCATGAAGAGCGGAGCCAGACTTGCCGTTAAAACCTCGTGAGTCCTGGCCTCCTGTGGTACCACCATGGTGCAGAGGAGGGGAAGGACCCCTATGTGTCCCTATTTGTGCCAAAAAAAAAAAAAAAAAAAAAAGGAAACTTGCACAAGATTGCGCAATGTGGAGGAGCTGGCAGTAACATGCAGGTCTCCAGCTTCCCAGCCTTCCTCGAGGCAAGTTGTTCATGCGTTGTGGAGAGAGCCTGGTCTTGCTTGACACCAAAGTCCATAGAAACAGAGGAAAAATGTGATCTGTCAGTGAGAAGCACCATCACGGGGATGACCCTTGTCTTGGAAGACACATGGCTTTGAAGAAAGACCTTGTGGCTGAATGTATCCCCATCTCCAAGTGCATGAGATCATCAGGATAGCGGGTAGTGGGGAGCAAATACATCAGCCTGGTTTTGGGTGTGTGTTTGGTTGGGTTTTTTGTTTTTTTTGTTTTTTTTTTAAACCATGAGCAAAAAGCTCTGGGCTTTGCTGCCGTGGTGCTTTTGAGCAGCAAAGCATAGCAAAACCACTAACTCCAAATCACGAGGACTTACCAGGGTGGGGTCTGTGTGTGTCTGTAGCTTCTTTCTTATTAGTGAAAGAGAGGAGAAATCCAGGACAAGTGACAGCAGCACAACTTCAGTCTCCACGTGTGACACTGCTTTGGGGTCCTTCTTACTGCACCCAGCCTGTGTGCAACCCAAGCCTTTCCCTCCCTAAGCATCTCGGAGCCCTTCTGGTGTCGCAGGCATCTAGAAATAGCTGCAAAATAGCTGTTTCCTCTCCCTTTTGGGACTGGGAAGAGGAAGGAGGCTTGGAGCAATACAGCTCCCTTGTGGTGGCCTCCTGGGGTGGGGCAGGTTTTAACAACGTGCCAGAATATGTGGCTGTCCTTGGACATGTTTAATTTCCCATTTCTCAGCACAGGGAACGCTTGAATCGCCCTTTAGCAGTTGGGCACAGAAGGGGAAAGATCATTAACATACAAAGGGCTCATCTTTCAACACCAACGTTGTGAACTTTCATGATTTTAGCTCTGTCTCATCACATTTGTTCTGTGTTGTACTTGGGTTTGTTTTTTTTTTTAAAAAGTCCTAGTTCTTGGAATTGGGTAAACACCTCAAAATCTCAGCTTTTGTTAAAGGCTCCTTCTCCTGATGGCTGCAGGGGAAAAATCACAGCTTCTGAAGATGCTACAAGTGGTGATCCAGCATGAACGCTGCATCCCTTTACCTTATTTCTGACTCTTGCCATACTCAAACAAATCTCTGTGAGGGGAAAGGGAGTGGGGGGAAGTTGTCGCTTCTGATTGTTTAGGACTGGCAGACTTGAATGGTGCCTGAGCTGTTTTGCTTGTTGCAGCAGAGGATTACCACTCCAGAGCATGGGTGGAAATGGAAAATGCTACATTTTTCACTTGTCTACTTTCCCTCTTTTTGTCTTGCTCTCCTATCTCAATGAATTAGGTCAGAGCTTTGTGTCCCCTCCTGGGAACCATAGATAAGGGTTGGATTGGTTTGGGGAACTGCTGCCTTCCCTTCTTGAGTCACGCAGGACAGATGCTGTGCTGGGTATAAGATAACTTCTTTGGCTGTCTTGGCTTCTCAGGTGGGAGTTGTTTATTGCAAAGGCAAATGTTGGGAGTTTGAATCCCATTTTGTGTTGGCATCGGGGCAACTGGGTTGAAGGTCCTGATGTGGACCCATTCCATGTTTCTGCTGAAGATACAACCCACTTAGGATCAGGTGTTTTGTGGGTATTGCCAAAGCTATTCAGGTTAAACATCTTCATTGGTTCTTAAGGTGATTCTGACAATGGGCCTGAGGGGAAATAGGTCAGGTACTTTGAGATCTGTGTCACTGTGTTGGCTTGAAACATTCCTAAATGCAATCTGCGAGGAGATGCCAGAGTGCTGACCCATCCCCTGCCGCTGCTGCAGGCTTCTCCTTCAGATGTGTTGTGCTCTTCGTGGGCAAAACAACATGGGAGCTCGTTGGCGCAGAAAGCACAAAAGGAGAAAAAATGATGGTGTTTCCCCCGTAACATTCATCTGCAGTCCTGTGAGCCTGACTCACCTTTTCAGGAATCTGGTTTAATCATTTATGCAGCTTCTGAAGGGACAGGCAGGAGACGGCATGAAAGCATAATGCCTTTGAAAAGTATTGCCTTTAAAGCATCTCCCTTCTAGGGGATCCCGTAGTCGTTTCTCCAGGGCTGTAATGATAAACGGCACCAAAGTTTGTTCTAATTCTCTGTGGTTTTGCCTCTCACTGGGCTGTTGAGATCCTGGCAGTGTTCGGTGTCTTTGCTGAAAGTCCTCTTGTTCTTGGCATTGTGGGAATCATAACGTTATGTGAGAATCTCCTACTTTTTTTTTTTCCCCCCCTCAAAGTAAATGTTAGTCTTTGGAGTGGAGAGAGAATTGGTTTAATAATCTTTTCTTTGATGCCTGTCTTTGATATGTTCCTTGCACCCAAAACTGGCTTTGGTTACCTGTTGAAAATGACTGTGTTCCACAAAAAGTGTAATTTAATTGTTTAAAAAATATATATAAAAAATGTAACCTCTCAATATTTTTTTTTAAATTGAAGTTGAATATTTTATTACTGGCAGTTGGTGTCTCTTTGCTGTTCCTGCTCTTCTTTTTCCCATCTTTGCTGCAATTTTAGTGATAAAATTGAAATAGAAAAAAAGAGTCAAAGTTGAGTGATTAGAATTCTGGTTTTATATTGTTTTTTTAAGCAGAAATGTCAACCAAAATAATTTTTTTTCCACCTTTTTTGGTTTTGAACCAAAGATTCCAGCAAGCTCAGCTCAGCTATGCTAAACATGCAGGGTGTCCTTCACCAGGCTGTTGAGTGCAGGTGAGTTTTGTGGTTCTCCTCTCCTCCCACATGGACCTGCAGAGCTTGTGCTGCCCCATGTCTCCACACAGGGTCTCCCTAGCCTTGGACAAGGCAACCACTGGAGAGACATTAATTAATCTCAATTTAGATCCAATGCCTTGGCCTCGGATCTACTACTATGGTCAGTAGATGTTTTGTTGTCAGCTCTAGGAGGAAGAGCATTATTAAGTGTTTAATAAACTGCAGGAGCCCAAAGGTTTTGCCAGTGCATGGGCTTGCACAGCTGTTTTTTCCCATAGCAAGGGATAGAAAAGCATCACAAACCCCAATTTTCGCTGTGGCAGTGTAAAAGATGCATTAGGAGACAATTGCCAGTGCTAATAGTTAGGACTCACAACCAAGGAGCAGCTTTCCATGGGTTCAGCTCCCGCTTAGGAGCCTTCAAACCCAGCTCTGGAGGGGGAAGACGAGCTTCTTCCAACGTGTTTGGGATCCACATGAAAACTGAGCGCTCTAGAACCTTGAGGACATAAATTGGAGCTGAACTACCTTTAAGCTCCAATCCTGGGACAGGACAGGGACACAGGGATGGAAAGGGATATTGAGGACTGCAATTGGGAGCATGTAAAGGAGGATCAGACTCGAAGGAATTTGCCATTCCTTCACTGGGAGGAACGGAGGAGACCAAATGGACTCTTCGAAAGGAGTAGTACCATGTGTACCTCTTTGGGAGCGGGAAACATGTGCTTCTAATTTTTCTTGCTTGCTGTATGCCAAGGGGATCTGTTTCCCATTGACTCTTGACCCTTCAGAAGAAAAGGGGGAAAACAAAAGAGAAATAGCTGGCAAAACTACTGCCGTTGAGGTCCATGGCAAAAATCCCACCAGCTTCAACAGGACAGTGGTTCAACCTAGAGAAGAAAAAAAAAAAAACAAAAAACCACCTCTCTGAGCTAGAACATAAAGAAAGCAGAAAATCTCTTGTCTTGGTCTGGGACAATGGCTGGACTGGGAGACATCGTATTCCCAGCTTATCCCTGTACTGAATCAGGCCCACCTACAACTGTTCTTGGAAAAAATGGATAAAATCCTTTCCTTTTCTGAAGGCGGAAAATTCTCTCGGGGTGTGTGTCTAGTATCTAGGACAACAGACACGGTCTTGGAGAGGACCTCAGTGGAAAATGGATTTGCTGTCCGAGTAATATTCCTAGATAAAAGAAACGCAAAGATCTAAAATCTTTTTTTGTAAAATAGAAGTGCAGAAAAGAAAATTGTTTGATTCCATGAAAGTGGCCTTCATTCATTAAACTTGAAATGTTTAATTTAGACTGATCTTTTAAAAAGTGTTATATGAAATGGAATAAATAGAAAAATGAGAAAGTGTGCTGAAAGATAAAAATAACTCTTTCTATCCTACATTTGGGCCATTCTTTCCTGAACAGTCCTTCGCATCCTTTTCAGTCTCCTGTGAAAGTCTCTCGGGTAATGGAGACTTTCTCCATTTCTTTTCAGAAACTTGACAACAGAGAAGCTCTCTGACTCATGCCCTTCCTTGGCTTAACCTCCTACCTCTTCTTGTTATGTTAAATAATGCCCTCTTTGAGCATCTTCACTCTTTGAAACTTTGACTTGCCTTGTAAGACACCCTCTTTCAGTTTTCATTTTGTTCATGTCAGAAAACCCCTTGTCCTGTACAATGGAGTCTCTGTGGTCCTTCCCTGTACCTGTCCTGGTCTGAGCTACCATCTCTGATGGTAACAGTGAGCTCTTCCCAGGACACACCATGATGCCGTCAGCAAATTGCATTTTTATCTCTGTTAGTACTATTAATGACAATATTGGAGAGGGTTTCTCTCAAGGTCTTTTCCTGAAGAGCTCACTGGCAAATCCTCTTTGACCTGAGACTCCTCTTTCCCCACCACTCATCATTGTCTCACTTTTGGCACTTCTCTGCCCATGGCAGATTTCCTGTGCTAATCCCCATCTTGGAGCCATATGGCAATTATTGCTATGCTCACTGCAGTCCAGATGATCTCGTCTCTGTTTCCTTTGCCTTGAGTTGGTGACTTTGATAAAAGCCTTTTGGTAAGTCTGGCACCATCTTCTCCTGTTGCATTTTATTCCAATTTCCATTTCCTATGCTGTTTTGGATCACATTTCCAATATAGGCTAGTATTTGCCTCCATCAATGGATTTTCTTCCTTCTGAAATAAGAGTTGCAAACCATATATAGCTTCCGTTTCCACGTGATTGATAGGACAACCTCTTCCATCCCGAAATGCCACTTTGGACTGTCAGAGCCAGAAGCTGTTATAGGAGGAGTTTGAGCAAAACCATCCCTAAAGCAGTGAAGGTAGCAATAAGATTAGGTTCTTTGCTGAATCTTGCACAAACGTTAAAGCCACGGCGGTTTGCACTGTTACTTGTTACACAGAAATAAGAGTAGAAGAATGCCATGAACTAGCACCATGAAGATGCTTCTTGGAGGTTTCCAGTCAATCCCAGGTATGTTCTGCCCCTTTGTAATCTGTATATTTAATTATTTCAGGCAAGAAACCCTTCTAATTGCTTTGGTAGAGATTGCATGCTCCTTCCCCTCTTCACCCCTGCCCTTCATGAGTCCCTGTTGTTTCCTCAGTTGTCACCCAGCACGGACTCTTCCACCAGCGGAGCGGGATGGCTGCATGACACCGGTGTCAGGTGGACCATGAGGTGCTTTTTTGCCAGGTTCCTGCCTGATGACAGGTGACTCAGTGCCTCAAGGCTTGTAAGGAAGCCAGCGAGCCAGCATCTGATGAAAGAGCCCAGCGGAGAGAGGTGCAAGGGGAGAGAGAAGAGGAGAAACCTCGCGGGATGCGATGGAAGTGAGTCATCTGACAGGTACTGCCACCAGGCCAGTCTGTAATTAAAGCTCACCTCGCCTGGTGTCTCCACTGGAGCATATGCCAATCATTCCCTGTGGCATTTTCACACTCCTTATCTGTCAGCCTAGAAATTACTTTTTTAGATCAACTTTGAAGGCTTAATTCTGGCAGCGAGACGTGGGGGGCCAGACAGTCTGCTTCGCCACAGAGCGCCTTGCAAGGGGAGAAGCGATGGTTGCTTTGTGTGGACCAGATTTTCAAGAGATGGGAGCTGGTTTTTCAAGGTGGGACCAGGTTTTCCAAAGTACTTGGGTCCTGGCAACTCCCATCATGTTTTTCAAAATGCACCTGATGAATTGCAGCCACTTCTTTAAAACCTCAGTGGGAGCCAAACTCCCTAAAAAAAATTCGGGACCCCGTGGTCATGCAGGATGAAATGGTGGCAAACACGTGGATGTAAAATTCCTGCAATGGCTTCACAGGCTAGCAGTGAGTCTTCTGACCCACCACAGTCAGTTATTTTGTGTGTTGCTCAGTCTCAACAACTTGTCTTCTGCAGGAGGCTTTGTGATCCCTTTGCAGATGGACCAAGTGCTCCGTTATTAACAAAACTGATTAGTGGGATTAAGCTATACTTAACTAAAAAAACAGTTGGTGGATTGGATTTAGCTCTTCGGCAGTGGTATCTGGGTGTACGCCTTCAATAACATCTGTAAGAATTATGCCTGAGTTGGGGTGAATTAGGGATTGAAGTCAGATTCTTATGCACACAGTGATGTTCTGAAATCGGGACCAAGTGAATACCTCCCACTTTTTCCAAACCCTTTTGGCTTCTGTTAAATTAATGAAATGGGAGGTTTTTGATTTCCCATACTTGACTACAGAGAGGGCTTTGAAGCATGCAAGAAAGTCCATGTCCCTGTCCCACTCCCCAGATGAGGTGCACATGTTAGGCAGCATGAACAACACATCTGGGATCTCCCAAGGATTCTGGGGCAGAGCTGGACCAGACGCCCTTTCCCCAAGCCAGCTGAAGCCTTCCTCACCGGTCCCTTTCTCCGAAGAGGGAGGATGTTACGAATCCGACTGCGGGTGTGTGCAACGCACACGCGTGCAACCCCCCTGCCTCCTGCAAACACACGAGGTTACGCTCCCCAGCACACACACGCTCACCCACGCCGAGTGCCCTCTTCCAATGGCCTTGCGTGAGCACCCCGTGACTCCGTGCCCAGGAATGCTGCCACGGACTGATCACCCACTGGGGATTGCATCAGGCCCGTAAACTCGTTCTGCACAGGATGAAGCGGCTTGGTGACACCTGCTTGTGTGCAATGTGGCACTTCTCCGGGGATGGCTGGTCACCACAGGCTTGGGAAAAGGGAGGTGAGGGTTCATTCATCATCCTGGCACCAAGTAGCATGGGGTGATGTCCTGCCAGCCTCCACGAGGTTTTGGGGATCTTTTCTACTTTTCCTGGAAGGGGTTGGAAGAAAGTTTCATTGAAGATGTCCGCAATTTTTCCCAGTTCTCCAGCTAGGAAGATGAGATGGGTCTGCTGAGCTAAAAACAGCCCGCATGCCTTAGGCTTTCTTGTCCTTACAACTCCAAGCCTTCCTTTTTCTCCTTAGAAAGCTAATAGAGCCCTTGCTGCTTCTGCTCAACATCACTGGGCTGTGTTCTGACCTGGTCCATCCTGCTGGCTTTTTACCTCTAAGTGATGCTTGTCCTGGGCTGGGAGTGTCTCCCAAGGACATCTCAGCAATGTGCCGTCAGACACAGCGGAGTTTATGCTGCTTCCCACTCACGCCTCGTGTGTATGTAGCATTGCCCGGAGATCTGTGTGATATCAGGCCTGGAATCGCCTCTCTTCTTTTGCACATCTCTCCCCGTCTCCACCAGGCACCCTTGCCTGCCTTTGTAGTCGCCTGTGAGAGATCAGCATTTCTTGGATTTCAGCTCTCCCTAAGCGAGGCGCCTGCATTAGGCTGGGTGAATTACCAGAGCCCATTTCTCTGTATGGACTGTAGACAGAGCCCCAGGTGCTCCACTCTCAGATGCAGACATCCTTACTCTGAACATCTAAAGCTGGGTGAAACAAACACCACCCTTTACATTTCTCACATACATTAAAGGTTAAGTGGCTGATAAGGAACCTGCTAGATTCTAGCCTAAATTTATGAATGTCCGATTTATACAAACCTGTCCTTGTAGCAACATTGTCCTTCAACTTTACGTTGCTTTTCCAGCCTGTGGGTACTTGGGCTGTGCCTTTCTTTAGCAGAACAAGACCATTCCCTTTTATCTCTCTGTGAAAGCCAAGGTCTCCTAGCATCTTCCTTGTAAGAAGGGCTCTCCATTCCCTTCATTGCCCAAGTAGTTCTCCTCCACCACTGATTTCTTGATCAAGGGTGATTAAAAGAAGATACTGTATTTTGGATGAGACCCCTGAAAGCCTTATTGAGGGAATACTTCTCTCTCTCTCTCTCTACTGGAAAAGCTGAGCCTGCTGATCCTAGGATTATACTACCCCATGCACACTGCTGCACCATACTGGCAATTCATGGTCATCCCAGGACTGAATAATACACACGGATGTTTCTCTCTGTGCTGGAGGCAATTTCTGTCTGACCCAATCGGAAATCCTTGGTCTCTCTCTGACCTAAGCCTTATGCCTGGACAACGTATCTCTGGGTGGAAAGCCTTATCTCAAGAGTTACCCAACAACCTGTGGAAAATCAACAGGACTCAGCCAGCTCTAGGTTTGTCTTTAAGAACCTCTTGATGCAAAAAAAAAAAAAAAAAAAAAAAGTGCCGAGGAGCCAAAAAGAAAATATTTTTCAAAACTGTCTGACGACTTTGAGAAGAACTCATTCCAGAAAAGAAAATGTTATAGAGTAGAATGAAAGAGGCATCGCGTTTGGCCAGACTTTGCTGAAACAAAATACTCTGACAGCCCATGAGTAGCTGGGTTTCTTCATGGGGCTGGGAGAGAGATTTGTTCTTTGCTGTTTATACAGCTTTGGATTTTGGGAAACGTCAACATAATTTTTTGTTTTCTTTCCTTTCTGAAAGAGTTCGAAATTTCAAAATCCTGAAACTCTTCCCAAAATGAAACAGCTGGTTATTGCTCAACTCTTTCTGTTCCTACCTCCGCCCTCCTGATGAGTTATACAGAGGGTGTGACATTCTGGGATCCCGCTGATCCCCAGGTGCTGGAAAGGGCCACTTCCAGCAGCTTCTCCTTAAGTAGGGCTCAATCCTGCTGTCAGCTGGTAAACCTGTCCCTGCTGAAAAGAACATCCTATTCCCTTGGCTCAGCTGCTTAAAGGTGCAGTTCCCAGCAGCATCGCAGAGCCAGCTACTAAAGCTGCTCCTGACCCCACGTTATTTATCTGCGTGGACTTCAGAGCAGTTGTTTCTCATTTATACCACTGTAAATGAGAGCCAAATCAAGCTATTAGTGTCTCACACCTCAAGCATTAGGGCTTTCTCTGCATTCGTAGAAAAGGTTGAGGTTATTACCAAAGAGGTGAAAATTAGATAATAGCTGATGTCTCAAGGGTGCCAGCCATCCTGGTCTTAAGTGATTCTTTATTTCAAGCACATCATAATTCGCTGGTGACTGCTAACTGGAGCCTGGTGTCTTACTCGCATTTATGGGCTGCTAGCAGATGATTATAGAAAATACAGTAATTAAATAAGTACTTCGGCTGGGTAGGATTGGCCTGGGAAAGAGTAAAATTAGACTAGGCAGCATGAGCTGTTCTAAATTCTGAACTCCGATTAATTTCACTTTCTTTTCTTGTAACGTGTCCAGTAATATTCAGGAGGAGGAGGAGGAGGGGTCACCCAGGAAAGCCTGTGACTGGTGAATTGGAGCCAATAGGTGAAAACAGCCGGCACGTTACAGTGATACTTAGCAGTCCCATTCCACAAGGTGCAACACAGGCAGGAGACCTGCAAGCTTTGGGGGCCAGAAGCAGCCCTAACAGCGAGGGAGAGGATTTGACCAGAGCTGTGCAGCAGATCGGTGGGAAGCCATGGAGAGACCTCAGATCTGGTTCCAGCAGTTGGGCAACATTGCCTTTTCTGCCCTGTTGCCCGTTCCCTTGGCTAGGCAACTGCCGGGATTCAAGAGTAAAAGTGGTTCTTGGGGCCACCTATTTACGATATTTTTATGATAGCATCTCTTCAGTGGAAGCTCGGGGAAGCTCGCTGCTCTTCCCCTCTGTGTTTTGCATGCAGTGCTCCTCTCCAGCACAACAATTTCCAGTAAAGCCGAGGCCAGGGGTTGAACTGGCTCCAACCAGTAGGAACCTGCAATTACCCAAGCATCCATGGGATGCCATCAATGCAGGATTCCCTTTGATGAAGCGTCGTATCCAGGTAACCTGTTCCTAATCAAACAAGACACCTTGGTGCGCAGGAAAGGGCACTGCCGGCCATTCCGGGTGCTCCAGGAGTGTGCTGTGGGCAGAGCAAACAGGAAGCCAAGGGATGGACCACTGAGAGCCACTCCACCTTTGCCCAGGGGTGTTGGGCCGGTGACGAGTCACTTAGAGCTGGTCCTTCTCTCGCTCCAGCAGTGACGCATTGTTTTGAACAAGAAATTCCAAAAGCGTTGATAGTCCTTTTGCTTTAGGGACAGCGTCATTACTTGAGGTTTTTGGGGTTAAATCCACAAAGGTGCCTAACCTTCCTCGCTCTCAGGAGCCCTGCAGGATTTGGGGCCAGGGCTCACCCTACAAGCATGGAGTGTTGGAAGTGCCAAAGGAAGGAGCATGGTCACCAGAGCCTTCCTCTTGAGTAGATGGAGAGAGCAGCCATTCCAAAACATGAGTCATTGCACTTAGGCTCTGAACCACCCTCTTTGGTGGAGGCCACCTCTCTTTCTCTCTTTCTTTCCGCAGCCCATAGAGGGAGCTCATGGTGCTTTGAATCACCTGGCATGAAATCTGGCCTTGGTGCTTACATAAGAGTGGGATGCCGAAATACCTGTATGGCTTGGGCTTTTTGGAGCCACCCATGAGGCCTTTGGTCTCTCCTTACCATGTGGCTCTTGCAGAATCTCATGATGCTGGTGCAGAGGGTTTGATAAGGTAACTGAAGGCGTTGAAGAGATGCCATTCAATGTCTGTTCACGTTGCCCTCTCTGGGCTTCCCTTCTCTGTTTGGGTTTCCTTCCTCATCTGATCAAGAGATGAACCCTTGACTGAATCTCTTGGATGACTTGGGTCTAAGGAGAGGAGATATTCTAGACCCCAGGAGCGGAAAGATGAGAGGTATTTTTAATATCATCCCTGCTGGAGCATGATGAGATTCCCTCAGACGTGCATAGCTGCTGAAAACGCTCAGGTTGAGACATGATGCAGCAACCCTAGGAGTTCTTCCAACAGATTGCCTCTTGGGCCAGCGTGCAGGGAATTGAGTCAGGGCCGTCAGACCTAGCAGCAGAAGCTGAGCCAAACCAGCCGCAGCTGTTTCTGGGGACCGACAAGCTCTGCAGCACACACAGGGACAAGGGTCTTCCACTGTCTCCTTGGGGATTGCTGCTCTAGACTCTTTCACTTGCTGATGCTTTGCTGTTCTCAGCGCCTTGTGAGTAGGGAAGGGCAGACATCAAAAGCTCAATGGGAGCATCCAAAAGTTCATCTGAAGCATGCAGACCTTTAGCGTTTGTAACGGGAAGTTGGAGAGTTTTCAAGCACTCTCATCCCACCTCCTGGCGCTTCTGTTTCTGGTTAGGGCCAGACATAACCACAAGAACAAGCTTTCTCACGGTGTTTCAGCACATTTCCTGTTGGTCCTGGAAGAAAACTGGAAGAATGTTTGAAATTAAGAGGACATCTAGCCTTTGTAGAACCACAAAGGCTCTGTTTTGGAAATGGGCACAGGCTCTGAGTGTTGGTAAGGGGTGAGTGAGTTTACTTTCTTGAACCAGTTTGCGCCATCCCAGCTAATAAGTGTCCCCCCCCCACCAAAAGAGAAGAGTTGATTTCATCTTATGGAGAAATGAGTCATGGTCCTGCAGTGCTCTAGTGGGATGGGAGCAATCCCGGGATGCTTCAGGAGACTCTGATGGAGCAGCCTTGTGCAATGGGTAATTTCGGAGCCCGCAGAGGGTCAGAGGTGGGTGTGAGGATGGAATAACATTGCTGTAGAGGGAATGTCCTCCATCGTGCTGTCACCCAGGCTGGTGTATCCAGGGAGGTTTTGTCAATCTTTTTTACTGGAGGGTATTGGGCTGTGTGAAGCAAAGGGCCATGGGCAGAGCTGGTTGGAAAATTGTCTGCGTGTGTGGTTGGGGGGCGGGGGGGACGACTACATGGAAACATTTCACTTTGGGGTAGAGGAAGACATTTGAAAATGGTTTCATCAAACTGTTTATGTCAGAGAACACGTGGGGTTTTTTCCAACGCGAGTTGAAGTTTGACTGCATCTTCCTGGGATTGTTTTTGTTGTGACGGACATTTGTAATCAAATTAAATAAAACCACAGAAAAAACAGCCAACAGGAAAACCCTTCAGCTCAGATCATCCCTTGGTCTCAAAAACCCTTGGAGGATCCTTCTCTGCCATTGTCCCTGGTGGGAACTGGAGCATGAGAAAACAGCTTTGGGCTGGGAAAAGGCAAACTAAGGACCCACCGAGCCTTGTTGCCACCATGAGAGGTGAACTGTGTCCATGTAGACGTCCAGACACATCCTTTTTATTCCATCAAGTGCACACTGCACTTCTGGATTTAGTTTGGGACTCATGAAGGAGCCAATACCCATTTTTGGTGTATTTTGTTTGGGATTTGAATCCTTGCAATCTAATACTTTTTTTTTTTTTTTTTTTTTTTAAGATTAAAGAGCATCACACCAGAGAAGTTTAGACAGCCAGCTAAAGAGTGCTGGGACACATAGAGAGAAGAATCGAAACCACGGAGCCAGGCTGGGATCTAACATCATCTCCCTGTGAAGCGCAGGTATAGTTCACTTTCCCTGTTTTATCTTTGCTAAGCCTTAATCATGGAGTTGCTGCAATTCCTTCCATGAGGTTAAGTCAAAGGAAATCCCCAGGTCAGGTCATCCATCCTCTGCGCTCAGTTCTGATCCTGTGCCTGCACTTTGCTAAATCCAGAAAGATGTGAATCGGGCTCAGCAGCGGGATTTGAGCTGGAGGCTTGGGTGAGAGCACTGGCAAGTGAGGGTGGAATAATGTCCAGATTTGTGTTGCTTCAGAAAGGGTTTCCACATCTCACCTTTCTGCCTTGAAGAACTGTGTTTACAAAAGTCAGAGCCCTGCGTTTGACTTCGGCTGGGAACTCAGGTCCATGTTGTGGCAAGAGTGTCAATTCTCCATCGCTGGCAGTCTGAGAGCATTTGGAAAAACACGCCAGGGGTGACACAGGCAGAGCTGTCCCTGCTCCGGGGTATGCGATGAGCAAGTTGACCTCTTGCATTCCTCCTGTCCGGCTCCGTCCCTTTGCTAATTCCTCTGCTCAGCGGAGCTGCACCCTTGACAGCGCTGCTCTACATGGCGAGGCAATGCAAGGAACTCATCTTCCTCGCTATAAACCTTGGGCCCATGAGGACGAAAGCCCACCTGATGCAGCATGCTCTCCCTTTGCAGAGGGCAGCTCTCCAGCCAGACTCACTGTGGGCTGACGTCCAGCCACGGAGATACCTCGCTGAAGCAGTGGGACAGGGTAAGGGAACTTGACCAAGACCACACAGGGGCTAGCAGCCTTGCTTGGAGTAGATCCCAAATCCCTAGGCTAGTTTGCCACCCGCAGGGCCATGCTACCTCCCTTGGGCAAGGGGAAGTTTCCTGGGACAATCCTTTCTTCTCGTCGGCCCTTTTCTTTTCTTTTTTTTTTTTTTTTTTAATTAAATTAAATTAAATTTCTGTAGCATCTTTTTTTTTTATTATTATTATGTACCTTAGGCATTGCTCTGAGTCCACCAGGGTGAGTTGTATAAGACACTGAATAGACAGGTTGACTATCTGCCCACTACTCCTCCCTTCCCTCCCCCTCCTCTCCTCCGGCCACCCTAGAGCTATGCTGCACTAAATGTGCTTCAGTTTCATCAATCCCCAAGCTGCACATCAAAGGCTGCATTTGCTTAGCTGCGCGCTTCCCTGGCAGGCTTCAGGGATTAATCACACCTGAGCCTGCGTGAAAAGCGTGACCGTGTCACACTTGTTTGTCTCGGACGGGTGCTCTTCTGGTTATCTTACAGCAAAACTAACTTGGCTGTTGGCCTTTATGGCTGTGCCATTTCCATTTTTATTTCTTTGGGTTACCAGCCACAACCAAGGTTGGCTGTAGGTGCCATACAAGCGTAGCGGAAGATGCCGTTACATATAGTTAATGAACATCCTTGATTTATTCGAGTTGCTGTAGCAGCCAGGAGTCCCGGGTATAAACTAGTGTCCTGCCAGGTGCAGTGCAAGCAATAAGAAGTGATTTCTGCCCCTAGAGCTCTGTAGCCTGGTAGAAAATGAGAAAAAATGAGTGGATACCTCCTAGGGAGCCTACAGAAACCATGAGACAGTAACGCTGGTTGCATGATTGGTGTCTGTCTCCATCCACCCCCAGAATAGGAGCTGTTGGCTTCAGAGCCTTGCTGGCCGCCATGAGAAGGTTTAAAGCAGAATTTGGACAAGAGCAAAGCCTCTGCAGAGCGGGCTGGCACCGGAGATGACGCTTGGGAGTTGCTTGTGTGCTGGCAACAGCCCTGTGCTGCCAGAGATTCACATGGGCTGTGTTTGTACCCTCAGAGAATGAGAATCAGGAGCCAAAACTGCAGCTGGATGGGAGCAAGGATCCTTTCATTAACTTCGGCTGCTGCTTGGGTATGGGCTGGTGCTGAGCTGACCTCTGGGAGGGACCCAGGGAGTCTGCTCTGGTTTGCTTGGATTGCACTGCCTGCCCTCATATACTGAGTGGCCTTTTCTGTAGCTGCCTCTGATAGCAGCGATGCTACAGGGTGGAGAAAGCTGGATGTCACCCAGAGCGTACAATTCGGTCAGGGATTTCCTGGAGATTGACCCTGCGTGTGCAGAAATGCTCACAGAGATTAGCATTAGCATCCTGGTTTGGGTGGGATTATAGCCTGGATTTCTTTTTTTTTTTTTTTTTTTTTTTTTTAATCTTGGGCATCATCTCTGGCAAAAGCATTAGCTCACAGTTGCAGACAGAAGCCCTAAGAGAGAGCAGGGCTCTGTATTGAGTAACAGGCACTGCCCCAAGGAGCTTGCAAAAAAGCTGGGAGGGGAAGTAAACACAACAGAGCAGGGCTGGGATTGCAGCACACTCCCCGTGGCCCCGTCCGGCAGCCTACACACGGGGCCCCAGTGCCCTCCTGGCTGTTTAACGCCCAGCACTGACCTGTACTGCTTCTGCACTGGGGGACAGAAAACACTGGGGCCCCGGATTGCGAGGGAGGTAGCCTGCAGTAGGAAAAGGAGACGCCGTGGACGTGAAGCTGAGCAGATGCGATGGTCTCCGCTGGCTCAAGGCAGCCAGAGGATGGAGAAGCCCTCGGCAGCTGGAGGACGTGACTGTAGCATTTAGTAGGGACGGGGCAGAGTCGGTAATTTCCAACGTGCCTTCCATGGTGGGGAGCTGGAGCAGTGGGCTTGCAAAGCCTGAGGGATGTGTGGCACACATTCCTTGAGCCCCGTGCAGCCGTGCTGGGGGAGAGGAGACACCTGGATCTCTTATGGGGATGTGGCTTTGGACCAGCCCAGTCTGAGCTGCCTGCAGTATTGCCAGGAGGATGCCTGGGTACCGCCAGGCAAGGCCAGGAGAGTTCCTGCAGGATGCAGGCAGGAGAGGATTATGGCAAACGAAGTGATACCTATGGCCACTGGAAGGCTGTGCGGGATGAGCTTGTTCCCTAGCTAATTTCCAGCTCCCAATTTAAATCCTCTGCACTTCCTCTCTCCCTTGACAAGATAAAGATCCTGGGTGCGCAAGGGTGAACACCCTGCCGTTGCGTCCTCTTCCACAATCAAACAAGGCATGGAGTGATGCGTCTCCCGGTGTGTGCCATGGGGAACAGGGAGATGACAGGGGGAAAGGGGAGGTGGCTGCCTTCCTGTGGGTGTGTTTTCCAGAGCAGGAGAGAAACCAAGATGGATCAGACACCAGCCAAACAAGGTGACTACGTTGTGAGGAATGCAGGCACAGGCTCTGTGCATGTGTGAGATGCAGAGAGGAGATAGAGGGGCAGCTGCAAAATGCTTTTGCCAGCACGACCAGGACACTGGCTCCTGAAAGGTGAGAGGAAGGGTCAGCATCTCCATCCAGAATGAAATAACGTGAAAGCGGTTCGAAACTCATTGCCACAAGACGCTGTTGCTACCAATGGCATAGCAGGGCTAAAAAAGCTTTTAGGGAGGTATTGAGATAGGAAGAACAGCGAGAGTTTTAAAATAGTAAGTTGTAAAAAGATAAAGAGGTTGGGTACAGATAAAATCCTCATGCTTGAGCACGTAAAGGGCAGTGCAGAAGATGAAGCGACAGGCAGGAGCTTATTCTGGGACAGGTAATCCCAAAACCACTTCCTTTAGGGTTCCCAGAGGAGGAACCAGAGGAATCCTGAGTCTCATCCTGGAGTAGCTCTACTCCTTTGTGAGGTATTTCTGTGGTAATATTGGATTTACTTTCCTGGATAGGGCAAGGATCCGTCTGTCTGGCTTCTCTAGGGTGAAACGGGTCTTGGTACTGACACGGCAAAGCACGGTTCCCTCTGGGGTTGGAAAAAAAAAGATATTTGTGCAGAACTTGTAGGGAGTCTGTTGTCAGGATGCTTGCCCGTGTCAGCTGGGGGTGAGGCTGGCTGACAAACCTGCAAGTCCTGCGAGGGAACAGGCCAGCAAAGCGTGAACACATGAGATTCCTTTTCTCTGGAAACCAGGCCAAAAAAAATGGCACGCCAGCAGTATGAGGCTGGCTGGAGATGACCCTGCTCCTCCCAAACAGGGGCTTTGGAGCTGGGACATTCCTCTCTGGGCACCAAACAAGCCCTGCTTCTCCCCTCTCATGGTTCTGGGAGGCAGGTGGCATGGAGAGATGAGTAGAGCAGTGGGTGCTGCCAGCACGGGAGAGGTGATGGGGAGCAAGATGCTGTGGAGAGCAGAGCCTCCCCCAAGACGTGCCGGGTGGTGGCTTAGGCAGGACCCTGCACCTCTGCTCCTGCCAGCAAAACAGGGAGAAGGATCCTCTACCCTGCCTCTGGCCTCCAGGTAGAGCTGAGAAGGCTGGGAAAACTTTCCCGCGATTATCAAAAGTGACAATTTTGTTGTGTCCTGTGAGTATTTACACCTCTGTGCATGCCCCCATGCTCAATTACTGGTGGGGGACCTGCTGGGGCCATTCTGAATTTGGTTTAGTTGCAGCCCAGCGTGGAGACAAGCCGCACATGTACTGGGCCCCATCCGCCTTTGATCTTAAGCTCTGTCAAGAAAGATGCTTTGGCAGGAATCTTGCCCATCAAGTACCATCCATAGGCGGCTGCATTGTCACAGCCGTGACCAAGCCCTGACAGCTCCAGGAGCTGAGGTGTTGCCAGGTTTAAGCCAAGCCTCCACCTTCTGCCCTTGGGCTGAAGACAGGCTTCTTTCCGTGCTGTGCAAAAGCTCAGGGCTCCCTGTTCCTCTGCCTGGCAAATTCAGGGACCTCAGCCGCTTTCAGGTTTTGTCAGAGGTTGAAGGAGCTGCCACCGATCCCCTCTGAGCCCTGGGTCTGGCTGTGCAGACGCTGACCTGCTGCCAAATTGCGGCTGGGAGGTAGGAGCTTGCTGCATGGTCCAAGCCCCCGAGGAAGAGGATGGGATGCTGCTGCCTGAGCGGAGAGGCCGAAGCTTGCCCATCACATCCTCAGATGATCCAAGCCCTTGTGCCCCCGGGCGTGGGTACCGCTGGGCTGTCACCGGGTACCACTCGGGTACCAGCACACCTGTACTGCATCACACCCACCCCACCCCTCCATCCTCTTCCCAAATTATCCCGAAAGTGGCTTCCTTCCCTCGGCTCGAGGTGGGGAAACCACTAGATGGCAACGTTACCTGCAGTCTGGCCGCCTTTCCCGGGGATGGAGCGGGGCCGGGGGCCGGGGATGCTCCCGGGGGACCCGGGGATGCTCCCGGGGACCGGGACAGCGCTGTCCCCGCAGCCGGCACTGCTCGGGGTCCACGGCGGGGAGGCTGGCCCGGCTGTAGGCTGGTAGGTCAGCTCTTACTTGTGACTTTAGCGGCACGCGTAAAGGAAAGGAGTTACCTTAAAATCACTTTAATTCCAGGTCATTGGTTTGGCCTCTTAACAGCAAACTGGCTGCAGCAGTCGCGAGATGTCACGTCACCGGGGCAGAGAGGTGACAGCACCAGGGCACGCGTACTTGTGCACATACATACGTGTTCACATACACGTGCGTCGCCATCCCCCCCGTATTTCTCAGGCGAGCCCCAAACTGTCTCTTGCAAATGTGGCTGGGTTTGACCTTGAAGAACGGTTTGGTCCTTTCAGCGTGTCCAGCCCTTGGTGGCCAGCAGAGACCCCTCAGCACTCGCTACGGTTTCTGTGAGTTGGTGTCATTGCTGTGGCGGGCAGCACTGATTTTGCCGGTGGTGAGGGCTTTTAGGCATGACCAAATCAAGCTGGCTTTGAACCAGCCAGCGCAGGAATGCACAGCAGCATGTAACCTGCCGGGAAACACCCCGTGCCTTTCCCTGCTCCCTTCAGTTATCGTTGCTGCCCGCATTATATCAGTGCCGTAGTTGAGCCCTGTTACGTGAAGGGCTTTAGAACCGATCGGGTGAGTAAGGCAGGTGTGAAAAGCCATCTAGTGTTAACCTGGGCTTGTTCCCTTGGGAAGGCAGGAGAAAGGCTGCTGAGAGCCCAGCAGCGCTTCAGGCATGGTGCCTGTCTCTGCTGGGCCGCGTCCGACTGGCCGGCGAGTTCCTGCAAGCAGAGAAGTTACTGACCTTGATCCTGCACCTTTGCATGCCTCAGTTTCCCCACGTGATGATCCTTCCCTGCTTCCCCTAAAGCAAAGAAGAGGAAGAGGATGGAGGAGCATGGTGGCACGCTTCTCCAAGGCAACCAGCTGGCCTGAATACTAATTAACTATCCATCACATTGGGGCCAGAGTGCACCAGGAAATGAAATTACAGCGTGGTATGGAAGAGCAGCCCTGAACAGAAAAGGGATGTGCAGTTCACCCAGGGAAAGATTTATGGGAGTCCTGAGTCAGAGCTTATAATACTACAACAGGTAATATAAAAAACACCGGAGGACAGTGCGTGCGGGGGAGCAAGAGGCATCACTGTGTCTTTCCCCGTGAGGCTGCGGAGCCTGGAGAGGATGGACCGTGGTGGACTGGGATGGGGAGGGAGGCAGGAGCACTGGTTTGTTGATAGCTCTGCCCTCACTCCTGAAATCCCCCAGTCTCTGGTGCGATGCATCCAGGTGTTCAGTATTATTTTTCTTCCTTTTTTTAGGGCTTTTGTCCCTCCTTAGTCTCCACCCGCTGGCCTTTGAGCTCTGAAAACTGCAAGTTTGGAACCCAACCTTTGTCACAAAATCTCCCGCATTCCTCCAGCCACAAACCTCCACCCTGTGGGCCCCGTAGTCGAAGCATCCAAGAGGAGCCCTGGGGGTGGGACACCGTGCGCTGAGCCCGTCCAAGGAGAGATGCCACCACCACAGTGCAAGAAAGGTGAGATTTTGGGCCAAGAGGAAGGAACAGAGGCCAAGACCTCTCAAGTCCCAAATGCTTCCTCGTGGCTCCTTTGCAGCGGAGAGCAATGGTGCTCATCCGTGAAGTCCTGTCCGCTCTGTCCCCTCCACCACCCTGGCAGGGTTGCAGGTCTTTCCAGCCTCCACACTTCCCTGTGTGACTAAGAGAGCTGGCCGGCTCCCAGGGGTGTCAGTCCAGGACCCCAAACAACCCCGGGGAGCCAAGAGGAACAGGAAAGCCCAGAGTCTCCTTCCTCATCACCCTCCTCCTCCTCCTCGCTGCCTGCCAGCTGCCTTCCTGGGCCGAGGGGTGGCCCTGGGTGGCCCCATCTCCCGTTGGCCCAGACGGGAACGGCCGCTCCCTATTACTCACGGGGATGATGTGGGGGGATGCAGGGGCGGAAAGTCGGAGTAAATGGAAAGCGGGCACTTGCCTCTGACCTCGTCTTCCCGTCGCCGCAGCTGGAGCTGAGCTCAGCCAGACGCCCCGGCACGAGGCCGCGGGTGGCAGGCGGCTGGCAAGGGGACGCGGCTCTCCGCCGTGAGCTCGGACGGGCATCTCCGTCCTGAGCCAGGACAGGCTGCGGGGGACGTGGAGGTGAGAGCGAGCGCGCAGCTGGCGGGCCCCCGTTTGCACAGACGTGCACGCGTGCTCGAGCAATGCGCCGGTCCGTGCACACACGTGCACAAGTGCCTTCGACGTCAGCCCATGCAGAGCTGTGCTCAGACACCCACAGTCAGCAACCCCTGGGTGATTGGCACCCACTGGGGGATGCTCTGCCCCCCCAAAAGAGGTGCACGTGGCCTCAGCAGCTCAGCTGCCTCCCTGGGGGGGAAGATGGTTGCACGGGAGCTGAAAACCAGGAGTCTGAATTCGAGCTACAACCTGAGATAGACCTTGTTTTCCTGCTGTTTGCACTGGAAAGTCGCTAAGGCTGTGTCTTATAGACATCTTCAGAGGTGTCTATAAGACACATCTTCACCCCGTGCCCTAGGATGCCCCCTCAGCACCCCCACTCACCCCTCTGTCGTGGAGGGGCTAGTGCTTTCCAGACTCATAACACAAATAAACCCAAAAGTTAAGGTGAAGGAAAACGTGCCCCGGCCATGCTGGAGGTTGTCTGAAAACCTTCCTTGCACCCCTGGGTCCTCCTGTGCTCTGAGCCCTTCTCCAGCTCGGGTGGTATACAGCTGCCTTGAAAGCAAACCCACCCACCGCAAGCTTTCCAAAATCAGGATGATTATCCCTATTTCCCAACAGCAAGGTTTTCTGTCGTGATGGCCGGACCGTACAAGTGAATTTGCAGGTTGTGTTGCCACGATTTCAAATGATTTCACAATCTAGCTTCTGTGGGCTGGAGAAAGACTCACTTCCCACCTCAAAGGCTTTTCACAGCACTCAAATTTACTAACGTTAGTATTCAAAACTTGTCCTTTGCCAAAAGCCAGATTTTCCTACCAAAGCTGAGTTTCCATAAGGATGTCCATAGATGGGGCAGGAAGGACCAGAGACTGGAGAGCTCAGGAAGGCTGGCAGCTTCTTTGCAGAAACCAGTGACATATTTTTACAGAAAATACATCTTTCAAGAAAAATCTTTTGACGTGAAGGACTTGGGCTGACTGTGACTCTGAGAGGGTGCGAGACGTGGACCCTCACTGCTTCCCAGGTCTCCAAGCGGGGGCAAATCCAGCTGGTGGGAGGGGAGTTGGGGAGCCATGGGGGTCCCCTGTTCTGCATGAGTGCCCAGGCTGCTAGTTATTATGAGATGGATACACACCTCTGCAATATTTTGATGAGAAATCCTGCCCAGGTCAAAGTGAGCAGATATGTTCCTAACAAAAATCGTTATTTCCAGTGAATCGACATTTTCCTGTTTAAAAAAAACCAAACCAAAATACTTCCAAACCCTCCCTCCGTCACTCTTACTGCTCAGTGCTCAGCTCACGGCGAGGTGGCAGCTGGACTCAAACCCACGGGCACTTTTGGGGCTACAAACTGGATGAAATGGGATCCCTGGAAAGCCCGACTGCGACCAGGTGGAATTTCCCAAACCGACAGCAAGACAAAAGCTCGGCCGACCTCCGCACCAGCAAATCTCTATCGGGGGACATTCAAAGGGGCCGGTGCCCATGGTGCCGCCCACCCTCCCGGGACCAGATGGAGGTGAGATTCAACTGCTGGTTAACGCCAGCGATGCCTTCCCGGCTTTGTGCCGAGCAGGATTGGGTTACGGGGCTGGGGCTGGGAAAGCTCCTCCGCAGGTCGCAGGTGGATTAAGGAATTCCAGTCCCCATTCAGTGCCCAGTGAACCACAACTAATATGGGAGCTGTAAAGAGCAGGGGTAGGCGAGATGGGAGGTGTTGAATGGGAAAGGCACCTGCAGGGGAGGGCGATGTGAGCTGGGTTGCTGGAATCCGGCAGGCAGTGAGGAAATGGTGTGATTTACGATCAAACCTGGCCACAACCTGCTTTTTTTTGGCCTTTGAATAGGGGCAACCAGGGAGAGCCCTGGGTGAAGGTGGCAGGGTGGCAGGGGAGGTTCATGTGTCACCTCCGTAATGAGGATACTTCCAGGGAGAAGAAAAATGATCGCCTACTGCAGGTGGATTGCTGAGCTGGGTCAGAGCCAGGCTACGTCCCGGCCATGGCCGGAGGTGGGCACAGAGCCTGCGAGGGGCTGAACGAAGGGACCCTGAACAGCGCGGTGCCGGGGAGCGTGGTAGGACATGGGCAGGTCTCTGAGGATGACACGGACTTCCCAGTGAGGGTGAGGACCTGCTACACCGAAAGGGCTGAGAGATGGAGAGGGAGTAGCCGGGGTGTAGCAGATGGTGAAACCCTGAGTCCGTGATAGTGCTAACGTAGATCAGGCGATAGCAACTCCCTCTTTTTGCCTATTAAAATGCCTGTCGCCTCCAACAGCTCTGCCGAGCCGTGTGGTTCCAGCCAGGCTTCGCCCCGCCGAGCCCAAGATGCCGGCTGGACCCTCCACTTGTCCGAGGTTGGCGGCCCCTTGCTCCAGCCCAGTCCGAGGAGGTTTGGACTCAGGGAGCACCCTGCACCTGAGCTGGGCACCCAGCCCCCAGTTCGAGCTGTCTGGGGACATGCAGCTGCCAGGGGAGCCAGTAATGGGATGGACGCCTGCTCCCAGCATCTCTGAAGTCAGAACAAGGCTGCAGGGGATGGGACAGGATGGGATGGTCCTCCCACACGGCAGCCTGACCTTGGGAGGGATGTCCCAGTGCCACGGAGACCCTGACAATGCCACATCCCCCGGGGCAGGTCCCCCGGGTCCTCCTGGCCATGCCTGGGGAGACTTTTGCACCCAAAAGCCGTCGGGGAAGCAGCAATCTCGTACACCCTGCTCCCTAGGAGACTCCTAGGCGCCTCTTAATAGGACTTTAATTATACATCTACCGTCACCATTTTTTTCTCCCTCCCTCTTGAGTTCAGCTTCCCCAGAGATGTAAATACCCGGCGCGTGCTGCCGGGATTGTCAACTCCACTAATGACCACCTGCGAGTGTGCTGGGGAGGGAGGACGGTGGCATGGGGACATGTTAGGTGACACCACTCCGACTGGCTCAGTGGTGGCTCCCCGGCTTGACAGGGGTGTCCCTGGGCCCCGGAGTGGGTGGCTCTGCCTCCAGCTCTGCAGGAAAAGGACGGTGGCTCTGGGAGTCAGGGAGATGACTGTCACGGGCCAGAAGAGGAGGGCTCAGGTCCTGCAAGGGGACCAGGATGCAGGGTTGACCCTGCGCTCCCTCCGTGCAGCAGGACGATGCTACCAGGTGGCTGTTAGCCCTCGGCACTAGCCAGCCATCGGATGGAGGTGGCCACCAGACACCTCTGCCCTAGGGGGGATCCGAGCTCCAAATGTCACACCGCCAGCTCTGCCAGCGTCCGCCCTCGTGGCATCCCTGCCAGAGCCCTCCCGCCTGCCCGAGACGGGCGTCTGATGCCCACGGCACTGTCAGGTTGCTTTTCAAAGCTGCCTGGCTTTCCCTTGAAGCCCTCTGCAGAGACGTGCGGGATTTGGCAGGGACCGAACCCTCCTTTGCAGAGGGGAGAATCTGGGCTGGGTTGAGCATCGCCTGGCACCGCTCTGCTCTGTGAGCAGGTACCGTGGGCTCAGCTTGCTTTACAGTGAAGGGGAGGGTTGGCTTCTGCCCTTTTCTGCTTGTGGGCGAGACCCTGACTCCTTTATTCAGGCAAAAACTCACACTGAGAATTTTGCTTAAGTCGAGCCTGGGAATTTGGCCCCAGAGGCTTAAATAATTCTTTCTACATGGTACATACAAGAGAACAAAAAAAACAAAAACCAACCCAAGCCAAAAAAACAAGCAAACCAGAAACAGCAATATAAGAGGAACAATTTCCTTTACCACTAATTTTCTCTCTGTTAATTAGCAAGAATGTGGGGTCACTGATTATAATGCTGTTAACGTCTCTCCAAACCCACACGTCCCAGCTGGGGACAGCAAGTGACCACGCAGTGCTGAGCCTCTCCGGGTCCCCTGGCAGCCTCAGCATCACGGGGGGCAGAGGAAAATCTTGCCTGGGAAGCCTATGTGGGTACCCGGGGCCGGACTCTGGTAACTGCCCTGCTGTTACCTCTTCTGCGGGTAAATCGAGAACTCTGAGATGACATTTTTTTTCGAGGCTTGACCCGAGTCTGCTCCCTCTGAAACTCATCGTTGGCTGCAAAGGAGGAGAAGGGAGTCAGGCCTGGGACTGCTAGCAGGGCGGTTTTCATCAGTGCTAAAATATAAAGCTGGAACACGGAGAATGTAGCGGGTCTGACCCCAGGGAGCATCTCCCCGCTCCCCTAACACTGTGCCTGGACCGAGGGACAAGCCGGGCATCTTCATCCCCTCGAGGACACCCACAGCCACCATCCTTGGCACCTTCCAGCAACAAACCCACAGAAGCGAGTCACTGGGAGGGGTTGGAAAACACCCATTTCTCCAGAGATGTTGAAGCTTTTCCAATTTATTGCTCCTTTCCCTCTTAAAAATTCCTGAAATAATTTTTTTCAGAGTCTTAACCACCAAAAAGAAAAGGATGTTTTGGAACACTGCTTTTCGTTAAAGCATTGAGGGACTTTGTGCGTGCGTTTGGGGGTTTGGTGGAAGGCTTGGGATTTCACCAAATATGGGAAATGTCAACAGAATATATATTTTTCTCTCCAAGTATTTGTTGAAAAGTTTCTGTTCCATCAGTAAAATGTCACAGTGATTTCCACCACCTCCTCCCTTCTTCTGTTCACCTGCTTGTGGACTTTTGCCATGGGACTCCAGTGTGGTTCCTTGTGAGCCACACTTGGCTCGCCCGCGAGCATCCCCCATAGCCACAAACTGCGTCTCGAGCTCGGTCTGACACAGGGCTTCACTGAAAGCACTTTCTGATGAATATAAATCCAGGGAGGAGGGGGGATGATTAAATTACTTGTCTATTTTTGGCGGAGAGAGTAGGTGCAGGGGAGGGCTGGGCTCCCCCCCGCCGCCGAGGAGCCCTCTTTGCCAATTTGAGCGAGCGCCGCAGATTTCCCGTCACTCGGTCCCCACAACCTGGGCAACAAAGCGATTTTCTGTCATCAGCGACACAAAGTGCTCACAAACAAGGACTGAACGTGCAGTCAGCTGCAAGCTCCAGCCCTTCCTGTCGGCTCTTTAAACACTCGGCAAATTCTTCCCTCAACCTGCAAGCCCCGACACGTCCCGCGGCACGAGACGGGCACCATGCATCGGATGCGGAGGATATGGGGTTGTCCGTGCTTTCCCCTTCCCATGCATGTGTCTGCTTGCGAATGCAGCTTCCAGTGGTTGGGAGAGGCTGGAGGTGGGCTGGAGAGGGCCCGGGTGCTCCTAAATGGGGGATCCAAGTGTTGTCCTGTGGCATCTGGATGTGGAAATGCTGTCCGGTCAGCATCCCCTCCGGGCCAGCGGTGCTGATGCTCCCACAGCTGGAGCATCCCCAACATGTGCCCCCAAAGCGAAGATCCCCCAAGTCTCCCCGCTTGCTGTGACTTGAGATCAGATCATTTTGTGCCGTTTCTTCGCACCAAAAAACACAGGGATTCCTCTGTGAGTCTTTGTTCCACCGGTCTGGTCGGTGGAGTCCCTGACCCCGAGACATTGGCCTTTCCCCAGGTTTTTATAGTGCTTCTGAGTGGCCTGGGCAGGGGTCAGATTTCAGAGGAAACCCTGGTATTTCTTCCTGATCCTTTACAAAAACAGAATGAAAACATCCTACAAACGGTGAAACACCCCCCCAACACTTCTGACCCATCAAAACGTTTTGCTTTGAGAAAACGGAACAATTTTGCTCTACTTACTGAAATTTAAACAGGGTTGGGCTTGTTAAAAAAAGTAGCTTGACTTCAAAGTGAAAAATTACATCTTTTCACTGTAACAAGTGGCAGAGGGGCTCTTCTTCCCAGAAGCTCAGCTATTCCTCCTGGCCTGGTTCACCTCTTGGGTTTTGCCTCCCAGATACCCTCAGCACATCCCAGCATCAGCAGAATTTCCCCCTCTGCTGTTTAGCACCCGGACCAGTGGGTGATGGAGGTTTGCTTTGCTGGGGGCACTGAGCAGCCGGCAATGGCAGGGATAGAGCCCAGCACTCCCAGAGGAGATCTCAGCCACAGCTTTCAACTTTCCAGCTAGGATATTAAAAAAGAAAACAAAAAAGAAAATGAGTAAAAAAAACCCCAAGAAAACCCAACAACAAAAAAGAAAATCTGTGGGTTTTAAATTCCATCCTTGGCCAAGCCCCTTTCCAGAGAAAGATGTCAACAGGCGCTGCTGCCAGCGGGATGCTCGGGGGGAAATGTGGGGTTTAATTCCTCCCACCCGATGGGCAGAGAGGTGGGAGAGGATCTGGCCCCGATGGGACTCCGGCCTCTGCGGCAGAGCATCACCCCGGGGTGCAAGCACCTGGGGTGGAAGTGGATGAGGGGTAAGAAACACCTGGGTGGGCACCAGGCATGGCTGGAAGCAAGAGGAGGTTGTGCCAGCACCAGGGTACCACGGCGGGCACCTCACCTCTCCGAAAACACCTCATTTAACCCCCTCTCCCCACCCTGGTTTGCCAGGGTGGCAGCTATTAAGGTGGTAAAATAGGTGCTGCCCGTTTCAGTCCTAATCCCAAAGTTTATAAAGTTTCTCCTTTAGAGATGTGTGCCTGCAAGAGGTTGTTTTAAAACAAATTAATCCGGTTTATTGGTTCAAATTCTCTGCTGAGAGGCCAGCGCTTGATGATCTCTTTGTTTAAATGCTGCATCTAGCCATTACTAACTGCCTTGTTATGTTGTTAAAGTTGCAAACCCTTAATAGGTCTCACTAAAGGGAAAATAACAGCTTCTTAAATGACGAGCCTGCGATAGGAAAGGGAAAGACCATCCATGCAAGGAAGAGTCCCTTGGAAATCATGTAGAAAACCTGGGCCAGATCTTAAGTGGGCTTGTTGTAAGGCTCACCCTTAGGGGAAAAACAGCCCCCAAACAGTTATCTAAAAAAACCCCACCAATCCAAACCAATAGTGTTCATTATTTAAATGCACAATAAATTCAAGTTATCAAAAAAAAAATATCCAAACCGGTATTTCCCATTATGTAAGTGCTCCGCTTACAACACAACAAATGTAAGTTATCCTTTTTATCTGCTCCTCCCAGAAAGAGGCCATTTTGCACCGTTCCAGCAAAGGCAGGGAAGGGACAGGAGGGGGAAGAGCATCAACTTAGAAAAGACAAGTGAAATTTCAGCCTGGCGCCGATCCACAGCCAAAGTCCAAGCGATGGAGTTTCACGTGAATGGAAGGAAAGGAAATGTAACTGGGGGGTTTTAATACTTTTCGAAGCACCCCAGAGGATTTTCTGGGTTTGCATCAGCAGACAAGATGCTTTCACAGAGCCAGCCTCCTCGCCGGCTGGGGCAGAGCTTTACTAGTGACCGTGGAAGGGAAGGCGAAGGGTTTGGGCTGCGACATGTCACCGTCCCCGGCAGGACAGGGTTCAGCTCATTTCCAGCTTCGGTTCTCTCCAGCTCCCTGCGTTAAGGGCGATGGGGAGCGAGTGAGGGTTAAAAAGCCTCTTTAACTGGTGCTCTTGTCAAATTAGCAGGGCAAGGCGCTGAGGCCGGGGCTAATGAATGGAATAATTGATTAAATATGTCATATTTCTGCCTAGCAGGTTCACACCTTCCCCAAAGGTTTCCAGATGGGGCATAATTATCCCCCAAACTGGCTTCGCACACCAGGGCACAAGGGGAGAAAGAGTGACATGGGGAATTCAGACAGCAGAAAATTGCTCCCACAATTAATCCCAGGCATTTAATAAACTCACCAAAGAATAGCGGGGATGGGGAGAGACCCTCTCGGCTTTGGCCCTCAGTGGTGCCGGTCAGGAAGAGCTGGTGATGCTGGTGTGAATTTTCATCCTCTGTGAATTTATGGGGTTGCAAAGCTGGCACCGGTTTTGCTTCTCTCCAAACAAGATGCCACGAAGGGGAACTTTCCCCTCTCCTTTGCTCCCTCATTCATCTGTCTCAGTAGGGGCCAAGGGCTGAAGGGATGTCAATCAGGGGGACTATATGCCCCCTCGGTGGATCATTGCTGATTTACATCAGGGTCCTTTTATTCCTTTGATTTCCAGCCGGCAGCCCCTGTGAAAATCAAACCCAGACCAGATCGACGTCCTGGAAAATATTTTAAGTTCTAAAACAAAATATTTGCTTTATTGAGGGGGGATGAAGTGGGGGGTGGAGGGGGGAATGATTACTTGTTTTAAGAATTTTTAACTTCTACATGGTTTCATCTCAACTCAAACCGGCAATGAAGCAGGGCACAAATCCTGACCGACGCGATGGCTCTGACCACAGCTGTTGCTGTTGGGGAAATGCTGATTTACACCACTTGGCTGGTCCCTTTGATGGCACCAGGCTGACCCACACTCGCTGCAGAGCCTCTGGGTGCTGGAAAACAAGAAATCCCCCCGAGCCCAGGCCAGGGAGCTGGGCTTCAACCAGCCCAACCCCAGCCAGGCTGGCTGCTGGGGCTGCGACGTCTGGGCCAAGCTATTTTTTGAGCATCTTTTTGCAGAAAAACCCTTTCAGATCCCTTCTGGAGTTGTTGGAGCTCTGCAAAGGTAAAGGGGGAAAAACTATTTATGTGAATTTTCTCTTCCCTTGCGTCTCTCTGAAACCTGCCCGTCAAAGCTGGGTCCCAGACCCTCCTGTGACGGTCACATCGCTGTCACCTCCCTGGTGCGTGTGTCCCCTGGGCCACCTCTGCACCTTCAGGTCACCTCCCCATCGGTAGCTCCCATCTCGCCTCGCTCATGCCGTGATTCATTGCACGGGGGAACAGGTCCTGGGTGCTTCGGGGGTGTCTGACACCATCCAGGGGACGAATCCTGCTCCCTCTCGTGTTGGTGCTCCCTTATGGGGCAGGATCAGGCCCTGGGAAAGGAGGGTGCTGTGGAGCGCAGCCTTTCCCCTGCACTGTTACCTGCTCCAGCCCCCTCCCAGAGGATGCTCCCTTTAAACGTCCCTTCTAACCCAAACTATTCTATGATTCTATGCTCCTAAATGGCCCTTCATCCTCCGCGGTCCCCCCCACCCCCGGCATGGCTTTTGCTCCAGCCAACAAGCCAAAAAAGCCCAGGGAGAAGCCAGCGCCGCAGCTCGCTGTGCAGAAGAGCCCGGCTCACGCCGGCACCCCGTCTCTCCGTGCTCCCCCGGGATTATTGACGGGGCTGGAGATAGCGCGGTTGTTCGTTAGTGTGGCAGCGGTGGCGTGTGGGAGGGCAGACGCCAGGCTGTCTGCTCCCACTTTGTTCGGCTTGTTATTAACTTCTCCTTGGGCTGCCATTAACCCAGAATTCCTGTACTTGGCTTCAGGCTTTCCCCGCGCCGCTCTATCTCCAGCGCGTAATTACAGCTGTTGGGATCTCCCTTTATCTTGGAGGATCTTGTAGGTTTGTTACCTGGCACATGCTTTCTTGCCCCCCCCCCCCCCCCCACACACACACCCTTCCCTGCACCCCTTTAATCCCTCCTGCTTTCATCAGCCTCGGCAGCCGGTGCCGGCAAGCCGGCAGGTAAAAACCCGGAGCCTCCATCGCCTCGGCTTTGCATCCCGAGCGCCCGCCGCCACGGCGAGAGCATCGCCGGGCAGGTGGACGGCAGTGGCACGTCTCCCGCATGTCCCGGCTGGCAGCGCCCGGCGCGTTCCCTGCCACCGCGTGGGTCTCGGCATGTGTCAGCACCTTCCAGCCCCGAGACCGAGACTTTGAATTGGCTGCGAGCGTGGCCTTGATTTATTTTTTTAATTTAATACGAGTCGACTTGATGTATTTATTTTGGCAGCGGGTTACCCCTCAAACCCCAAACCCTGCTAAAACAGCATGTTCTGTCCCTGCCAGCCCGCGCCGACACAAACACGAGGGCTGGGACCTGGCCCCGGGGCGTGCGCCCCGTGCTCGTCCCCCGGGCAGGTGCCTGGGTGGCATCGGCTCCTGCCCTCGAGGTGCCGAAGTCACTGGGAACCGGCCCCCCCCCCGGGTGAGCGGTGGCTGGGAGTTGGGAGTTTGGTTTTTTTTTACAGCCGGAAGGTTTGGTGCCAATTTCTTACCCCATCTCCCAAGGGAACGTGGAGAAGGTGAGTGCTGTCCCCGCGCCCACCCCGGTGGGCTCGGAGATGGGGCGTCCCCTTGGCACAGGATCGGGCTTGGGGATGCTGAGATCCGCACCTTCAGACCCCCGACCCAAAACTCCGCCTGTGCGAGGCTGGTATGGAGTTGGGGAGGAAGAGGAAGAGGAGGAGGAGGAAGAGGAGGAGAAGATGGGCTGCCTTTAATCCGGTGTCACCACCACCTCGTTGATTGCCCTGGGCTGCCCCATGCCACGGGACCCTCTTGGAGATCCCCAGCTGGGGGGATCCACTCGCTCTCCAGCCCCCAGGCGTGGTGGGGTGGGATTCCTCCTTAACATCACCAGTGGGACAGAGCTGCGACAACGTGCCCCAGGAGGAGATTTAACCCTGAGGATCCTCCTCCTGCCAGAAGTCAAATATTGCCCCAAAACACCCGTGGGGACACTGTCCTTCCACCGGCACCTGGCACAGGGACCCTGGCTCCTCTGCTACGTGGGGGACATTTTGGGGTACTTAGATTTAGATTTAATTATGGGTGTTTATTATGTCCACCACGTAGCAGAGGGGTGGGAGTGCACAGGGGGCTGGGAAGGGGGTCCAGGTCCCCTAAATATTTGAACCCACCAGATCCAGCCCTGGGACCCTCCTCGCCACCACGGGCAGCCTCCGCGGTGGCGGGGGGGGGTGGAATACGCAGCCCCCAGCCCCAACATCTCCCTCCCACCCTCAGCGCCAGAGCGAGGAGCACTGGAGGGAACGGAGCCACCAGTAGCTCATCCCAGCAAGCCAGCACCCGTCCCCGGAGCCGGTGAGAGCTGAGTCACCCCGGCAGGGAAAGTGAGGAGCCGGGATAAAAGCAGATCAGCGGAGGTTTGCTTTGATACTCGCAGCGGCCACGCTTCGCCCTCGGTGCTGGCCAAGCCGGGCTCCCTGGGGATGCCTCAGCCAGCCCGGGCAGGGCTGGAGAACATCTGGATTTCTCCTTTTGCCTCTTTTTATTTGCTGCTTCGCCCCCGCTTTTGCCTGGGTGGGGTTGGGGGATTTTCCATGTTGGCCCCTGGAGTTTGGTGGTCCCGGGCAGAAGTGGCAGGACAGCTTCTCCCCGCGCCCAAATTTAGGGCTCACATAGGTTTTTGAGCCCATGTCGGCTCCAAGGACAGTCCCAGGGACGCTGGTGCTTTGACCGGCTCTGTGCTGGGATGGAGGGATGTAGGGACCCCAGAACCTGCGCCCAGCACCAAACAGCCCGTCTGTGGGTCCGGCTGTGCTGGAAATGATCCTTACGGTGTTGTGAGCGAAGGTTTAGGGAGGTTGGGATGGGGAAAGCCATCAGCTACGGAGGGCCAGAGGCGGGTCGGAGGAAGGGTTGTTGTATTGGGAGTCTGGGGCAGGACACAGTCCCAGTGTGTCCTGGGGTTAGCCAGGAGCTCGGCTATTTATATCGGAGCTCCTGGCCCCTGCTCGGAGTGACTCAGGCTCGGCACGACGGCCGGATGGAAACATGTTTTGAAGATGGTCTAATGGGAGGGTGGGGATGGGGGACCCTCCCTGCCAGCATCCCCGGCTGCTTGTCACCCCGCTCCCTCGGGGCTGCTCCTCCCGGGCAAACCCCACGCGAGGCGGCAGCGGAGACCTCGTGGCCGGTGCTTGGCTCGGCACGAGCCACCCGGCTCCATTCCCCACCGTGTCACCCCGGTGTCCCCAAACCCATCACCGTGGTGCAACCGGGACTCACGGACCCTCCAAATCCTCCCCTCCGGCACCATCCTGTCCTCCAGCTGGCTGTCCCCAAAGGTGGTGACAGCATCCCCCAGCCCCGGAGGGGGGGTTTTTTGTCCCCAGTTTGCCCTGACTGGTAGCCGGGGTGGATGCTGTGGGGTTCCTCCAGGCCCCACGCACCCCAGCGGGGTCAGGGCTCCCCGGGGCAGCGGGAGGGAGCAGCCGGGCAGGTTGACGCCTGCTGCCGGGAGCGGGGCCCTGCGGGGACGGGGTGCTGCTGACGCCAGGGGAAGGGGCCTCCCGTCTGCCAGGTGACTCCGGGGCTCTCCCCCCACCCCAGCACCCTGGGTGTCCTCCCCCAGCACCCACAAGCAGAGGGACCGGGGAGGCACAGGGTCGCGACGCCCTGCGTGTCCATCCTTCCACGGGGTGTCCGTCCTTCCCGTGTCCATCCTTTCTCCCGTCCCTGGTGCATCCCTCCAGCGTTCCCGCACAGGCGAGCTGAGCGCGAACGGCCTCAGCTCCTCCTCGCCCAGGATCTGTCCCCGGGGGTCCCCAGGGCTGCCCCGTGTCCCCCTCAAGGGGACGCGTCCCCCCCAGGGCCGTGTCCCTGGGGAGTCACCGTCCGCTCCCCGTGCCCCCCGATAGAGGGGGGGGCCCTGAGAAGGGGTTTCACCCCCCAAAAACACATTACCCCACGTGTGGGCCAAGCCCCCCCAAGGGGACACACAGCCAGGACACGGGGTGGGGGGGGGGGGTGTCCTGGTGGTCCCCCAACCCCGGACCCCACGCATTGCTCCGCACCGGGGCACAGAGAGGGGGCTGCCCCCCCCCCGGGCGGGGGGGTGGGCAACTGGGGGTGGGGTGGGTGGGGGGGGGTGCCCCGGGGCCGTGACGTCATCGCGGGCGTGGCTCGGCGGGGCGGGGCGTGGCGGGCAGGGGATCCCCCGGGCGCGGGGCCGCGGTGCGGCAGCGCGGAGCCCGTCGAACCGGGGGGGGGGGGGGGGGGGGGGACAGACGAAGGGTAGCGGGGTTCGGAGCGGTATTGCGGGATTCGGGGAACTGCCTGGCCCGGCCCGGCCCGGTCCGGTCCGGTTCGGTCCACCATGACCATGAGCTCCGTGGCCGAAAGCCTTTTGGCAGCCGACCCCTCCAAAACTGCTTTTTTGGAACTCGGTCACCCCTCGCCTCCTCATTACCCGCTGCACGGTCTCCATCCCCAACACGACCCGCCACCACCTTTTGCCTCCTACGGCCGACCGGGGCCCTATCCTTACACCGGCGGTGCCCCCCCGCCACCCCACGGGGGTCCCTACCTGCCTTACCCACCCCCCGGTGCCCAGCATCCCCCGGCGGGGCTGGCCCACGGCGGCAGACTGCAGGACGCAGGTAAGGTGGGCGCGGGGTGCTCGGCGCTGCGCATCCATCCCCCTTCTCTTCCCCCCCCCCTCCCCCCCCCGCCCCGGGCACCCACCCGGCGGGGAGCGATGGGAATTCACCGGGAAGCGCCGGGACGGAGCCGTCGGAAGAGCGGTTGGGGCTGCGCCGGGGGTCCGAAAGGGAAAAGGAGATGTGGGGGTTCGGGCCGGTGGGGAGGTCCCCGAGGGGACCCGAGTGGGTTGGGGGTGATGTCCGTGGTGGTCCCCCCGCACACAGCTCCCGGTGTGCCCCGGAGCTCCGTGTGGATGGGTGGCTGCGTGGTTGCAAGAAACCCCCGGGGATGGGGAGCATCAGAGCCCCGGCTGCCCTCATCCTGCACCCTGAGACCCCCCGGCTGCCCTCATCCTGCACCCTGAGACCCCCCGGCATCCTGCACCCTGAGACCCCCCGGCTACCCTCATCCTGCACCCTGAGACCCCCCGGCATCCTGCACCCTGAGACCCCCCGGCTGCCCTCATCCTGCACCCTGAGACCCCCTGGCTGTCCTCATCCTGCACCCTGAGACCCCCCGGCTGCCCTCATCCTGCACCCTGAGACCCCCCGGCATCCTGCACCCTGAGACCCCCTGGCTGCCCTCATCCTGCACCCTGAGACCCCCCGGCATCCTGCACCCTGAGACCCCCCGGCTGCCCTCATCCTGCACCCTGAGACCCCCCGGCATCCTGCACCCTGAGACCCCCCGGCTGCCCTCATCCTGCACCCTGAGACCCCCTGGCATCCTGCACCCTGAGACCCCCCGGCTGCCCTCATCCTGCACCCTGAGACCCCCCGGCATCCTGCACCCTGAGACCCCCCGGCTGCCCTGATCCTGCACCCTGAGACCCCCCGGCTGTCCTCATCCTGCACCCTGAGCCCCCCCAGGCCGGGCAGACTCTCCCTTCTGCCCCACTGCCATCGTGCTCCAAGCTCAGCTCCCTACCCTGTTGTATCCCCATTCCCCACTGTTTTCCCCAAAAGCTGATGTGGGAAAGAGCAAGCTGAGCCAGCCCGGAGAGAAGCAGCCCCCGGGCTGCCCCACGGAGTGGTCCGGAGCCCAGCTGAGCCCCTTGGCCCTGTGGCCCCCTCGTCAGCTCCGGAGAGCCGTGGCAGCGGCCAGAGCAGACCGTGTGCAGGGTGTACGTGGGCGCGCAGACGCGCTTGCCGCCGTGCCCTGCGCTCGCCCACGTCGGCCCCGTGCTGCTGAGTCGGGGACCACCTTGTCCCCCGTCCCTTTCTGAACCCCGGTGGGTTTCTGCCCCGCACAAGCCACGTGGCCCAAGAAGATCCCAGGGATGCTCCCAGGCACAGAGCGGGGAGGAGATGGGTCCAGGATGGGGGCATGGACTTTGCAGCGAGGGGCTGGCCGGGGGCTCGCTGCAGCCTGGGGGAGCAGCATGCCCCCAGCAAGGGTCCCCAGGGCAGGGGAGTCTGTCCTGCCGCCCCCTCTGTCACCCCATGGGCCCTGCCTTGCTCCCCAGCATTGGGTGCACGGCAGAGGGACCTGTGGCCTGGCCGCTTTTGGGCTTGTATAGTGATATTGAGCGAATAATCCCATCCCTCCCTTCCTCCTCCTGTTTCCCCCTTGCTTGACCTGGGGCTTAAACAAACCAGCATAGCAAAAGCAGGTCCCCCTGCCCTACTTATTCCCCCTCCCCTCCAAAACTAACCTTGAAAAAGCAAAACCCGCTGCAGCCCCCAGGGTCAGGGTGGGATGGTTTGGGGTTGGGTTTGGGGGGTTTTTTTTAACCTCCCAGTGTGTTAGTTTAACTCTCTGCTCCTCTCCCACCCCAAGAACACGAGAAGCCCCCGGCCATCGCCAACGGGGAACTGCGCATCAACGGCAAAGGGAAGAAGCTGCGCAAGCCGCGCACCATCTACTCCAGCCTGCAGCTGCAAGCTCTCAACCAGCGTTTCCAGCAAACCCAGTACCTGGCGCTGCCGGAGCGTGCCGAGCTGGCGGCCCAGTTGGGGCTCACCCAGACCCAGGTACGATCCCCCACCAGGGGCGAAGGGGATGGTCGCAATTCCCGGGGGATGCACCACGCGAGGGGTCTTGTGCCCATCGCCGTTCCGGGAGCGACTCCGGATTAAGGCTGCGTCACGACGACGCCGGGGTGCAACTGGAACCGTGCCGAGCCTTGCCGTGCCGCGGCGGGGGAGCTGGCGCCGGTGGGCCCCCGGGGCTCGGGTTTGGGGCGCCCCTGCTCGCACCTCCCAGCGGCACCGGGACTTTCCCAGCCCCGAAGCCTGGCTGGCGGCCCGGCCGTGCCCGGCGTTGGGCGGCCCTGGGCCGCGGGACGGGGTGAGTGGGTTTTTGAAGGCGATGGGGAGAGACAAGCAGGCGGCAGCGGTGCAGCCCGGAGCCAGGGGCGAAGCGAGCTCATAAAGCCGGGGAAGAAGAGACAAGTGGGAACCTGCCGGCAGCGCGGGGGGGACCGCGGGGAGGAATGAGTGGGGCCACCACCCCAGCGCGGCGGGCCCCACCGTGCCGCACCCCGACCCAGCCCTGGCACCCGGCACCCGGCTGGGCTGGTGGGGGCCACAGCCTGTGCCGGAGGTGGGGGGGGGGGGGGGGGGAACACGTGGGGGACACATGGGGATGTGCACGGCTGGGGACTCCTGGGTTGGTCTCCGTTTATCGCAGGTTTGTTTGGGCGCCTCTTCCCACAATCTCCTCTAGCTGCCCTTAAGTGGAGTCTCTGGTGGTTTGTATAGGGTTGGGCTGAAAGCCCCGCTTATCTCAGAGACCCCCACGCCGAATCGGCTGTGGTCCCCGGGAAAGGGCAGGTGTAGATGGGGGAGACGGGGACCGCAAAGGGGTCTGTAATTATTGATGCTGGGGGTTTGGGGGGGGGGGCATTAGCCACAGACCCCATCTTCCCCACTCACCCCTCTCTCTCCCACAGGTCAAGATCTGGTTCCAGAACAAGCGCTCCAAGTACAAGAAGATCATGAAGCAGGGCTCGAGCGCGCCCGACGGGGAGCACCTCCACACCGCCGCCTCCCTCTCCCCCTGCTCCCCCAACATCCCTCCGCTCTGGGACATCCCCGTGCCGGGCAAAGGGCCCCCCCTGGCCCCCAGCAGCTACATCAACAGCTTCGGAGCCTGGTACCAGCCGCACCCACAAGATGCCATCCCCCGAGCCCCCATGATGTGATGCTGCCACGGATCCAGCAACCGCCGGCTCCGGGAGGGCCAGCGAGGTGGGGGGGATGCTCTGCCGCTCCCCACCCAAGGGACCGGGGAGCCCAGCGAAGCCCTGGGGGACCCCAGTGAATGGAGAAGGAGGAAGGCGATTGCGGTCTGCAGGAACCTGGGGATCGCCTGCTCCATCGCGGTCTGAAGCGAGACAGCTCCAGCACAGCACCCTGGTGCGCCCGTCCCGGCAGAACAGGACTTGGCCTCCAGCCGTAGCCCCGCGTCCCTCCGTTCATGGACATGGGGCAGGGGGGGGCCCGAGAGGGGCTGGGGGGCTGGGGAGTCTCTGGACCCCCCCAGCCTGGCCTTATTTATAAATACCGTTCATTATTGTATGTGCCCCCCCCCCTTTATAAATAGGCTGTACACTTGTAAAGACTGCTCCTCCCTACCTGCCGCTCCCTTTAGGGGGGGGGTCTGTCCCTGGTTTGGGGGAGATGCTTCGGTCCCGGTCCTCGGAGGGTCCTGTCTCCAAAAGCTCCTGGGAATATAGCCCTGCAGGGATGGAGCGTTGGAGCAGGGGGCTGGGGCTGTGTCCACCCCCCAGACATCTGTGCGGGACCCGCCGCTATTTTCAGACATGCAATCGCTCCCCCGAAATGGAGGCGCAATTATAGTAATTGTGGACCTGGGCCCCTCGGTGAGGGGCTTCTCGCCGCCTCCTCGGGGTAATTACGGGCAATTTAGAGCTGTTGAAGATGTCTCCCTTAATAGGGGTGGGAGAGGGAGGGCAGGGGGACGCGGGGCAGGCTGGGGACCCTGGGGCAGGTCGAGGCTGGGGTTACTGCCCCACGTCTCCAGCAGCCCCCGTGAATACCTGGCTCGGGGAGCGAGGGTATTTTGGGAACGGGGGATATTTTTCTGCTGCAGGTTTGACAGTGGGTAACCTCTCCCTTTGTGCTTTTCAGAGGCCAGAACCTGGCTAGAAAATACATTATCATTACTTCTCACTTTTCCCAATCCTGCTCAGTGTTTGTCACCCACGCTGGGGATGAGACCCCTGCTGGGGCTCTCCCCAGCAGAGATTTGCTGGTGCAACAGGTCTGTACCGAGGCTTGCTCTGTTGCAGAAACGTGCCATGATCCTCGCTCCAGATATTCCCACCTTATATTTCCCCGGCTCCAAGAATCCCTTCCTGTCCGGGAGACCACGTTTCCCATCCCAGCCGGCAAGGTCGAGGAGGGAGCAATGCCGCAATGCCACGCGTGGCTCTGTTTGCTTTGCACCTTCGACAGCACGCGGGGCCGGAGTTTTTCCGAGCACTTGGCTCCCATGTGAGGAGTCAGGTTTTTGAGCAAACAATCAATAGCTGGGAGATGGGCAGGGCTGGAGATCGGGCGTCGAGCGTGGGAACGGTGTGCCCAGGGGCCGGAGGCACGTAGGGAGCCCCGGGTCCGTGCCGGGAGCCACAGGACTGGACACGAACCCTCGCCGCCCTGCCAGCCGGTAGCCGGCTTGATCCCTCATCCGAGAGGTTTGGGATGCTGGTGGTGACCCCGCTGGGATGCAGGCACGGTTATCCCCGGCTGTGTCCTACAACAGCCACGGGCGCATTGCGACGATGGTACATGGAGGACATGGAGCCCGTGGGCTGGCTCGGCACCCTGGGGGACATCGTGGCTGGGACCGACCACGGTCCGGGACTGAGACATGATGCGTGGTGTCCTCTGCGTGGGTGGATGGTGTCCACGAGTGGGGACAAGTCTGGAAGAAGCAGGGGTCTGTGCAGGGCAAGACTAGCTTTATTTTCCCTGAGTGACAGAGCCTGTCCTCCCCACCGAGGCTTTAGGGAGGCGGATGGATTTGCTTTGCACCAACATTGGCAGAATGGAGAATTTCTCATCCAGAGACTGGGGAAAGCCCAGATGCTTGCGGGTGGGATTTACCCCAGACAGGGGCTTTGGGCTGGAAGGGGCAGCTTTCCTCCAGGCATTACTCTCCAGGCCCGGGAAGGGGGTGCACCATGCTATGGTCCTGGCTGCAGAGGGCTCTTGGATGCCTTAGGGTGCTGCCATCAAGGAGCTGGGTGCTGAGTATCATCCCAGCCCTGTGCATTTGGGGTGACCTCCTGTGGGGTTGGAGGGGGCTCGGCAGCGTGGCATGCCCGGGAGGGAAAAAATCTGGCGGGATGGGGGAAGCAGGAGGCAGAGGCCACGGCGCCCGCTCGGCTTTCCCAATGGATGTGCTGCCAAGGACTTGCAGCCAGAGCCGCTCGCAGGTCCCGTCTTGCAGCAGGAGGGACGCAGCAACCCTTGGCTCCCGGGGCCAGGATCCGGCCCGCCCGGCGCTCGCGGTGTGGCCGGGATGGCGGCTGGCGCCCGGACCCCATGGGGAGGGTTGGGGTGGGGGGGGCCGCCTTCGCCTGCGGCTCCCCCCTGCACCCAACCGCACACATGGGAGAGCCACGGCCGACCCCTCCTGCCCTGGCGCGTGGGAGCAGATCCCTATTAGGGCACCCTTGGGTGCAGGGAAATTCCTGCTCCAGCCCATCTCTCGGGCACCCGGGGGAGCTCAGCACCCGCCGCCGCCCGCCTGCGCTCGGGTCCTGCTCGGGATGCTCCTGTGGGATGGGGATGGGGACAGGGATGGGGGTCCTGTGCCCTGAGGAGGGGGTTTGGGGGCTGTTCTACCCTTTTCTCTGCAGCCAAACCGGAGGGTGACCCCGCTTTCTTCTGCACCCCGGGAGAGGGGTGGTGTTGCCAGCACGGCATCGCTGAAGCTGGTCTTGGCTCTTCTCCACCGGCCAAAAGCGTCCCTGGTTGGGGACACTCAGAAAAGGCCAAGAGCACCCTGACATCCCAGTCTGGTAGGGTTTAACCCACCGGATGGGAGAAATCCCACTGGGGGATGGGGACATCCCTGGGCTTGTTCGTGTTCTTCTTCCCTCCACTCGCACAAGCTGGAAATCCAACCGACCCCCTTCAAATTGCCAGGGCAGGTTTGGGCAGCCGGGGGGGGAACTTTGTGTCCCTTTCCCATCCCCAGCCTGGGCAGGGTGGTGGGACATGGACCGGGACGGACCGGGAGCAGAGAAGTCCCCGATGCCAGTCGGGAACGTTTCTGTCCTATTTTCCAGTGTCAGCAACGGTGACGGATTCCCGGCTGGCGGCAACGCCGTGGCTGTCTGGCGTCACTCCTGGGCTCCGGCCGCCGTGTGCCGGGTTAGCCAAGAGCTGGGGAGGAGACGAAGACATGGTGGATGCCAGGCCGGGCCGTGGGCGGGCAGCTGCCCCCGCTCTTTGTGTTGGCAGCGGCGTGACGCAAGAGCCTGGAAGCGGCGTGTTGCAACGGGGCACGAAACGTGTGCCGTGCTGGGAGGGCTGCGCGCCGGGGCTTGTGCACGAGGGACAGATCCGTGCGGGGATGCCGGTGGGATGCCGGCCACTGCTGCTGCTCCACAGTTTAGATCCACAGAGGCTGGAAACCACAGCTGAGCCCTTGTCCTGCCTGTAGCCACTGGCAAAATCCTCTCCGAGGGGCTGGGTGTCCCCAGCATCCCCATCCCGGTACCATTCGGCGCCGTTCTCCATCCCCGCTGGCGGCAGGGGATAACTGGTATAATGAAGGATGGTTATTTTATTCCTGTGCCACGGCCAGGATGATGGGAGGAAGGGGGTGATGTCCCCACCCCGGGGGGGTCCTGCCTCTGGTTTTCAGGCCCCATTCTGCTTTCGGCAGCCCGCTGGGGCAGCAGCTGCTGGCAGAAGGAATGGGCTTTGCCCTGGGGAGACATGTCTGGGTCCCGCAGTCCCTTTTGGGGAGCTCTGGTGGTCTTGGCTAACCTCTGGGCTGGAAGAACAGTGGGCGATGCTGGTGCTGAACCCCCCCCCCCCAGGTTGTTGGAGATGGGGCTGAGCGAGAAGGTAACTCAGAGGGGCCGTGCCCTGCTCTGCCGCAGCTCATCGGGCAGGTGCAAAAGGCTCCTTGCACCGGCGCTGGCTCCCCAGCACCCAGCCCACCCCATGGGCTGTGGGTGCTGTGACCCCTGGGAACCCCCAGCCCCACCTGGGCTCCGGGACATGCTCCATGGCCAGGACAGAGGAGTGGGAATGGAGGGATTGGGGGCTACATGAGCACAATGGCTTCCCCAGTGCCCATCCCCGGGGCGCCAGGACTGGCGGCACAGGCTGCCGGGGGAGCCCAGCTTGCAGGCAGTGTTGCCGGAGGGGAGCAGGATTAGCGCCTGTCCGCAGGCAGCGATGCACCCGGCATTTATATAATCCACGGATATGTAATCTTCTGACTTTTTTTTTTTTTTTTTTTTTTTTTCCTTCCCCCCCTAAATTAAAAAAGAAAAAAAAAAAAAATTTATATATATATATATATAAAATAAACCAGCGCCAGCTCATGCCGTGCTTCTCACTCCAGGCAACGCCGCTCGGTTTCCTCCTCTCCCAACCCGCCGCCTCCTCGCTTTTGCTGGCAGCCTCCCCCTAATAACCCCCGTGTCTCCAGCGTGTCTGCCCGCCTGCCGGCTCTGGGGCGGTTTGCACGCAGCCTCCAACCCCAACCTCAACCCCAAGCGCTGGGGGACGGGGGGCTGGCAGCACCCCTTAATTCTTTAGAACCGGCCCGGTCATGCAGGCGCCGTACAGGGATGCCCAGAGGTCCGGCTGTGCCCGATGTTGGCACGCCGGCGGCACGGGATGGGGATGGGGAACCGGCGGGTGCAGCCCGTGGTGGGGAATTTGGGGAAACCCCTATGGATGCAAGGTTGGCCCCGCACGGACTTGGCCGTGGGAAGGGGGGACATGGGGACACTTCTGGGGACACTGGGACGCCTTTTGGGATGCTGGAAGCTGGGTGCATCCTGGTTGTGCCCGACGTGCCGGCACCCCACGGTGCCGGGGGTGTCCCTGGAGGGTGTAGAGGGACCATCCCCGGAGCCACCCCACGGAGGGCTGGATGCTGCCTGGGACCATGTGGGAGCAGCGCAGGGGGCTGGGGGGGGCCCTCCACAGCCGTCGGGGATGTGATGCTGGGGACCACGTTCCCCGTCCCCAGCGCGGCTCCGTGGGGACAGCACTGGGATGGGTGACGGGGCTTCAGCCCCCGACCCTTTGCTGCGCTCCCACCCATGAAACGATGCCGGTGACGCCGGGGACAGCCAGGCAGGGTGACCGGAACGGTTCAGCCCCGTCCCTGTCCCAAGACCCTACGGCTGGGGGGGTCTTTGAGTCACTCGTGCCCTCCCGGCCCCATAAAACCGATGGGGAAAGTCGGCGTCTCCCCAGGGATGGCAAGTGTCGATCCCGCGGGGTCGGTGCCTTGGTTGGGGGTTCCGTCCCCTGCCAGCCCTCGCTCGTGGGGTGTCCCAAAAAAGGGACACCGGGTCAGCCCAGTCACCCTCCCAGTTTGCATGGCTAAGAGCCTACTGGTCCCAGTAAGAGGAGCGGGAGGGAAGCGGCAGCTCTCTGCAGCTCTTCAGGGAAGACTCTGCAAACCAGGGATAAAATCCTCTCCCTGCAAATTCCCTCTTGGCAGGGTAAAGCGGGACTCGGGGGGAGCCGGCAGCGGCCGTGCCCACCGCCCAGTGCCATCCCCAGTCCCCGACCACCCCCCCCCAGCTGCCCCCCAAAAATGGGGCGCAGGGGATGCAGGGTTTAACTCTACGTTTCCCAAGCCGGAAAACTCCTGAGCTGCTCCGTGCTCACCAAAAACCTCCCAAAAAATGGTGTTTAGAGCCTTCACATTCAAAGCACTTTTATTAACATTTATAGATCAGCTTTTGTTCACTAGGAAAGCAGCAAAGGACACTCGGAGGAAGCCCCTGTCCTTAGAGTGGGCTCCCATCAACCAGGATTTTTTTTTTTCCTTAAAAAAAAAAAAAAAAAGCGAACAAAAAACCAGACCGAAAACAGTTTGGTTTGGATCAACTTTATACAAACGAACCTTATGTACACTCTCTTTTTTCCCCCATACACCCCTATTTATATAAGGCAACATAAATAAGATCCTCGGGACTGTACAACACGTATGAACACTTCTTAAAACTGCACTTTCTGCTTTTAAAAAAATAGCATCATTCTCTTAAAAAATAGTAAAGAGGTTTTTTTTTTTTCTTTAAAATGTGTTGTCGATTTATTTAAAAAATAGGCATTCTGCTTCGCTGTTAGCTTAACTGACACAGATGGAGGCACTGTTAGAAAACGGACATTAGCACGATTTTTCTCTTTAAAAAATAACTTAAGCCATTCCTGAACTGTTTAAATATTAAAATATTTTCTCCCCACACACTTTTTATTTATTTTTAAATAACCACCTTATTGTCTGACCAGCGTCCCGGGCGATTCCCGCGAAGCTGCCACAGAAGCGGCCGGGTTGGGGGGTCCTGATTTACTCCCGTGGGGCGTCCGTGGCCCCCCCAAACCGCTCCCGGTCCCCGGATTTCGAGTGTCGCGAGGGCGAAACACATCCCGCTCCTTCGGCATCGGCGACGGGCGCCCACACGCCGCGACGCCGCGTCCTCCTCCCCACCGGCTCCGTTCCCGTTGGGGTGCGGGTGCTCCGGGTGCCCCTCGTGCCCCTCCTGGGTGCCCACTCGTGCGTGGGGTGGGGTGGGGGTCACAGCGTGGGGCAGCCCCCCCTCTGCCCCCAAGGCAGCTCACCGGGGTGGCCCCAAGAAGCAAAGCTCCATCGAGGGACCCCCGGTGGGATGTGGCTCTTCGGGGGCCGTTTTTATTAGGGGGGAGGATGGAAAAATTTTAAAAAAAAAAAAAAAAAGGCATAAGAAGAATTCGCCACCTTTTCCTCGCCTGCCCTGGGCTGGGAGCTAATGAGTTTAACCCTTTGCAGTCCTCTTGTTCCTGAGATGAGCTGGGAGAGGATAGGATATATAAGTGTATATCTAGGGGTGCGTGTACATGGTTGTCCTTTTTTTTTTTTTTTCCTTAAAAAAAAAAAAAAAAAAAAGAAGAAAACCCAAAAAGTAGGGGGAAAAAAAAGGAGGCAAAGGAGTTCTGCCACTGTCTCTCGTTCCTTTTCTCGCTCCGGGCTGTTAGTAGACGGCACCGGTGTTGGGGGGAGGCCCCGGAGAGGTGTGATGCATCGTGGTGGCCGGTGGCGGCTGGTGGGGTCCGTGGGGTCCGCTGAGGGTCTGGGGGTGATACCAGGGGTTGTGCTCCTCCAAAAAGCCGGGGGAAGAGCTGTAGGGAAGCGGCTGCGGGAGCGAGGTCCGTCCCGGCGCGCTGCCGTGCGAGTTACTGTCCCAGACGGCCGGGGAAGGTGGGGAGTTGCAGGCCATGGAGTCGCTGTTGTTGGGGCTGTGCTCCAGCGGCACCTCGCCGTTCTTGTACAGCTTCTTGAACTTGGAGCGGCGGTTCTGGAACCAGATCTTCACCTGGCGGGGAGGGAGAGGGGTCAGCACCCCGTCACCAAAAGCGGACCCCTGGGTTGAATGAGGTACGGGAGTAGGACCCCCGGGGTGGGGGTGAGGTGGGGATGGCGGGCAAGAGGGAAGGGACAAGGGACATGGGTGTCATGGTGAGCCCAGACACACGATCCAACATGGGAAGGGACATGGGTGTCACGGGGAGCCCCCACACATGATCCAACGTGGGAAGGGACATGGGTGTCACGGGGAGCCCAGACACACGATCCAACATGGGAAGGGACATGGGTGTCACGGGGAGCCCCCACACACGATCCGACATGGGAAGGGACATGGGTGTCATGGTGAGCCCAGACACACGATGCAACGCATGAAGGGACAAGGGACATGGGCGTCATGGAGAGCTTGGACACACCGTGCACCGTAGGAAGGCACCCAGGACATGGGCATCACGGGGACCCCACTCACATGGTGAATCGTGGGAAGACCCCCCCCGGGACGTTGGTGTCACGGGGACCCCAGACACACAGTGCATCGCGGGAAGGCACCGGGGATGCGGGTGTCACGGGGAACCAGGACACGCCGTGCGCCGCGGGAAGGCACCCATGATACGGGTGTCACGGGGACACGGTGCGTCGTGGGAAGCCCCCCCCGGGGACAAGGGCGTCGCGGGAAGCCCGTCATGCCATGCATCATGGGCTGCCGGCCCAACACGCCGGGCGTCGGGAGCGTCGCCGGTGCTGGGTGAGGCGTCGGCGCTGGACGCCCTTGGCCCCTGGGGAAGGAGTGGGGGGGGGCGGTGGTTGTCACCCAAACAGGATGTCCCTCTGGGAGCGGGTGACGCGCTCCGTCAGCCCTTTGCCGAGTGTCCCCGATTGCTTCATCGCCCAAGGGAGGAGGAGGAGGAGGAGGAGGAGGAAGGCCGGGTGCTGGGAAGCGCCGCGCCAAGGGCGGCACAAGGGCGCCGGCGCCGGCCCGCAGGCAGGGAGGGCGCCGGGGACCGGGATGGGGTGCGGGGGAGTCGCACGCCGCGGTGATGGCGGTGACAACCCGCTCGCCTTCGTGCCAGCAGATCGGTGGGGGAAGATTTGTCCTCCCGCCAAGCAAATCCCAAAAGCAAGGGTTTAGCCCCAAATCTGGGTGTTTGCGTGGCGAGATGCCCATCGCGCTCATCCCTGCTTTTCCAGTCCAGCCTAAAGTGTTACCCCCGGCACGGGGTCTCGGCGAGGGGAATGTGATTCCTGTCCCAAAATCCCTTCCTCTCTGCCTGGACAGAGCGGGATCGGGGAGCCGAAGTGCCACGAGGACGGACCCAAGGGGAGCCCCAGAAACCCTGCTGGGGGGAGCAGAGTCCGGCCCCCATGTCCCTGCGCTCCAGCTGGATTCGGGGTCAGGACCTGCTGCCGGGATGGGGTGTCCCAAGCACCCCGTCCCGAGCACCCCGTCCCGCCTGGGATTTCGTGTCCCATGTTCCTGGGAGCCAGGACCCTCCCAGGCAGCAGGGCAGGATTTGGCCTCAGACCCTGGCTGGGCAAAGCCAGGTCTGGGACGGGGCTGGCTCCACAGGGAAGGGGATAAACCCCGAAACCTGGGGAATGGGACACGACTGGGGTCCGTCCCTTCTCTCTGCTCCTTCTCTCCTCTCCACTTTTTCCTCGGCAAAGCAAATCTGCTCCGCACAGGGAAATCTGGCGACAGGGGTCCCAGCGCCCATAAGCAAATGGGGATCCTCCATCTCCAGGGCCCCCCAGACCCCTCCCGGCTCTCACCATCCAGCTGTGAACGGAGCCCTCACCCAAACCTCCACTCATTCGGGTTTTGTCAGGAGGGGGGGGCAGCTCCGGCTTCCCCTCTTGCCAATCCTTCCTGCCCGTGGCTGGGAACTGGGGTGACGGGGGGGGGTGACAGGGGGCTCAGCCCTTACCTGGGTCTGGGTGAGCCCCAGCTGGGCGGCCAGTTCAGCCCGTTCGGGCAGCGCCAGGTACTGGGCTTTCTGGAATCGGCGTTGCAGAGCAGCCAGCTGGTAACTGGAGTAGATGGTGCGGGGCTTGCGGATCTTCTTGGGTTTTCCATTGACCATCCGCACCTCCGGCTCCGGCTCCTCCTTCACCGACACTGGGCAGAGAGCGGAGGTGTGAGGCCGGTGCCGGTGAAGGGGTCCCAGCGCAGGCATCCCACCCCCCAGCTCAGGGTCATCCCGTTCTGTGTGGTGACACTGCCCCGTCCCTCGGGGCATTCCCCCGCGGTGGCCGTATCCAGCCCGGCTCCATCCTGCTGCATCCCCCCCCCCCCGCAGCACCGGGAATGCCGGAGGGGGCTGAGCCCCGTCCCGACGTCCACCCCATCCTTCGATGGGGACAACACCCCCTTCCCCCAGCCCCACGGCCACCCCGTCCCCAACTCGGGGACAATTAGAGGGGCGCAATTTCGCCAAGCTCCGGCTGCAATCCCAGGGGATCAGCGGGATGGATACGACCCCTCTCTCCTGAGCATCCTACCTGCTTCTTGGGCTGGGAGCTGCTGGTCCCTGAAGTGGCTGTACTGGCGGTAGGAAGGGCTGTAGGAATAGTCGGATTTAGGCGAGTAGGTGCCGGCAGCGCCGATGCCGTTGAGGTTGAACTGGTGGTAAGGGTAGTGGCTCACGGGCTGGCTGTAGGACTGGCCCGAGTAGTAGTCGTGCTGGCCGGTGTAGTAGCCCAAATCGGTGACGGAGGACTCCGGTAAGGTAGGAGAGTCCTTGGAGGCGGCATGGCAACTCAGCGAGCCCGAGAGGTCGGTGAGGATGCTGGAGAGCTTCTTGTCGAAAGAGCCGCTCATCGCTGGAACGGGGGGGGGGGGGGAGCTGCTCGCCTGGCTGGGGACCCCCCAACCTGGCGGCTCCGGCTGCCCGCGCGTCAGGCCTGGAGTGCCCAGAGCCGGCTCCTCCGCACCGGCTCTTGCGAAGAGCAACCAAGAGACTGTGCCCAAACCTCCAGCCCCGGCCGCCTGCTTAAAGCCTTTAATTAGGGAGCAGGGCAGGGTGGGTGCGCATTCCGATTGGCTCCAGAAATATTGCCTGGGAGGCAAAATAGGCTCCTGCCTCCTCTCTGTGTGTGTGTTTTTTTTTTTTTTCTCTTTCTTTTTTTTTTTTTTTTTTTTTCTTCTTTCCCTCTCTCAAGAAACAACAAAGAGTGGGTGAAGGAGGGAGAAGGAATAAATAAAGATCGCAGGCTCCTGTCTGCAGGAGCGGGGACTGGGGGGGGCGGCTGGCAGGGGCTCTGGGGACACCCTGTGATTCAGGGGAGGGCTTTTTTTCTGGGGGATTGGTGGCCCTCCCAGGGACTTTTGGTGCTGAGGGGGGATTTGGAGGTGGGGGGGTGTTGCTGGGGGGTAGGGGAGAGGAAGGGTTGGGGTTAGGGAGTAGGATGGATTTGGGCTTGGGGCTGGGTGGCTACAGGGGGATGTTTTAGACACCCCCCCCCCACCTTCTCCCAGCAGTTACCAGTGTCTCCCAGTTCAATGCCATCCCCAAGGCAGAACCCCGCCCCCCAGCCTCATGGAGCAGGGGACTCTCACGTACCCCAAAACTTGCCGTCCTCCACCTGCCCTGTGGGGACCTCGGGGTAGTGACAAGCCCTGATTCTGGGGACATCACTCCCCCCCCCCCCAAAGACTCTGTGCCCCCTCCCACCCCCAGTCAGGGCCCTGACACCCCCCCCCCCCCGCTGCCCTAAGACCCCCTGCCAGCATCGCCCAGCCCGGGGGTCCCAGGCCAGCCCCTGCCACCCCCGGCCACTCGCAAGGTTGTCCCCAGCCACCCCCTCCCACCCAGCAGTGTTGGGGGGGGGGGCTTCGGGAGGGGGACTTTTATTTGGGGGGGGGGGGGGGTGTCTCTGCCTCTGCTGGCAGGTCCTTACCCCTGAGAGGGTCTGGGGGGGGGGACTGGGGCCCGATCCTTATGGCTGGTAGAGGCTTCTCCCCCCCGTGTCCCCCCCCCCCCATCCCACCGCCCCCCCCCCCCCCCCAGCAGTGCAGCGCGGTGCAACGGCTCCACCTGACGGCCGGAGCGGGCATCTGCGCCGCTCCCCCGAGCCGCGGGTTCGAGTCCCGGCCCTGCCGCCACCGCCGGGGCCATGAATAAAATAGAAAAGTAATTTTAAAAAATGTGAATAGAATGGAAATAGAAAGAATGGAATAGGAATAGGAATAGGAATAGGAATAGGAATAGGAATAGGAATAGGAATAGGAATAGGAATAGGAGGAATGGGAGGAATAAGAGGAATGGGAGGAATAGAAATGACAGAAATAATAGAAATAATAGAAATAGAAATAATAGAAATAGAAATAGCAATAGCAATAGAAATAGAAATAGCAATAGAAATAGAAATAGAAATAGAAATAGAAATAGAAATAGAAATAGAAATAACCGTAGATCAGTTCCAGAGGGAAGCAGCCAGGAAAGAGGCAGGAGGCCGAAGCGTGACCCAGAATTCTGCGTGTGAAGGCACGGGCTCGCCTCCCCGCATGGGAAATGTAATTTGAGATTTGAGGAATTAATTCAGAGGGGACAGAAACGTCTGGGACAAGCCCAGCCCTGCCGCCTGGCCTGCTTGGAGCTCCGCGGGGGCCTCCCTGGGGAGGTTTCCCAAGGTCCCGGAGGAGCCGCTGGGACATCCCCCAGGTCCCCGGCCAGGTTGTCCCTCCAGCCGGACTGTCACCAGGGCTGGTTCCTTCTGGGAGAGGGTTTCTCCAGCAGGAAAAGCCGGTTGGAGAGCTGCAGGCCGGGGAACGCGGCTGGGGAGCGGGGCGCACACCGGGAGCAGGTCTGTGCGGTCCTGAACCAGTTTGGGACTGGGAGGCACTGGTGCCTGCGGCTGCAGGAGGCTTCTCGGCCAGGCTGGCACTTGGTGAACCCCAAAAACCCAGGAGCTCATGGGTGGGAGGGGGGGACGGGGGGGGGTGGTCCAGTTTGGGTGAACTGGGACAGTTTGGGGGGGGGGGCAGCAGTCGCTGTATGGGGGCACCCAGGGGTCTCCGTGGGTGGGTGCACGGGTGGGAGGGGGCTGGCAGGGCTGACCATAGGGCCAAGCCAGCACCCCCGCTGTCCCCTGTGTCCCCCCCAAGGTTGGAGGGGTTCCCCCCCCCCCCTCCCCATACCCCCCCCCCCCCAAGGTTGGGTGGGTGGGTGCCCCAGTTGGAAACGCCCCCGCAGCCCGGCCAGTGCCCACGGGAGTCCCCTCGTGTCCCCACAGCTGCGGGAAGGGTGCGGGGGGGGGGGGGGGAAACACGGACACGACCGGGCGGACTGCCCCCCCCCCCCCCCCCCCGCAGCATCCTTGAGCGGACGGCTCCATCCAGTGGCCTCTTACGGTAATGACACCCCCTCCGTGGGCGGTGACACCCCTTTTTTTGGGTGCTGGCACCCTTGGGTGCTCATACTCCCCCGTGGGTGCCAACACCCCCTTCTTTGGGAGCTGATACCCCACCCGGCAGGTAATACCCCTCCCTTGGGGGGGGGGGGGGAGACACCCCCCTCCCACCCTCGGGTGCAGATAGCACCCTGGTGGGTGCAAAACACGCTCCTGAGGTGCAGACACCCCCTTCCTGGGGTGCTGACACCCTTTTTTGGGTGCAAACATCCCTCCTTTAGGTGTAAATACCCTTCTTTGGGTGCAAACACCCGGTTTTGGGTGTAAATACTCCTCTTTGGTGCAAACATCCCTCCTTTAGGTGTAAATACCCTTCTTTGGGTGCAAACACCCGGTTTTGGGTGTAAATACTCCTCTTTGGTGCAAACATCCCTCCTTTGGGTGTAAATACCCTTCTTTGGGTGCAAACACGCTTTTTTGGGTGTAAATACTCCTCTTTGGTGCAAACGTCCCTCCTTTGGGTTCAAGCACCCTTCCTGGGGTGCCGATACCCTTCTTTAGGTGCAAACACCCCCCCTTTGGGTGTAAATACCCTTCTTTGGGTGCAAACACCCTTTTTTGGGTGTAAATAGTCCTATTTGGGTGTAAATACCCTTCTTTGGGTGCAAACACCCTTTTTTGGGTGCAAATACTCCTCTTTGGGTGTAAATACCATTCTTTGGGTGCAAACATCCCTCTTTTGGGTGCAAATACCCTTCTTTGGGTGCAAACACCCTTTTTTGGGTGTAAATACTCCTCTTTGGGTGTAAATACCATTCTTTGGGTGCAAACATCCCTCTTTTGGGTGCAAATACCCTTCTTCAGGTGCAAACACCCTTTTTCAGGTGTAAATACTCCTCTTTGGGTGCAAACATCCCTCTTTTGGGTGCAACCACCCTCTTTCGGGTGCAAACATCCCTCTTTTGGGTGTAAATACCCTTCTTTGGGTGCAAACACCCTTTTTCAGGTGTAAATACTCCTCTTTGGTGCAAACATCCCTCCTTTGGGTGCAAATACCCTTCTTTGGGTGCAAACACCCTTTTTTGGGTGTAAATACTCCTCTTTGGGTGTAAATACCCTTCTTTGGGTGCAAACACCCTTTTTTGGGTGTAAATACTCCTCTTTGGGTGTAAATACCCTTCTTTGGGTGCAAACACCCTTTTTTGGGTGTAAATACTCCTCTTTGGGTGTAAGTACCATTCTTTGGGTGCAAACATCCCTCCTTTGGGTACAAACATCCCTCTTTTGGGTGCAAACATCGCTCCTTTGGGTGCAAATACCCTTCTTTAGCTACAAACACCCCCCCTTTGGGTGCAAACATCCCTCCTTTGGGTGTAAACGCTCCTCTTTTTGGGCGCAAACATCCTCCTTTGGGTGCAAACATCCCTCCTTTGGGTTCAAACCCCCTTCCTGGGGTGCTGCCCCCCCCCCCCTCCCTTGGGTGCTAGCACCCTCCTGGGTGGCAACCAAGGCCACAGGGCGAACCCCTAAAACACCTGACAACCCGTTGGGCTGAGAGACAGACCCATTGCACCCCAAAATGTCCCCAAGCCGGGGAAGGGGGGGGGGGGGGGGTGGCCTGGCCACCTGGCTGGGGTTCTTTGTCCCCGTGCCGCCGGCTGTGTCACCTCCCAGAGCAAAAATCCCCCCATCCCTGGGGAGACGGTGGGTGTTCGGGGTGCTCCGAGCCGAGATCGGGGCCAGTCCACGCCGGGGGACATCGGGACAGGGACTGGGGGACAAACGGACAGGGGGACAGGGCCCCGTGCCAGCACCGCGTGCCGGCTGCCCTTGGGACTGTCCCCTGTGCCGTCACTCTTTCCAGTGACATTGTGGGACGCGGGGACAGCGGGGTGGGGGACACAGGACATCCTGCTGCCCACCCACTCACCCGGTGGGTGTGTGGGGGGGGGGACGACACGATGATATTTTCCCCTCCACCCACCCAGGGGTTTCCTGGCACGGGTGGGAGTGGCACGATGGCTCCCGGTGACTTTTGTCGGGGTTGGGGACCGTGTCACCTCCCCGGGAGGGACGTGGGCTGCAGCCACGTCGTGGCCATGTCCCCACCCCCGTGGCCCCGGTCCCACTCTCGGGGTCCTGGCTTGACCTCCTGCCCCCAAGCCAGGCCCTCAGGGTGGGGGTCTGTCCACCCCCCCACCCAGGTCTTCACGGCCATCCCTGGGTGCCGCAGCCCCCAGCACCCACCCCCGGCGGGAGGGTCCCGGGAGCCCGTACCGGGCAGGGAGCCCGTGCATTCCCGGCGTTCCCGAGTGGGAAGGCGTCGTGGGAGGCCGGGGATTTTCTCTCCCTCCCGTCCCGCTCCCACCTCCTGGTGGGGTGCAGTGAGGGGGGGAGCTGAGCTCAGGAATGGGGGTCCCATCCCTTGGGATGGGGGTGTCCCATCCCATGGGGGGGGACTGATCCTTGGGGGACCCATCTCAGGGGGTCCCACCCCATGCGGGTGTCTGATCCCAAGGGTCCCTCCCTATGGGGGGGTCTGATCCTTGGGGGACCCATCTCAGGGGGTCCTACCTCATGAGGGGGTTCTGATCCTTGGGGGTCCCATTCCAGGGGGTCCCACCTCATGGGGGGGGTCTGATCCTTGGGGGTCCCATTCCAGGGGGTCCCACTCCATGTGGGGGGTCTGATCCTTGAGGGACCCATCCCAGGGGGTCTCATCTTTGGAGGTCTCATCCCAGGGAGTCCCACCCCATGGGGGGGGGGTCTGATCCTTGGGGGACCCATCCCAGGGGGTCCCACCCCATCTGGGGGGTCTGATCCCAGGGGTTCCCACCCCATGGGGGGGGTCTGGTCATTGGGGGACCCATCCCAGGGGGTCCCACCCCATGGGGGGGGTCTGATCCCAGGGGTTCCCACCCCATAGGGGGGGGGTCTGGTCATTGGGGGACCCATCCCAGGGGGTGTCACCCCATGGGGGGGTCTGATCCTTGGAGGGGGGGGGGGGGAATCTCATCCCAAAGAATCCATCATGGGGGTCCGAAGTGGGGAGGGGTCTCCTGTGTAGAGGTCCCAGGTAGGGGGGTCCCAGGAGGTGGGTGCCACCCTTGGGGTCCCCTGGGACAGCGCAGGGTGCAGGGCAGGGCCCGTGGGGGTTCTTTTTTTTGGGGTGGGGGCACTGCCCCCCCCCCCCATCCCCCACGGCCCAGGGCCGGACCAGGCCAGGGTGGGCCGCTGGGGTGGGCGGAGCCGTCCCACGTGTGCGGGCACGGTTGCGCGTGGCGGGTGGGCGAGCGTGTGCGTGGGCTGATGGGGGGGGGGGGGATGAGGCGGTGCCGTGGGAGTGGGCGGAGCGTGCTCCAGCGCGCCTGCTCCCTCCGTGCACGCGCAGGTATGTCCCCGCCTCCCCGTTGCGCACGCGCGGGGCACCGCCCTCCCCCTTCCCCCCCCCCCCCCTCCCCCGCCCCCCCGCAGGTGCCCGGTTTGGAGGGAAGAGGGGGGCAGGGGGGGGGGGGGGGGGAGAGGAAGAGCTGCGTGTGCGCGCGCGGCCCCTTTAAGGGGAGTGCCCGGAAGGGCGCGCGCCCGCCCGCCCCGCCCGGCCCCGCCCCCGCCCCGCAGCGCACCGGCCCCGGTGGGGCGCGGTCCGGCGGTGGCGGCTCCGGGAAAGCCGGTGCGGGACATGGCGCGGTGCCGCCGGCTGCTGCTGCTGCTGCCGCCGCCTCTTCCTCCTCCTCCTCCGGTACCGGGGTCGCTGCTGCTGGTGCTGGGCACGTTGCTCGCCGGTTCCGCCGCCTTCAACCTGGACCGTACCTTCCCGGTGCTGAAGGAGGGCGCGACCCCCGACGGTTTCTTCGGCTTCTCGGTAGCGCTGCACCGTCAGACCGAACGGGAGGAGAGGTGTCTGTGAGTGCGGAGGGAGTGGGGGGGTCCCCGGTTGGAGGGAGGAGCGGTGTCCTAAGGGTGGGGGGAACGGGGGAGGGTCCCCCGGAGTGTGTGTGGGGGGGGGGGTCCCACGGGCGGGGGCAAAAGTCCCCGGGTTGCTCTCGCCACCGTGGGAGGAGGAGCTGGTGGGGGTTTAGGTGCAGGGAGAGGGACGTCCCGTGGGGTTTGGGTGCTGGGGGGGGGGGGGTCCCTCGTGGGAGAAAGCGGCCCCAGAGCCTTGGGTAAGGGGGATATATACTGGAAAATAGCTCCTCGCGTGTTTAGCCCCTGCTCGTGGCTTTGCTCCGCACCCCTTTATTGGAGGGGGTCCCATCCTGACCTTGGGGTTTTCCCCCTCACCCTTATTCCATGGGTGCCGAGCACCCACTGTGCGGCCCCCCCCCCCCCCCTCCCCCAGCACAGGACCCCGGTGATACTGGGCACCAGAGCAGGGACACGCCGTGACAGCACCGGTGGGCACGGAAGCTGGCGGCCACCCCCCCGGGAGGTGGGAACCATCCCCACCCGTGGGATCCCACCTCGGCACCATCGACGCTGACCCTCCCCGGGGTGGTTGCGAAGCCCCTCGCGTCCCCCCCTTCAACTTTATCCGGCTGTTGGCGAAGCTCCGTCCCCATCCAGCAGCCCTGGGGAACCTGTTGAACTGTAATTCCTGCTGTCGAGCAAAATCCCAACAAAAGCCCTTTTCAGGCGGTGCATTCCCCGTGCAATCCCACCGCTGTCACTCGCCACGTCCCCTGCTGTTGTGTGTGTCCCCCCCCCCCCCACCTCTGGCTCAGCTGGACCCCCCCCCCTGCTCCATGGGCAGCATCCCCAGCTCCCATCCCTCCCAGCCGGAGGTGCGAGTTGCGTGTGCGTGCTGGGGAGAAAGCGCCGGCGCAGGGGTTGGGTTGGGTTTTTTGGGGTTTTGGTTTTTTTTTTTTTCTCGCTTCGGGGCACAGGTTTTTGCTGGCTCACCCTTCCGTGCAACTCCAAGCTGTGGGATTGGGGGGACCCTTGGGGTTCCCTCTTTTTTTTTTGCTGTGCCCGTGGTGAAGGGACCGGTGGCAGCTGCTGGACGGAGGCATCTGCTGCTCCGCATTCCAGAGATGCATTTCGGCCGCTCGCCCGCCGTGGGATGTCTTGTTATTGCTCCCGTCCAGGAGGGAGTGAAGCCGTTCCCCCGCGGAGCAGCTGCGGGGGTACAGGACCCGGCCCAGCACCCCCGGGGATCCCTCCTCCTCGTGGGGACACGCTGGCTCCCATCCATAGCTGGGTTTCCCCGGCTCTGGTGACATCGGAGCAGCTGGCAGGGGGACATCGGGGTCAGGTTCCTGGTTGGCACCGGGACAGATCGGCTCATCTGTCTTCCCGAGGTGTTGGCACTGACTGTTGCCCTCTTTCGGGGGGGGGAGGGGGGGCGGGGGGGAGGAATTTGGGGGCCTTTGGCCCCGGCACAGGCTTGTGATCCCCCAGCGTGGGCCACGTGGCCCGTGCGTGTCTGAGCGTGATGCTGGCGAGGCGCGGAGGCTCTGCGGTCTGGGGGGGGAAAGGCTTTGGAGTGTAAAAACCCTGCGGAAATTTGCACCCCCTTCCACTGGGAGCCCCCCCCCCCCCCTCCTCCCCTCCAGCTGCCCATCCCCATTGCAGGGGACACAGGGGGATCCTTATGAGCGTGAAGGAGCCGTGGAATGCCCAGCGTGTCCCTGCTTCCCCACGGAGCCTCGCGTGCGGGCAGCGGACCTGGATGGGCTGCGCGGGCAGCTCTGCCTGCCTGGTGTAGGCAGGAGGGGGGCCGGGGCGAGTGCAGGCAGCTCCTGCCTAACCAGGGCCCGGCTCGCTGCTTGCGGGCAGGTCCGGGGGGGGGCACTTGGTTTCTCGTGGAAGTGGCAGGAGATAAATATCGGTGTCGGTATCCCGATGGTCCTCCTGCAAACTGGGGGAGCTACCTGCCCCTTGCTCCTGCCTTGGGGGAACGGTGCAGGTAGGAGCGTGGCGGAGAGCTGGAAAAGCCGCAGGATTTGCTCCATCCGTGAGGGTGTCCGTTGTTCCAAACTGGATTATCAGAACCATTCCGGGTGGATGCGGTGAGGTGGGACCGGCACAGATGTCCCCCTCCCCATCCCAGGGCAGGCAGCCCTGCTCTTCCTCCCCATAGCTGAGCCACAAGCCGGGGTTGGGGGGTGCTGAGCCGGGCTGCAGCACCATGGGGGAAAACCCGCTCCCCTCCTTCGGTCCCGGCAGCGGATGGAAGTTTTCCCTGCCCTTTGCTTGCCGGGCAAACTCTCGCAGGTGCAGCCCCGCTGCAACCGGGGTGGGGACAGGAAAGGGACGCTTCCTGCCACCATCATCCTCGGTGCGGTGGAGGGGGGGGGTGTGTGGTTTATTTTTTTGGGGCCTCGATGCCGTGCGGCTGCAGGAGGTGTTGGGATGGCAGTGGGGTGGGAGGGATGCTCCGGACCACAGCTGGCATTCCTGATCTCCCGGTGGGGTGGGGAGACCCACTTCCCGGTGGGAGGGGGACCAGGCTGGCATGGCTGGTGTGACACCGGAGTCCCCTGTCGTCCCCTGTCCCCCCCCCCCCCTCCTCCTCCACCCCTGCAGTGTTTTTCATGTCCCAGAGCTGTGCCCATGCAAAGGTTTGTTTGCTCACTCCTCCCCAGACCAGGTGAAGGTGAGGTGGAAGCAGCGGCGTTATCGGTCTTCGGGAGATTAAGAAACTCCTTTTGGCTGCCCGTGACGGGTCCGGCCGCTCCCGTGGACTCAGGGAACGTGATTCAGCTTGCGGTCGTGCCAGCAAGACCCGGCGGTGCCAGGGGAATCCGACCCATGGGGGTTTGGTGGTCCCTGAACAACATGGGGAAACTGAGGCACGGTGCTTCTGTGCCAGGGACCCTGTACCTGCAGCCGGGGGGGAGGCAGGAGGCAGCACCCACATCTGTAACCTTCTGGGTGCCTCAGTTTCCCTCCCGTGTGCATGGGGGAGCAGGGGGCTCTGTCCGATGCTTGGGGGTCTTTCTTGTCCCAGCTGGCCAGTGGGGAGGAGGAGAGCATAGCCGGCAGCAGGGCCAGCTGAATTCCCAGCTTTTCCTCCCCCTTGCCTAATTTTTCTGCCGATTGCCAGAGCTGGCCTGGCTGCGCTCCCCCCGCCTTGGCTGGGGGCCGGCGAAAGCCGCCGGGGTCCTATGGGGCTGCGGCTCTTTGGCAGGCGAAGGGGGGACGGATGTGCCGTGGTGGGGCCGGCGCCTGGGGGGGGGTCACATCCATCCATCCTGTCCGTCCATCCATCCCTCGCTGCTTCGAGGAGCCATCTCCCCCTCTCCCACCTCCTTTTCGGCGCGGGCATCGGCAGATTTGCCTGCTCAGGGCTCCCCGGGGGGAATTGATCATTGCAGGGGCCCCCCCATTGCAAACATAGTGGTGCTGGGGGGGGTGTTGGGGTGCTGGGGGGTGGTTTGGGACTGGCCCAGAGCCTTGGGGAGGTGGGCTATGCCAGGGACACCCCTTGGTTGCCTGCCTTTGGGGGTTTGGGGGGGGCCCTGCAGCCCAATAACGGAGCTGAACTCTCAAAGGTGGAGGCAGGGGGGGTCCCTGTGCCCAGGGACGGGATGGGATGGAGCAGGATGGGGTGCTGGGCCGGAGCCCACTCTTCTGCTTGTAGCCCCTCGAACGTGTCGGGAGATGGATGAGGTGCTGCGCTCGCTGCCCAGCTGCTCCCCGCCTGGCGCCCACCCCAGGGAGGGGAGCGGGGGGCTTTGGGGGGGGGGGGGGGTTGTGCTGCGGTGTCCCCATCAGTTTCCCCCTTCGCCATCCTCACCAGACCTCTCCCGCCCCCAAATTTCGGGGCCGATCAGTGCCGTGGTGCCAAGACCATCCCGCAGCCGCCTCTCCTGGCTCAGCCAGCACTGGCGGGGAGCCCCCCACCCCCCCCCCCCCCGCCACCATCCCCCCCCCCCACCACTGCCCCGTTTTACCAGGGCGGATTAGGACGGGCCACGGCCTCTCGCATTCCTGCCTCCCTCCCTTCCCAGCCTCCCCCTCTTGCTGCTGTTTGACCATCCCTGCCTTTTTTCCATTTTTTCTGCTGTCTGAGCACAGGGCTTGGGCTGAGCCCCATCTCCTCGTGTCCGTCCCCCCCCCCTACTCGAGTGGGACCAGTGCCACAGACTGGTCCTGGCCTCCCTGAGATGGGATCCCCAGCATCCCGGCTTCTGGTTTTCCTGGGACTCGAGGTAGCTGCGTGGCACATTGGGGCATGCATGGGTTGAGGGATAGGAGGGGGTCTGTGCATATCCCCCCCCCCCTGCTCCAGTGAAGCTCTCTCAGCATCCCACAAGCTGCCCCCCCCCACCCCAGGAGCAGATCCCACGGGTGGGCTGCCACGCTGGGAAGTCTTGGCTGGAGGCAGCGAGACGCCGAAGCTGCTTGGCTTGGGTCGGCTCCCACCGGCCCCCCCCCCCCCCCCACTGCCGGGGACCCACGGGGCACAGCCGTGGGGAGCGCTGGTGGTTGGGAATGGCTTTGCTTGGAGCCAGGCTCTGGCTGAGCCAGGACCACCCGGAGAGGCTGGACCAGACAAGGAGCCAAATTCATGTCCCTGTCCCCCAGGAGCCACGCTGACGGTGGGGCAGCACCCGAGGGCTGCGGGTCCTGCTGGGGCTCAGGGTGGGGGGAGCAGGACCCCCCCCATGTGTGTCGTGTCCCCCCCTGGGCTTTTCCCTCCAGCCCTGAGTCACAGCACGGCTGCACTGAGTCACTTCTCCTTCAGGTAATGGGGATAATGGTGTCCCTTGTCCCCACCGCGTCCCTCAGGTGTATGGGGGGGGGGGACGGGACACGCAACAGGAATTGGGGGGGGGGGCAGATTTCTTTGTGCCAGGCTGGAAAAAGTCAGGAGGAAACGACTTCACCTTCACACCTGGTGGGTCCCGCTTTACCGGGGGGGGGATGCAGGTGCTGCTGGCATCCCCAGCCCAGCATTCCCCGGCAGGGGGGGAGCAGAGCCCCCCCCCCCCCCATTACGGGGTTCAAACCCCCATCATTACACCCCTTGGGGGGGGCTCCTCTCTGGCTGAGTGATGCCATACCCCCCCACCTGCAGCATCTGGCTGACTCAGCCGGAGCGATGCCGCCGGCTGTGCCCGTCAGCGGCCGGGCGGGCATGGAGGAGGTGGGGGGGGGCCCCTGACGTGCCGAGACGGGGGCTGCCTGGGGCCCCACATTCCTCCTGCGCCTGGGCTTTGAGTCAGCCGCCCCGGCGCTGCCCGGACGCGCCCGCGTTCCCGGCCTCGCATTGCTCAGCTCTGCCTTCCCCATCGCTCCCTTCCCGATGGTAGTGGGATGGGGACAGCCAAATTTACCCCCGTCCTTGCCGGTAGCCGGGCTGGCCGTGCTGAGAACTGACCAGCTCATTACACCAGTGCCCTGTGATATGGTCTAGGGGCTGTGGCAACTACCTGGGTGCCTTGTCCCCCCCGCCTCGGCAGACTGCCTTCATCCTGCCTACGAGTGAGGACGCGCTTCCTTTGCTGGCACCGTGCGGCCGTGCCTCCTCCGCGCCATTGTCCTCGTGATCCCAAAGGACTTCCCGGCGGAAAGGCTGGCCTTTCCGGAGCCCCCCAGACACTCCGGGTCCTCCTTTCGTCACCCAGGCCCATGGCAGGGCTACGGATCCTGTGCCCTTCTGTTACCTGGAATCCCCAGCCTTTTCCCTTGGGGTGGGGGGGGGGTGGGGGGGTTCGGGTGGGTGCTGGGGTCCCTTTCAGCATCACCTTAGAGCCCCTGGGGGATGAGTCCACGTGGAGCTGGGCTGCGGGTGTTGCATCTCCAGCCTGGGCACCCATCCAGGGATGCCAATGCCCTCCACCCCCCCCTGCTGCGTGGCATCACTGTGACTCAGCCGGGATGTCTGTGCCCCTCCAGGGGTCTGAGTCACCCCCCCCCCCCCCCGGAAGGGTGCTGCCTCTCCCCAGGACCCCCAGTTCTGCCCAAAGGAGGGGACGCAAACCCAGACGCTTTCCTGGAAGAGGGATGCGCGTGTGCCCCTCCTGGAGCTGGTCCCAGCTCACCCTCCCCACTCCTGAAGGGTCTCCCCCCCCCCCCCGCCTCTCCCCATTTTTCTGGGACATCCAGTTCTCATGGCATTCCACGGCACGACGGCCGGAGGCGGCGAGCCTGTCTGCCGGACACGCCGCAGCTGTGCCGTGGAGGCCCCGGCTTTGCCGTCGGCTCAAAGGTTGGCCGAGAAGGGTTGCGGCTGTTTACACAGGCGTGGGGGGCCCCCGGTGTCGGCCGGTTCGTGCCAAACTGCTCCCCGCTTTGCTTTCCCTACCGGCACGGCGAGCACGGCGTGCGAGGTTTGGGGGGCGTCAGCCTCATCCCCCTGTTCCTGAGCCCACCGTACACCGGGATGGGGGGGCTCAGTCCTGAGCCCGGGTTGGGATCGGGTCCTGCAAGGAGCGTGTCCGTCCGTCTGTCCCCCACCCGCAGCGGGGGGGGGTCCTGTCCCTTTGCCGTCTCGTGAGACCTTTCGGCGTGCTCATGCGCCCACGTGCTGGGAGCGAGAGGCTGGTTGCTGCCAGCCCCACGCACCCCCATCCAAGAGGAACCCCCATTCCTGCTCTGGAGATGGGGCCAGGGGTCTGCTGTCCCCCATTATTTGGGGGTGTCGAGGCGTGACGTGCTCCGGGCGAGCACCTCCTGGCCACCATCGCACCCCACCACCCTCTCCCCTGGGGCAGCCTGCCTGGCTTTCCACCCCCCCAAAATGTCACGGAGGGCATTGGGGTGGGTGGACCTGCCGCTCCCCCCTGCCCCCCACCCACCCACCCCCTCTCTGCCCCCCAGGCTGCTGGTGGGAGCCCCCCGAGATGTGGAGCCGGCAAACGGCACGCGGACGGGTGCCGTCTACGCCTGCCCCCTCACCGCCTTCAGGAACGACTGCCAACCGCTCGACATCGAGTTGAAGAGTACGTGAGTGCCCCGGGGCACCCCAAAACACCTCCCCCCCCCCCCGGCATTCTGGGGGTGCAGGGGATCCCCACTCTCACGCCGTCTCTTCCTCGCCCAGGTGAACCGGACAAAGCCATCATCGATGATATGTGGCTGGGGGTGACGGTGGCCAGCCAGCGGCAGCCGGCGGGGAGGGTGCTGGTGAGTGCACGCGCGCCCCGATTCTTCGCTCACGTGCCCCGATTCTTCGCACACGCGCCCAGATTCTTCGCACACGCGTGTGCCGGGGCTGAGCCGCCACCTCGCGCGACTGCTCGAGGGCACCAGGGAGCTGCCGGTGGTTTCACGTGGGTCTCGCGCGTGTCCCCGGCGCGGTGGCACCGGGCAGAGGGCACCGTAGGGCTTCTCCTGGGACTGGGAGCTGTGGGGTGATGGGGTGTGCGGACCCCCTTTCCTGGCAGGGTGGGCTGGTGTGGATGGACTGAAGCTCTCCGGAGCATTTTGGGTGGCAGGACAGCGTCATACCCTATAGACCGTCGTAGGCAGGGTAACTCTGCGACGTATGGGCTGCATTAATGGCAGGGCAGCATCCGTATGTTGCCAGGATGGGGGGGCAGAGGTAGCACAAAGGGGCAGGGGGTGGTGGCCCCTAATTTTTAGGGGTGCCACCAGATGCTGAAAGCAGATGCCGGGCTGTCCCGGCAGGCTTGCGCTCACCGTTACACCAAGGTGCTGTGGTCGGGCAGCGAGGACCAGCGGCGTATGGTGGGCAAGTGCTACGTGCGGGGCAACGACCTGCGCCTCAACATCAGCGACGAGTGGCAGACCTACCACAACGAGATGTGCAACTCCAACACGGACACCGACGAGACCGGCATGTGCCAAATGGGCACCAGCGCCGGCTTCACCGCCAACATCATCTATTTCGGAGCGCCCGGTGCCTATAACTGGCAAGGTACGTGTGCCTGGGGAGGTGGGCAAGGGTGGGCAGCCCCCTTTCCCGGGGATACCCGCTGTCCGTACGCCCACGGGGCATCCCCTCGTGCGTGAACATTGGAGCACGCACGGGCGCGCACGCTTGCGTGCGCTTATGTGCCCACGTGCGCGTGGCGAGTGCGCGTACACGCACGTATTTGCGTGCTCGTGCGTGTGGATGTGCCCGAGCGTGCCCGACACGTATCGTGCGTGTGCTTATCTATACACCCACGCAAACCTTCCACGCGTGGGTGACCGTGTCCGTGCACACGCGTCCGGCCGCGTGCGTGCTCACGCGCATTGCGGGCGTGCAAGGGGAGCGGGTACTGAGCTGGGGGTGAGGGGCTGCCCCCCCCCCCCCACTGCGGAGTTAACCCCCCCGCTCCGTTGCAGGTACCGACTACATGCTGCAGCGGGAGATGTGGGACCTGCACGACTTCTCCTACCCCAACAAGAGGAACGGCAATACCTATATAGGTGGGGGGGGCAGCAGGGCTGGGGGCATCCCCCTTGGGGGGGGTGGGATTTGGAGCAAGGAGGAGGTTTCGGGGGATGTGGATTTAGGGGGTACCTTGGGGGTGGATTTTGAAGGGGTGGGGGGTTTAGGGAGGCTTGGAGACCCCCCCCATTCCCCATGGATGATGGGAGCAGGGGCGTAGTGCTGACACCGTGGCGTTCTGTGGGGTGGGGGCTGGAGGTGGTCATGGTGGGGGGGGACACTGGGTCTGGAGATGTTGGACCGTGCTGGCCCCCATCTCACCGTGGCGGTGGGGGGGGGTGCGTTTGGTGGCAGGGTATACGGCGGAGGTGGGCAGCGCGGTGTTGCAGCAGGACGCGGTGACGGTGGTGACGGGTGCTCCCCGGTACAAGCACATGGGTGCCGTGTACCTGCTGAGCCGAAGCCCCCAGCAGACGCTGCAGAGGAGCCTCCTCCTCCCCGGGCACCAGGTCGGCTCCTACTTCGGCAGCGCCGTGGCCCTGGCAGACCTCAACAACGACGGGTGAGGGTGGGGGGCCGCGACCCCCCCCAGCTCCTGCGGGTTTGGGGGGTCTCACCTGGGACATCCTGCAGCTCAAGCGGGGTCTCTGTGGGTCATAGCATGGAGGGAGAGGGGAGCAGCTTTAGGGGTGGGGAGGGTTTTTTTGGGGGGGGGGTCTGGTGTGTCGGGGTGGGGTTGTGTCGCAGCCCCCAACCTTGACCGGCCCCTCGGCCCCGCAGGTGGCAAGATCTGGTGGTGGGAGCCCCGTACTACTTCCAGCGGAAGCAGGAGGTGGGGGGGGCCGTGTATGTCTACATGAACGAGGTGGGGGGCTTCCAGTCCCACCCCAGCCTGGTCCTCACCGGCCCCAGCTACTCCGCCTTCGGCTTCGCCGTGGCCAGCATTGGGGACATCAACCAGGACGGCTTTCAGGGTGAGGGGCTGGGGACCCTTTTTGGGGGGGGGTCTTTGGGTTAGGGGTGTTTTCAGGTAAGAGGGGACCTCACTTTAGGGGGGTGTGGGTCTCTGGAGAGGTTTGGGGTGAAGAGAAGGAGATGGGGTGTATCTTGGGAGGGGGGGTGGATTCAAGGATGAGAGGGGCTGGGTGGGAGTTGGGGGGGGGATTGAAGAGGGGTTGAGGAGGTGTGGAGGCGTACTACGGGGCAGCCCCATCCCTGCGGGGCTGATCCTGCTCTTCTCCCCACAGATATCGCTGTGGGGGCTCCTTTCGAGGGACACGGCAAGGTCTACATCTACCACAGCAGCGCAGAAGGGCTGCTGGATAAACCCCGGCAGGTAATGACCCCCGTGGGGAGCCCCTCACCGGGGCTGCGGGGCTCCGCATCCCCTCCGAGCGCTCCGTGCTCTGGGGTGGGATGCAGCAGGTAGATTCCCGGATCAATGGGTGACATCCCACCCCCCCACACCCAAATCCAGGTGATCAGCGGGTCGGATCTGGGTCCCGCCAGCATGCAGACCTTCGGGTATTCGCTGAGCGGGGGGCTGGACGTGGACGGGAACTCCTACCCCGACCTCTTGGTGGGCAGCTTGGCGGAGAAGATCGTCCTGCTCAGGTAAGGGATCTGGTACCGGTGGGCATCCCGCAGCCCTCTGCCTTCCCTGCCATCTCCCAGGGATGGCTCCTGCCTCTGCCAGCACCCCGGGACGGCGAGGTGGGCACGGAGCGGTGGGAACGGAGCGATGTACCCGGCTCTGGGAACCGGCACTAGGCAAAGAGGGACTGTGCCGCTGCGGGTGGGGGGAAGCTCAGCTGACCCCCGTCTCTGCCCAGAGCTCGACCCGTGATCAACATCCTGAACAAAACCTTCACGGTGACCCCAAGCAAGGTGGACCCTGCCCGGTGCACATCTGACTCCTGGTGAGCCCCCATCCCGGTGCGGCCGGGTCCCGTTCGTGGTACTGCGGTGCTGGCGGCTCCGCTCACGGCCCCCTTTCCCCCCCTCCCTGTTCCAGTATCACGGTGACCGTCTGCTTCTCCTACAACCAGAGTGCTGGAGACCCCAAGTACAAGGAGAAGATCAGTGAGTGTCCGGGGGTGCTGGCGTGGGAATGCGCTGGGGGGGGAGATGTTCACTAGCGCTTGTGCAAGGGTGCGTGCGTCCACAGGGACACACGTGTGTGAGCACACGTTTAAGGGAAAATGCACGCGTGTTGGCGTGTGGGGATGCACACGCGTGGGTGTGCAGGGGATACGTGTGCACACAGGGGGTTGCGTTGGGTGCACGCGTGTGTGCAACGCCGCGGCACTCTGCTCTCCCCGCAGCCCTGGAGTACACCCTGGAGGCTGACAAGGACCGGCACCCCCCCAGGGTCAGGTTTTTGGGCACCCACTCTGCCACCTACCGCGGCATCTTCCCCATGCCCAAAACCCGCTGTGAATCCAAGGAGCTCCTGCTACTGGTGAGCGTGTGCGAGCGCACGTGTGTCTGTGCACACGTGAGCGCACACGTGTGTGCGTGCACCGCGGGTTGCTCTACACGTGGCACTGGAGCTGGGGGACCGGCTCGTGGGAAATGGGGAGAGGGATGGCGGAGTCTGGAGGGTCTTGGGAACAGCAGGAAAAGAGATGGAAATCCATCCATCCATCCTTTCCTCCATCCATCCTTTCCTCCATCCATCCCTCTATCCCTCCTGTGATGAGTTTGTTGGGTCTCGTGAGCAGGAGCTGGTACCCCAGCTGTGGCCGGGGGCTGCCTGGCTGGAGTTGGAGGGGGGGTCGGGGAGGGAGCCGAGGCTTTGCCGTGATTTCTGCCACCCCGCAGGACAACATCCGAGACAAGCTGCACCCTATCGTGCTCTCCATGAACTACTCGCTGGTGGAGAAGCCCAGGACCTTCCAGCTGGGCCCCCAGTCCCTCGATGCTTTCCCTGTCCTCAACCAGGACCAGTCCCACGAAAATGAGACCAAGGTGCCGGGGAGGGGGGTGATGGAGATGCTGGGCTGCAGCGAGCCTGGCCTGGGGGATGGAAGAAGGCTCATGGGGACGTCCCTGTCCCTCCAGATTGAATTCCAGAAGGAATGCGGCTCCGATAACAAGTGCTACAGCAACCTCCAGCTCCAGAGCAGCTTTGTCACTGACCAGAACCAACCCCTGCCCAGGTGACAGCGGGTCCCCCCGGGTCCCCATCCATCTCTACCACCCGCTGTGCCATCCCCTCGGCCCCAGGTCACCCCTCAGCCCACCCTGGGCTGTGCTGGGAGAAGCAGGGGGGGTGTCTCCCCATCCCGCTGGGGTGGGCCACCCATGTGCTGAGCGGAGGACGGTCTCTGCACAGGTTGAACGGTACCCAGGTGTTGCAGTACAGCCGGGACGTGCGGAAGCTCTACTTGAGCATCAACATCACCAACGTGCCCACCACCCCCTCCAACGGCGAGGATGCCCACGAGGCGCTCCTCAACGTCACCGTGCCGGCCAGCTTGCTGCCCTCCTCCGTCCGCCCGGTAGGCAATGGCATCCCCCTCCCTGGCTGAAGAAGGGACGAGAACCGGGGTGGGCTTTGCCGGGATATTCTTCATCCTCCTTCCCCTCCCCAGAGCGGAGCGTGTACCATTGCAGAGACGGTGCTGTGCGAGCTGGGCAACCCTTTTAAGAGGAACCAGAGGGTGAGTGCTCTCCGCCAGCCACCCTCCAGCCCTTTTTGGGGGCTTGGCAGGCAGGCGGGGGTCCGGCTGAGCTGCTCCACGGTCCCTCTGTGCTGCAGGCAGAGCTGATCATCACCTTCGAGGCCATTGGGATCATGCTGGATACACGGGAGGTCTCGGTGTGGCTGGACCTGTCCACGTGAGTGTCCCTGGGTGGGTGGAAATGGGCTGGGAAGAGGGTGCCTGGAGCGACGTCGGCTTCTTTTTTGCTTGGTGGAAGCGCGGTGGTGGATGGGGATCGTATCTGGTGGCGTTGCTGATCCGGGAAGAACTGGAAAGCAGGCAGGGCTCCTGGGATGGACAGGACAGGGACCCTGTGGCTCCTGCTGGGAGGGGGGGGGCTGCCCCACACTGGCTGGGAGCTATTCGGTGGTGGGAGATGCTGACCCCAGTGCCTTGGCAGGCAAAGCACCCAGGAGGACCTGCAGCCCGTGCTGGCCAAGTTGCTGGTGGACTACAGCATCCAGTCCTCGCTGACCATGTGAGTGCAGCAAGGCTGTGCCCCCCCCATTCCTCTGCATCCCCTCCATCCACCCCACCTAAATTTGGTTGCGTCGGGAGTGGGCACGACCCCACCGTGTCCCAGGAACGGGGCAGAGGGATGCCCCAGAGATGCTCCCTGCCTGTTCTGCCCAGCTCACCATGCCTGTGTCGTGTGTGTCCCCCCCCCTCCGTGATCCTGTCCCCAGAGCCTCCTCCCATGCCCAGTCCCACTTCAGCGGGACGGTGGTGGGCGAGTCGGCCATGCGGAGAGAGCAGGACGTGGGCAGCCCCCTCGCCTTTGATTTCCAGGTGAGCTGGGGGGCAGCCAGTGTCCGTGGGTCGGGGGGGGGGGGGGTCAGGAGTGCCGATCTCCATCCCCCCCCTCTGCTTTGCAGGTGACCACCAAGGGCGAGTCACTGGGCACCCTGGGCACCATCCTGCTGGGCTTCGAGTGGCCCTACGAGATCCCCAACGGCAAATGGCTCCTCTATCCCACCGAGATCCTCGTCAACAGCAACGAGACCTGCCAGCCCCCCGGGGGGGTCATTAACCCCCTCAACCTCACCGTGAGTGACCTTGTCCCTGCTCCTTTGGGGGGGATGTGTCCCTGTCCCACTGCGTGGGTACTTCCAGCCCCATCAGCCCCCAGGTGGGCAAAGCTGCCCGGGCTCTGATGGGGCTCGTGTGTGTCCCGTCCCCCCCCCCCCCCCAGCTGCTGGAGGACCAGGTTCCATCCCGGCAGAGACGGGAGCTGGAGGCCCCCGAGCCGGCAGAGCCCCCCATCACCCTGGCCACTGCCAAGAAAGCTAAGTCGGAGGTGGTGCTGGTGAGTGGGGGCTTCAGGGGGTGGGAGGGGGTCCAGCAGCACGTGCCCCCCACCGGGACGGCCGCGTACGCTGCTTCTTGGCACCAGCGCGCTGCGTTGGGGACTCTGGTTCTCCCCCTGACACCCCTCCCTCCCTTATGTCCCAGAGCTGCTCCAAGGGCACCGCTCGCTGCATCTGGTTCGAGTGCCCCCTTCTTCACACCCAGCACCCCACCACCTTCAGCATCCGTGCCCGGGTGTGGAACAGCACCTTCATCGAGGTCAGCATGGGGCCCCGCGGCGCAGCCTGGGGATGGAGGGGGTCAAGGCTGGGTTTGCTCCCTTGGGGATCGTGCTGAAACAGGGCACTGAGTTTGCCAGGTCTCAGCTCAGAAGCTAACACCCATCCCTTGCCCCTTCTGTCATTCATGGCTCCCCCCTTCCATCATCTGTGCCCCCCCAGGAGTACAGCGATTTTGACCGGGTGAAGGTGGACGGCACGGCCACGCTCTTTCTCCGGACCCACATCCCCACCATCAACATGAAGAACCACACGGTGCGGGTGAGTGATGCTCTTACTGGGACAGGCTGGGAGGGACTGGGGCCACTGGGAGCTCTCCCCCTGACGAGGCTCTTCTCGGCCCTTCCAGTTCTCCGTGGACGTGGACTCGGAGCTGACGGAAGAGCAGCCGGCCGAGATCGCGCTGTGGCTGGTGCTGGTGTCGGTGGCGGCCGGGTTGCTGCTACTGGGGCTGATCATCCTCCTCCTCTGGAAGGTGAGGGGGTGCCTGGATTCCCCCTCCCGGGAAGGGGGTGCAGGAGCCGTGCCGCTGAGACCTGATGGGCTCGTGTCACTGGTGGCTGCCATCCTCCCCGCCTGGCTGCGGGACGCTCGGAAGCGGTGGGTGGAAGATCCCCGGCTGCTGAGCGATGAGGAAGAGGAGCAGCAGAGAGAATCCCGCTGCAAAACATTTAGGGTGCTGCAAAAAAACCCACCCAAAACAGGGCTGGACGATGGCACCTCCTCAGCCCGTGGCTCCCACCTCCCCCTGCGCTGCAGGGACTTGGCGGGGGGGGTTCTCTGGCCCCCCTGGGGACCCCCCCCAGCTCCCTGGGCACCCCATTCTCTGGCCAGGAGGGGTTACGTGGCTCTGCAGGTCCACCCAACCCGCAGCATCCCCAGGGGCGAGCATCAGAGTGAGGGTGCAATGGGGGCAGCGAGCTGCCCCGCTCCCCCCACCCCACGGGGGGTGGTCAGGAGCCCCCCGGCCCCTCTCCTGTCCCCCCCTGACCCCTGTCACCTCCTTCCTCGCAGTGCGGTTTCTTCCGACGGGCCAACACGCGGGCCATGTACGAAGCCAAGGGGCAGAAGGCGGAGATGAGAATCCAGCCGTCGGAAACCAAGCGGCTGACGGATGACTACTAATGGGGGGGCCAGCCCTGCTGCCCCCCCTCCGGGCGCCCGCGCCACCCGCTTGGTAATGCCCCTTGGGGGCCGGCTACAGCGGCATCCTCTTCCTCTTCAGCCTCCTCTCCTCTTCCTCACTGCCTCATTTCTCCTGCCAGGTTCTATAGGTCCCTATAGGGTACAGTGGGCTCCGTGGGGTCTCTCCGAGCGGCTCCAGGACTGCTGCTCCCTTTTGCCTCTTCTCTCTGCCGGCTCTGGGGTCTCTCCGGCCCCACGCTGACCCTCTCCGGCCCCACGCTGACCCTCTCCCCTCCCTCTCCCCTCGCAGTGCGACTTCTTCCAGCGGACCCGCTACTACCGGATCATGCCCAAGTACCACGCGGTGAGGATCCGGCAGGAGCAGCGCTACCAGTCCGGCGGCCTCCTGCCTCGCCGGCGCAAGAAACACTGGGTGACCAAATGGCAGGAGCCGGAGAAGTACTACTGACCCCCCCACCCCATTCCCCCCCCCGGCCTCCCCCGTGCGAGGGGAGCACGAGAGCCGGTGTTTGACTTTTTGCACAAGTGCATCTCTCCTTGCCCCAATCCCCCTTGGCCGTGGCCGCATCCCGGCGCTGGCTTCTGCACGCTCCTGTCCACTTCACCGGGCTCGCCGGTGTGCAGCCCGGCTCTTGCACGCTCGTGCCTTGCACGCTTATGGGGATGAACCCCAAATGTGCCCCCCCCCCCCCCCACCCCCATTCCCCGATGTGACCGCTGCTGGTCTCACCGCCTCCATGCAGACACTCCTCCGGCCGTGTCCCACACACGTCCTTGCACACCGGGACACGTCCTGGTGCCCTGGGACACACTCGCCCCCCCTCCCCCCCCCCCATGCGTCCCCCTTCCCTGGGTGCAGGGCTCCCCTCTGCTTTCACCAAGGCTACATACGGTGGTGGGAATGGGGGCGGTGGGACCTTGTTTCTTCCTCCCCTTCCTCCTTCTTCTCTCCAAAGCAGCGCAGGGGCCTGATCCTGCATCTTCATACCTCCCCCCAGTCCGCATAGGCTGCAGCTTTGGCTTGGGGAGGGGGTGCAGAGCATAAGGCCGTGTGTCCCCCCATCCCGCAAGCCTTATCCCCCGCTGGGGGTCTGTCCCACCCCACGGACGCTGCCCCAGGCGTTAAGTTATTCCGTGTCTCTTGTCGGCGTTTTAGTGTTGAGCCCTGGAGCGTGGTCGGTACTGGGGGCTGGGGGGGGGAGGGGGGTCCCTGCACCCCCTGGCCCCCACTTGCCCCCTCCCCTGCGGCTGGGGCCCAATAAAGCCTCGCTCCGGGATTTGTAACCTCTTATCTCCTCTGTCTCATGGCTGGCAGCATGATGGGGGGTGTGGGCTGGTGGGGAAAGGAGTTGGGGGGTTTTTTTGGGGGGTGGGAATACCGTGGGCAGAAAGGGGGGGGGGGGGGGCAATGAAGTACCCCAGGCAGGGGTATTGGGGAGGAAATATCCCAGGTGGGCAGGGATATTGGGGAGTAATACCCCAGGAGAGCAGGGGCATGGGGGGGGGGGGGTGTGATGCCGGGGCGGGCTTAGTCCTCCCCGTGTCCCCCCCCCCGCCCCGGGAAGGGGTAGCGGGGCGACCCGGGTAGCGAGGGGTTAAACGCGGCAGGTTCGCTCCGGGCTCGAAGAGGTTACACCGGGGGGGCGTGGCTTAGCGCTGACGGAGGCGTGGCTATCCCCACCCTCGGGGGGCGGTGCTGATGTGTGGGCGGGGTTTAGCGTAAAGCGGGGCGGGACCGACGGCAAGGCGGTCGTTGATTGGCGGCGGGGCGGGTTGTTTGCGCGCGGCGCGACGGTGGGCGGGGCGGCGGCGGGGTTGGGGGCGCGGGGGGCCGGGGGCGCGGGAACGGTGGGCGCGGGAACGGGGGTCGGCATGCGGCTGCTGCGGTGCCTGGGCAAGCGGGCGGCGCTGGCCGGCGTCCCCACCTACATCGAGCACTTCAGCAAGTTCTCGCCGTCACCGCTCTCCATGAAGCAGTTCCTGGACTTCGGTAAATACCCACACCCCCCCCCCTCGCACCACCACCACCACCCATCCACCCACCGCTCCCCCACCCTGGGTGGGTACCCCCGGTACGGTGTCGTGGGTGCTGTCCCGGGAAGGAGAACGCTCCCTCCTTTCCTCCTAGATTACAGCCGGTCCGGGTAAATATCCCCCCCTCTGTGCTAAATACCCCCCCCACCTCCGTGCTAAATACCCGGTCTGGGGGCGGTGCTCCGGGGAGGGACCTCCGTGCACCCTCCCCCCGGTAAGTGCACCCACCCCCCCCCCCCCACTCCTGTAAATAAATACCCGGGGGTGGGGGATCTGCTCTACTGGGTATCTGGGCCTGGGTATCTATAATCCCCCCAAATACCCTGTTATTATATTTTGCGGGGGGTGTTACCCCCCTAAATGCTCCCTGGCCCGGGTAGATATCTTTCCTCCCCACCCCTGCTGGGAAATACCCACTCCCGGGTAAATAACTGGGGCTGGGAATATGGTCTCTTGATATGCTTCAGTTTTGGGGGGGGGGTCTCCCCCCTGCCCCCCAATAACAACCCTCAGGGGGGTGTTACTCTTTGCAGGCAAGTAGCAACCTGGGTAAATATCCCCCCCCCATGCCCCTCCAGGTAAATACCCCCCCCCCCCCCCCCCGTGGGGTACCTCCTGCCCCCACTGGGTAAATAACCCCCTGCATAGGACCCCCAGCCAGGTGTTCCCTGCACATTCCCAGTCCCCCCCTGCAGCCGGGTAAATACCTACCTGGCCCCCCCAGCACCCCCAGGGTGGGCGACATGAGGTCCATCCCCCCCCCCCCCCCCCCCAAGCAAACATCTCAGGTAAATACCCCAGGGAGATGGAGGTGCCCCCACCCATCGCTGTCACCCGTCCTGGGCCCCTTCTGTCCCCCCCCCCCCCAGGGGTTTTAATGTCAGTGCTATATTTACCCATGTCCGTGGCTGCACCGTCCCCAGCAGAGGCTGGCAGCTGCGCCCTGGGGGTCCCCGGCCCCCCCCCCTCAGTTCTGCCCCATCCCACCAGCACCAGGACCCCCCTCAAATCCTCACATTTCAGCTCCATCCCGGTGTCCCTTGTCCCCAGGGATGTGCCCCTCCAGGGGCTCAGGGACAGCTTTGCCCCCGCAACCCCCCCCCCCCTCCACCTCGCTGGCTCCTGGTTGGGGACACCCACATCCTGGGGACACCCCTGTGGCAGGGGCTCTCCCCACCCCGGTGTCACTGGGCTGAGGGTCTGGTTTGGGGGTCCCCAGCTCTGCTGGTGGCTCAGGTCCTTCTCCCCTCCCAGTTGCCCTCGGGGGGGGGCTCCCAGCCCCAGTCTGGGCTGCACTGGGGACCCAGCGTGCCCTCCCCAGTGGGCTGAGCTGTGTCCCCCGCTCCCTCCAAGCCCTCCCAGCCCCTCCAGGATCCCCCTCCAGCCAGGGACAGGGACCTGCTCCTGCCTCCTCTGCTCCAGTCTTCCCAGTACACCCCCAGTCCCCACCAGCGGAGCAGCAAGAACGAAGCCAGCCCTGAGGCTGGGGGGTATCAAGCTGGGGTTCAGTCCGTGTCCGTCTGTCTGTCCGTCCCCCCCTTGCCAGGCTCCAGCAATGCCTGCGAGAAGACCTCCTTCGCCTTCCTGCGGCAGGAGCTGCCCGTCCGCCTCTCCAACATCATGAAGGAGATCAACCTGCTGCCGGACCGCGTCCTGCGCACCCCCTCCGTCCAGCTGGTGCAGAGCTGGTGAGATTGGGGGGGGGGGGGTCCAAAGCCGGGGAGGTGGCGGGGGCCGCTGCCACCGGGAGTCCTGCCACCTCCGGGACCACCCGGTCCCATATGGCGTTGGGTGTGGAGGTGTCACCACCATCATCTCTATGGGTCCCGCTGCTGGGGGTCCCACCGTTGTAGCTCATGAGGGTCCCACCGTTGTAGCTCATGAGGGTCCCACCGCTGGCACTTGCACGGGTCCTGGTGTCACCACGGGTCCTGGTGTCACCACGGGTCTTGGTGTCTTCATGGGTCCTGCTGTCACCACGGGTCCCGCTGTTGTAGCCCATGGGGGTCCCACCATCGTAGATCACGAGGGTCCCACTACTTGCGGGTCCTGCTGCCCAGGGTCCCGCTACTGCAGGTCCCACCGTTGTCACTCAGAAGGGTCCCACCACCGTCACCCAGCTGGGTGCCACCGGGGGGGGTCCCACCGCTGTCACCTGCACGGCTCTCATTGCCACCACGATTCCTGCCAACGCCATCACCCGGGGGGGGTCCCGTCACCGCCACAGGTCCCACCGCCACTGCGTGTCCCACCGTTGTCACCAACTGTCCTTCCCAGCAGGTCCGGAGGGAGCTGCCGGTGCCGGGGAGGGGGGGGGACACGACACGACACGACAAGGTTGGGTGGCTGGCAGGGTGGCACCCAGCTGGTGCCACGGCATACCTTTGGGTGACAAGGCTGCAGGCCCTTTGGGGACACCCCCATGCCAGCGGGGTGTCCCCAACCATCTGGGGGGGCTGTCAGCGGTGTCACCTCCACATCCTGCCCCCAAAAACAGTTGACCCAGGCCTGATTACCAGGGGGTCCGTGTCCTCAGGGGGGGGGTTCCGGGTGTCCCTTTAAGTGCCGTGTCCCCTTGCCAGCTCCGGCAGCGTGAACCTTTTCCCAGTGCCGCCACGTGACGAGTTGTTTGTGCAGCGTCCTCAGCCCCTGCCAGCCCTGCCCGTCCCTGCCAGCGCCGGCAGGCAGCAGGATTCGGCCATGCCACGCTCCCACAGCCCTTATGTGGGGACCCCGGGTTGCAGCGACCCTCGTGCCCCCCACCCCGTTGGAGGGGCTGCATCCCCAAGTGTCCCCAAGGGCCACCGTGTCAGCAGGGGGGGGGGGGGGGGGATAAACTTGAGCCCCCCCCCCACTAAGCACAGGGTGGTTTCTTGGGGCAGTAGCTTTTTTTGGGGTGGGGGGGGTGGTCTTGGTTGAGGGGGTGCTTAGCCCCTCTCCCTGCATGGGGCAGTGCCCTAGGGTACCCTGTGCCACCCCGGGGTGGGGTCCCCGGGGTGTCCCCTCTTTTTGGGGGGTACCGGGTGGGGGGTAACCGGCTCCTTCCCCAGGTATGTCCAGAGCCTGCTGGACATCATGGAGTTCCTCGACAGGGACCCCGAGGACCAGGCCACCCTGGGACAGTAAGTTGCGGGGGGGGGGGGGGGGACGGCATGTCCATGACACCCCTTGTCCCCCATCTTGGGGTGCCACCTCCTCCCAGACTCATACTGGTGAGAGCTGGTGTCGCCGAGGAGTCCTGACACCCTGCACCCTACATCACCCCCAAAGTGCCCCCCACCCTAAAGCACCCTGAGCATCCCAGTGCCACTGGATTCTGCTCCGGGTTTTCCCCACTGCCACCAGCTCCTGGGGAAACCCGGCCTGGATTTGAGCTCTGCCCGGACCGGGTGCTCCCCCCAGCTCCATCCCTGTCCCCCATTCCCCCCCCCCCCCAGATTCACAGACGCCCTGGTCACCATCCGCAACCGGCACAACGACGTGGTGCCCACCATGGCGCAGGGGGTCATCGAGTACAAGGAGGCGTACGGGGACGACCCCGTCTCCAACCAGAACATCCAGTACTTCCTCGACCGCTTCTACCTGAGCCGCATCTCCATCCGCATGCTCATCAACCAGCACAGTGAGCGACCCTGGGGGTCCCCCCCTCCCCAAGTCTCCCCATCAGCCCTGAGCATCCCACCCCTGCCCTGGGTATCCCCCCCCACCAGAGCACACTGTGCCTCCCCAGCCCCAGGGATCCTGCCCTGAGCATTCCCCTGCCCCGAATGTCCCCCCCCAGCCCCAGGGATCCTGCCCAAAATGTCCCCCCCCCAGCCCCAGGGATCCTGCCCCAAATGTCTCCCCCAGCCCCAGAGATGCTGCCCCTTCCCCAAATGTCCCCCCCAGCCCCAGGGATTCTGCCCTGAGCATTCCCCTGCCCCAAATGTCCCTCCCAGCCCCAGGAATCCTGCCCCAAATGTGACCCCCAGCCCCAGAGATGCTGCCCCTTCCCCAAATGTCCCTCCCAGCCCTAGGAATCCTGCCCCAAATGTCCCCCCCAGCCCCAGGGATCCTGCCCCAAATGTGACCTCCAGCCCCAGAGATGCTGCCCCTTCTCCAAATGTTCCCCCCAACCCCAGGGATCCTGCCCCTTCCCCAAATGTCCCCCCCCAGCCCCAGGAATCCTGCCCCAAATGTCTCCCCCAGCCCCAGGGATCCTGCCCCAAATGTCCCTCCCAGCCCCAGGGATCCTGCCCCAAATGTCCCCCCCAGCCCTAGAGGTCCTGCCCCAAATGTCCCCCCCAGCCCCAGAGATCCTGCCCCTTCCCCAAATGTCCCCCCCAGCCCCAGGGATTCTGCCCTGAGCATTCCCCTGCCCCAAATGTCCCTCCCAGCCCCAGGAATCCTGCCCCAAATGTCCCCCCCCCCCAGCCCCAGGGATCCTGCCCCAAATGTCTCCCCCAGCCCCAGAGATCCTGCCCCTTCCCCAAATGTCCCCCCCAGCCCCAGGGATTCTGCCCTGAGCATTCCCCTGCCCCAAATGTCCCTCCCAGCCCCAGGAATCCTGCCCCAAATGTCCCCCCCAGCCCCAGGGATCCTGCCCCAAATGTGACCTCCAGCCCCAGAGATGCTGCCCCTTCCCCAAATGTCCCCTCCAGCCCCAGGGATTCTGCCCTGAGCATTCCCCTGCCCCAAATGTCCCTCCCAGCCCCAGGAATCCTGCCCCAAATGTGACCCCCAGCCCCAGAGATGCTGCCCCTTCCCCAAATGTCCCTCCCAGCCCCAGGAATCCTGCCCCAAATGTCTCCCCCAGCCCCAGGGATCCTGCCCCAAATGTGACCTCCAGCCCCAGAGATGCTGCCCCTTCTCCAAATGTTCCCCCCAACCCCAGGGATCCTGCCCCTTCCCCAAATGTCCCCCCCCAGCCCCAGGGATCCTGCCCCAAATGTCCCCCCCCAGCCCCAGGGATCCTGCCCCAAATGTCCCCCCCAGCCCCAGAGATCCTGCCCCTTCCCCAAATGTCCCCTCCAGCCCCAGGGATCCTGCCCTGAGCATTCCCCTGCCCCAAATGTCCCTCCCAGCCCCAGGGATCCTGCCCCAAATGTCTCCCCCAGCCCCAGAGATCCTGCCCCTTCCCCAAATGTCCCCCCCAGCCCCAGGGATTCTGCCCTGAGCATTCCCCTGCCCCAAATGTCCCTCCCAGCCCCAGGAATCCTGCCCCAAATGTCCCCCCCAGCCCCAGGGATCCTGCCCCAAATGTGACCTCCAGCCCCAGAGATGCTGCCCCTTCCCCAAATGTTCCCCCCAACCCCAGGGATCCTGCCCCTTCCCCAAATGTTCCCCCCAACCCCAGGGATCCTGCCCCTTCCCCAAATGTCCCCCCCCAGCCCCAGGAATCCTGCCCCAAATGTCCCCCCCCAGCCCCAGGGATCCTGCCCCAAATGTCCCCCCCAGCCCTAGAGGTCCTGCCCCAAATGTCCCCCCCAGCCCCAGAGATCCTGCCCCTTCCCCAAATGTCCCCCCCAGCCCCAGGGATTCTGCCCTGAGCATTCCCCTGCCCCAAATGTCCCTCCCAGCCCCAGGAATCCTGCCCCAAATGTCCCCCCCAGCCCCAGAGATGCTGCCCCTTCCCCAAATGTCCCTCCCAGCCCCAGGGATCCTGCCCCAAATGTCCCCCCCAGCCCCAAGGATCTTGCCCCGAGCATCCTCACTAGCCCCAGCTGTGCCCTGGGCATGTCCCAGCCCTGAGCCCCCCCCCATGGCATCCCCCCAAGCCTCAGCCTTCCCCCCCCATGCCCTCCCTCCTCCGGGCACCTCCCTGCCCTGAGATCCCCCCCCCCCCCATCTTGCCCCTGCGCTTGTCCCTGTCCCCCATGTCCCCACCGAGCCCCCTATGTCCCCTTCACCCACAATGGGGGGGGGGGGGGGGGGCAGTACAGTAAGCCCAGCCTTGGGTACAGCCTGGGGTGGGGTGCTGTGGGGGTGGTCCTGAGTGTCTCTGGGGCCAGGGTGGGGTCTTCACTGCTCACCGTCCCCCGTCCCGTCCCCCCCCATCCCCTCCCCAGCACTGCTCTTCGACGGCAGCACCAACCCCGCGCACCCCAAACACATCGGGAGCATCGACCCCCACTGCAGCGTGGCCAACGTGGTGAGAGGTCTGTGGGGACTGGGGGGGGCTCCCACCCCCGGGGGGGGGGGCATGAATTGGGTAGGGGGGGTAGCTGGGTGGTTGAAGGTCCCCCTGATCTTCCTCATGCCCTGGGATCTTCCTGTTTGGGAGCCATTTGTGTCACGAGTTTGGGTGGGCCTCAGCCAAGGTGTCCATAGTCCCTTGTTCTTTGAGGTCACTTCAGAAAACCCCAAAAGCTTCCCGGATCTGTAGGAATGGAAAAATATTTTGGAGGGGGGGTGGTGTAAGGGGGCCCCAAACGCTCCCCCCGCCTTCGTGCTGGGGGTGCTGACCCCTCTGCCTCTCCCTCCCAGACGCCTACAACATGGCCAAGCTCCTGTGTGACAAGTACTACATGTCCTCGCCTGACCTGGAGATCGAAGAGGTGAACGGTGAGGCCGGGGGGGTGGTTCCCTGCGGCAGGAGATTCTCGGGTGGCTCGTTTGGGGTTGGGGAGGATGCTAACGCCGACGGCGCCGCTCTCCTCCCCGCAGCGAGCAACTCCCAGCAGCCCATCAGCATCGTCTACGTCCCCTCGCATCTCTACCACATGCTCTTCGAGCTCTTCAAGGTAAACCCCAGCCCCATCGCGGGGTGCGGGGGTGGGAAGGAGGTTGTGGAGAGGGTGGGGGGGTGTCCCTAAACCTTCAGCCGGTTCCGCGCCCCCGCAGAACGCCATGCGAGCCACGGTGGAGAGCCACGAGAACAGCCCGCGGCTGCCGGCCATCAAGGTGATGGTGGCCCTGGGCCAGGAGGACCTCTCCATCAAGGTGCGTAAGGGACCACCGGCTCCATCCTGGGGTGGTCCCCGAGCCCTGCCTGGGGGACACTTAGTTGGGGGGGGGGGGGGGGTGAGGGGAAAGCCAGGAGCAGGGTTGTCACCCCCCTCCGATGTCTCGTAGATGAGTGACCGCGGCATGGGCGTCCCCCTGCGGAAAATCGAGCGTCTGTTCAGCTACATGTACTCCACCGCTCCCACCCCACAGCTGGGCACCGGGGGGGCTCCCCTGGTAGGTGCCCCCCTGGTAGGTGCCATGGGGGTCCCAACACGGCCCTGGGGGATGGGGGACGGGGTGCGGGTCTGCGGCTGGAAGTGGCATTGGGGATATTTGGGGGTGCCTGGGGGTGGTGTGGGATGTTTCAGGGTGGCTAGAGTGGCATGGGGGTGCTTTGGGGGTGGCATGGAGAGGTTTGGGGGTGCTTGGGGTGGTAGGGGGAGGTTTGAGCTTGGCATGGGGACTTTTGGGGACATTCTGAGGTAGCTCGGGGACATTTGGGGAGTGCCTGGGGGTGGTGTGGGGATGTCTTGGGGTGCCTGGGGGTGGTGTGGGGATGTCTTGGGGTGCCTGGAGGTGGCGTGGGGATGTCTTGGGGTGCCTAGGGGTGGCATGGGCTTGCTTGGGAGTGGCGTGGGGACACTTGGGTGTAACATGGGGACACTTTGGGGGTGGCATGGGGACATTTTAGGGTGTCTGGGGAGGTTTGAGAGTGGCGTGGTCACCGCTGGGGGTGCCTGGAGGCGGCACGTGGGTGCACGTGGTGCTACTTGGGGTGGCGTGGGGAGGCTTGGGGTGCCCTGGGGGTGCCAACCTCAGCACCAGGGACACCCCCACCCCCCCACCCCCCATTTTTCCCCCCTGCCAGGCCGGCTTTGGCTACGGCTTGCCCATCTCCCGCCTCTACGCCAAGTACTTCCAGGGGGACCTGCAGCTCTTCTCCATGGAGGGCTTCGGCACCGACGCCGTCATCTACCTAAAGGTGGGTCTTTCCCCCGGGATGGGTGGTCGGTGGCCTCTGGGGGGGCAAGGGGGGGGGCGCAGGGCCCTCCCCAGCCCCCCTCCTGTCTCCCGCAGGCCCTGTCCACGGACTCGGTGGAGCGATTGCCCGTCTACAACAAGTCGGCGTGGCGGCACTACCAGGCTAGCCAGGAGGCGGGGGACTGGTGCGTCCCCAGCACCGAGCCCAAGAACACCTCCACCTACCGTGTCCCCTAGGACGACCCCCCCCAGGGAGCTCACTGCCCCCCCCCAGGGTGTAAATAGCCCCTCGCCCCGGCTGCTGGGGTGTCCCCCCCGTCACCCTGGGGTGGTGTTTTATGCCGGCGTGGTTGTTTTAGTGTCCCGGTTTTGCCTCCCGCCAACGGCTGTTAGGGCTCACCGGGAAGCGTGTGAAAAGTGGGGTGGGGGGGTCCCAGTACCCCCCCCCCTCCGCCTTAGTGGCACTTAGGTACGTAGCTGGGGGTGGCTTTGGAGCAGCGTGGATGGGGTAGAGCCCCTGTTGCCCCCCACCACCACCTTGGCACCCACCCCAGGGTGGTGTACCCCAGGGGCAGCGAGGGACTGATCCTTTCCCAGTATGACCAGTAGAACTTCCCTGCTCCTCCAGCCCTGACAGGGTGGGGGGACCGGGTCTGACCACCCCCCCCCCGCCTCAGTTCCCTGCACCGTCCCTGGTATTGCACTACTGAGCTGTTCTCACCCGTGTGTGCCCCCCACCCCAGGGTGGGCTCCCCACACAATCTGTGACCTGCTTGGGAACCTCCCCCCTGACCCCCCCCCCCCAGACTCCCACCCCCCCACTGTCAGTAAAGTGGATGTTGACTGAGCTCGGAGCGTGGTGTTTTGGGGTCCCGGGAACCACCCCCCGCCTTTGCAACCCCTCTAACTGGGTCACTGCCCCCCCCCCCCCCCCGGCCCTGTGCCTCAGTTTACCCATCCTGGGGCTTAGGAGGAGGCTGCTGTGTCACACCACCCTGGCCCCAGACACAGGGTGGCACTTGGGGACACAGGTCCTGGGACAGAGCCATGCTTTGTCCCCCCCACTTTCCAGTTGCCCCCCCAGCCTGGCACCGAGCTCCCCCCACCCCATTTTGTCCCCCAGCCTCATCCCAGTCAGGCTCACGCTGGTCGCGCTGGATTGCACTGGCCCTCGATACCCTTTTATTTCCTGGGGTGTCCCCCGGGGCACCATATTGGGGAGGGGGGGGAGGATGGGGGGGGGGGGGGGTCAGCGTTCACTCCCCGCACCCTGACTTGGGGGGTGTGCGCGTCTGGAGGGGGTCAGGCCATGCACTGTCCTCGGCCGGTGCCGCACCGTGCCGGGGGACCGGGGTGAGAGGGGTGGCTGTGACCCCCCCAGACCCCTCAGGGTGCCAGGGGGGTTACGGAAGAAGGTGGGGGAGTTGGGGGGGTGTGGAATCCAACGTGCCATTTGCATCCGGAAAAGGGGCCCATGAAGGGCCCAGACTGTGCCCGTGGGGTGCAGGGGTGCAAGGCGGGGAGGGGGCGGCTGGAGGAGGGGGGGGTGCACGTGCCGCTCCGTGCCCGTCTCAGCCTGGTGCCGCCATCCCTTGGCCGTGGCGGCGTGTCCCGTACCGGAGCCGGGTGCCCCTCGGGTGTCCCAGGGGCAGTGGGTGTAGGGAAGGGGTGCAGGGGCGCTCCCGGCCCCCCCCTTAGCTCCGCCGCTGCTCCTGGTCCCTCTTCTTCTGCTTCTCCCGCTGCTTCTCTGCCTTCTCCTGGGCCTTGCGCTCCTTCTCCACGGCCAAGCTCAGCTCCTTCAGCTTCCTCTTCAGCACCGCGCGGTCCTGCGAGCTGCCCACGCCCAGCGCCTGCCGGCACAGCCGGCCGCGTGACCCTCCCCATGGCCGTGGGGTGCCGGTACCCCCCCTGCCCCATGGACCAGTCCTTTGGGGTACCTAGACCCCCCCTGCACTGCCTGTCCTCAGGATCATCCCACTAAGGTACCAGCCCTTTGGGGTACCTAGAACCTCCCATCTGTCTCCTTGACTCGTCCATTGGGATACTTGAAAACTCCCCCCACCTCCTGCCCCGTGGAGCAGCCAATTAGGACAAGAGGTTTTAGGTACCCTGTGATGAGCCCACTGGGGTACCTAGAATCTACCTGCATCTGCCCCATTGAGCAGCCCACTGGAGTACCTAGAGCCTGTTGACCTGTGATGAGCCCATAGGGGTACCTAGAACCCTCCCAGACCTCCTGCCCCCCTGGAGCACCCTGTTGGGGTACTTAGAACCCTCCCAGACCTCCTGCCCCCCCTGGAGCACCTTGTTGGGGTACCTAGAACCCTCCCAGAGCTGTCTTCTGGAGCAGCCTGTTGGGATACCTAGAACCCACCCAAACCTCCTGCCCCATGGAGCACCCCAGTTGGGGTACCTAGAACATCTTCCCCTACAACTGAGCCTGTTGGGTTACCTGGAACCCCCTGCACCCCAGCAGGAGAGCCCCCCCCAGCCCCATACCTTGAGTTTGGCACCATCGAGGTGCAGGAGCCGTGGACCATCGACGCCATGGGCTGAGAACTCTTCCACATACTGCTCCAGGTTGAGGCTCTCCAACCACTGTCCCACCTGCCGGCACGTCCAACCCGCAGCCGCGCCGGGGGGCTCATCCAGGAACTGGCCACAGGGGGCTGGGTGTTAATGGGGGGGGTGGGGGGTCTCCCCAGCACCTGGTGTTGGGGGCACCCCAGACCTCGTGCCCCCCTCCCCAGGGCTCACCTCATCCGAGGACTGTGACAAGGTGTGGTAGGGGTAGGAGCACTTGGTGGCGGCGGGGCCGGGCAGGCGCGGGCTGGCGCTGGGCGGTGGGGAGTCCTCGCTCAGCGTCGAGTCCTGGGGCAGCAGGAGGGGTGAGGGCAGGCCTGGCCCTGCTGCCCCCAAAGCAGCCTGCAGCCCCTCCCCCAGCACCCTCCCTATAGCCGTCCTGGGCTCTGACTCCCTATAGGGCTACGAGAACCTATGGGGCTTTGATCCCTCTCCCTATAGTTACCCCACCCTATGGGGCTTTGAGCTGCCCTCATAGCTATCTTGACCCTACGGGGCTTTGATACCCTCCCCTATAGCTATCTTGATTCTACAGAGCTTTGATACCCTCCCCTATAGCTATCTTGATTCTACAGAGCTTTGATACCCTCCCCTATAGCTGTCTTGATTCTATAGGGCTTTGATATCCTCCCCTATAGCTATCTTGACCCTATGGGGCTTTGATACCCTCCCCTATAGCTATCTTGATTCTATAGAGCTTTGATACCCTCCCCTATAGCTGTCTTGATTCTATAGAGCTTTGATACCCTCCCCTATAGCTGTCTTGATTCTATAGGGCTTTGATATCCTCCCCTATAGCTATCTTGACCCTATGGGGCTTTGATACCCTCCCCTATAGCTATCTTGATTCTATAGAGCTTTGATACCCTCCCCTATAGCTGTCTTGATTCTATAGAGCTTTGATACCCTCCCCTATAGCTGTCTTGATTCTATAGGGCTTTGATATCCTCCCCTATAGCTATCTTGACCCTATGGGGCTTTGATACCCTCCCCTATAGCTATCTTGATTCTACAGAGCTTTGATACCCTCCCCTATAGCTATCTTGACCCTACGGGGCTTTGATACCCTCCCCTATAGCTATCTTGATTCTACAGAGCTTTGATATCCTCCCCTATAGCTATCTTGATTCTATAGAGCTTTGATACCCTCCCCTATAGCTATCTTGACCCTATGGGGCTTTGATACCCTCCCCTATAGCTATCTTGATTCTATAGAGCTTTGATACCCTCCCCTATAGCTGTCTTGATTCTATAGAGCTTTGATATCCTCCCCTATAGCTATCTTGACCCTATGGGGCTTTGATACCCTCCCCTATAGCTATCTTGATTCTATAGAGCTTTGATACCCTCCCCTATAGCTATCTTGATTCTATAGAGCTTTGATACCCTCCCCTATAGCTGTCTTGATTCTATAGAGCTTTGATACCCTCCCCTATAGCTGTCTTGATTCTATAGGGCTTTGATATCCTCCCCTATAGCTATCTTGACCCTATGGGGCTTTGATACCCTCCCCTATAGCTATCTTGATTCTACGGGGCTTTGATACCCTCCCCTATAGCTATCTTGATTCTACAGAGCTTTGATACCCTCCCCTATAGCTATCTTGACCCTACGGGGCTTTGATACCCTCCCCTATAGCTGTCTTGATTCTATAGAGCTTTGATATCCTCCCCTAAAGCTATCTTGACCCTATGGGGCTTTGTCCCCTGTCCCTATAGCTGCCTTTGACCTCTTCTCCTATAGCTACCTAAGTCATAGGAGCACCAACCTCCTTCCCTACAGCACCCTGGCCCTATAGGGCTCCTATACCCACCCACCCTACAGGGCCAGGAGCCCCCCCGTTCCCAGGCACTGACCTGGGAGGCGGATTTGGCAGGGCTGAGCCCCTCGTGCCGGGGGGAGCCGGCTGGCGATGCGGAGCCGGGGGAGGCCGAGCCCCTCGCGCTGTCCGAGAACCAGGAGAAGGGCAGGAAAGGTGACCCCGAGGAGCGGCCGGGACCCTCTGCCGCCTCCCTGGGGACAGAGCCGTGTTAGGGGCCATCCCCGTGCAGCCCCCCCGTGCCCCGGGGTGTGGGGGGGTGTCCCTCACCTGCTGCCCATGGACAGGCGGTTGCTGCCCTTTTCCTTACGGCTTTTGCTGGAGGATGCCCGGCGCAGGGTCACCCTGGGTGGGAGAGAGCAGAATTGGCAGGGAGTGGGGTGTCCTGATGGCCACGGCCCCCCCTTCCGAGGCCGCCGGGCCCCCTCCATCACCTTCAGAGGATCCACATCCCTCCTTCCATGCATCCCTCCATCTTTCTGCCTCTCCAGACATCTCTCCACCTATTCCTCCATCTTGCCATTGCACCTTCCCATCCCTTCATCCATCCCTCCCTGCATCCCTCCATCCCCTCTCCATCCCTCCCTGCATCCCTCCATCTCCCCCCTGCCCCGTATCCCCCCTCCATCTCCCCCCTGCCCCGTATCCCCCCTCCATCTCCCCCCACCCCAGCACTGGGTCTCACCCCAAATCCAAGAACTTCCTCCGTGTTTTCTTATCGAGTCCCACGGTGGGGCTGGCCGGCTCGGGGGGGCTCATGTCCCGGCTGTCGTCTGCAGGAGGAGGAGGATGGAGATGTCACCCACTGCCCCTCGCATGGGTGCTGGGGGTTGCCGGGGTCCCTGCGTGCCCCCCAGCCTGGCGAGGGGGGGGGGGGGGGTGGTGGTGGTGGGTGCTCACCTTCGCTGTGCCGCTGGGGCCAGGCGTCGCGGCGGGCGAAGCCGGGCGAGCTGTCGGAGCTGTGGCAGGATTTGGGCGAGGGGGTGCCCGCCAGTCCCTCCTGGGACGAGGCGTTGGTGAGGGGCCGGTAGCGACTGAGGGGGGGCGAGGAAGCCGGGGGGTCCCCCAGCCCCCGCCGCACCGCCCCCGCCTCGAAGGAGAACTCGACGCCGCGGGAGAAGGGCGAGGGGGCCGCTTGGCCGCCGTCGCCCTCGGCTCCCTGGGGGGGCACACGGCATGGAGGGGGGGGTGTCAAACCCCTGCAACCCCCCCACCCCACCCTCCCTGGTGTGTGTCCCCCATCCCTTCCGTACCCCCAGCCACGGCATCCCCCCCAAACCCTTCCCTTGGGTCCACGGTGCCCCCCCAACCCCTGAAGCCCCCCCCCCACCCCAACCCCACCGCAGCCCCCCCATCGGGGCTCACCGCCGCTTCGGGCCCCTCGTCACCCTCGGTGGAGCTGGCGCTGTCTCGCAGGCGGGAGCGGGAGGGCCGGTGCCGGCGGCCCTTGGCTAGTAGCCGGGCTCTGGCCTTCTGGAGACTGCTGTCCAGGCGCGGAGTCTCTGGAACCACAGCGGTAAAATCTGGGGGTGAAAGAGAGACCGGGGCAGAGAGAGAGAGAGAGAGACGGACAGACGGACATGGGGAGGGAAGGGGATGGACGGGGATGGAGGGAGAAGGAAGGTGGGGAGGGAGGGAGGGAGGGATGGGGAGAGGGAGAAGGAGGTGGATGGACAAATGGAGAGGTAGGGACAAGGAGAGGCGAGGGAGGAGATGGAAGGACAGATGGACACGTAGGGAGAGGGAAGATGTGGATGGATGGATGGATGGGTAAAGAAAAGGAGATGGACAGATGGGTCCGGAGAAGGAGGTGGGAATGGAGGGAGGGGGGGATGGGGACGGGGATGGACAAAGGGAGAGGTAGGGCCAAGGAGATGGAAGGGAGGGATGGAAGGACGGATGGACAAGTAGGGAGAGGGAAGATGTGGATGGATGGATGGATGGGTAAAGAAAAGGAGATGGACAGATGGGTACGGAGAAGGAGATGGGAATGGAGGGATGGGGACGGGGATGGACAAAGGGAGAGGTAGAGCCAAGGGGATGGAAGGGAGGGATGGAAGGACGGATGGACAAGTAGGGAGAGGGAAGATGTGGATGGATGAGCAGGCAGGTGAGGAAGAAGAGACAGGGTGGACAGACGGGTGGGTAGGGACAATGACATGAGGGAGGGAGGGAGGGGTGGGGACAGGGAGAAGGAGACGGATGGACAGATGGAGAGGTAGGGACAAGGAAGTGCGAGGGAGGGATGTAGGGATGGAAGGACAGATGGACAGGTAGGGAGAGGGAAGATGTGGATGGATGAACAGACAGGTAAGGAAAAGGAGATGGAAGCCAGATGGGGGGTAGGGACAAGGAGGTGAGGGAGAGATGGATGGGGACAGGGAGAAGGAGACGGATGGACAAATGGAGAGGTAGGGACAAGATGTGAGGGAGGGACGGAAGGACGGACGGACAGGTAGGGAGAGGGAAGATGGGGGCAGGTGGATGGATGGATGAATAAATACACAGGTAGGGAAAGGGACATGGGGAGGGAGGGAGGGATAAGGCCAGGTAAAAGAGGTGGAGGGACGGATGGACAGGAAGACGGGGATGGAGGGACAGATGGCCAGGTGGGGACCAGGAGAAGGGGATGGGAGAACATTGGAGGGACAGGGGGACAGACGGTCAGGAGAAAGCCAGCCCGGTGGAGAGGGGACAAAGGGACAGCGGGGCACGGGGACAAGGACGGGTGAGGGATCCCAGTGGAGACGGAAGAGGGGGACGGGGAGAAAGGAGCATTGGGGACGTGGATGGACGGGGCACCCCAGTGGGGTGGGACAAGGGACAGAGGGACAGAGAGAAGTGTTCAAAGAGATGCCCCGGCACGGGGAGAAGAGCAGCGGGGTGTCCCCGAGGACAGGGTGTCCCCGAGGACAGAGTGTCCTTGTCACCTGGGGTGGGGGGGGGGGGCGCTGGAGGGGGGGAGGAAGCTTTGCCCAGGGTCTGACCGGGGTCACCCCGATGTCCCGGCCCTGCTGCAGCCTCCTGCACCCCAACCCCAGGAGTGGCTCTGGGCTGTGTCCCCTACTGTGTCCCCATGCCCGTGTCACCCTGTGCCCTATACGTGTCCCTGTGTCCCCACGTCCCCCCCCGCATGTCCCTATACCCGTACGTGTATACCTGTGCCCCACGCGCGTCCCCATGCCACCCCGTCCCCTGCCCCACACGTGTCCCTCTGCAGGTGGCTGCATGCCCCGTGCCTGTCCCTGAAGTCCCCAAGCACACGTTGTCCCCAAACCCAGCTTTGGGGTCCGTGTGTCGTCCCCCCCCTCGCCACTGGCAGGCGGCAAGAGGACACTGAGGGCAGGTGGGGACCCGTGGGGGCAGCACCCATGGGTGGCTCTGCACCCCACGGGCCCCCGGGGACTCACCGAAAACCTCATCCGCGTCCTGCAGTTTGGAGACCGACATGGTGGGACAGAGCTGGGGACAAAGGGGACAGTCAGGGAAGGGGGGGGGGGGGGGGGACACCCCAATACACCCAGACCCTCTGCAAGTGGGGATGGGAAGAGGCTTCCCCCCCCGCCAAAACCTCCCAGTGAGCCCTGTGTCCCCATACCCTCAGCCTCACAGGGCTGGGGGGGGGAGTAAGGGATTTGGGGGGGGGGGGTGTGTCAGCCCCCCCCGGGGGTATGTGGGGGCGGTGGGGTGAGAGCAGGCTGGGGGGGTGGGTACTGGGGATGCTCTTTGCAAGGCAGCCGGGAAGGGGTTAAATCGCCCCCCCCCCTCCGGTTTTCGGGGGTCTCTCGGGGTGGGGGGGGGCTCCTAATGCCTTGGCAGCAGCGGGGGGGGGCTGGTGGGGTTAAGGGGGGGGGCAGATCCGAGCCCAGCTCCCCCCCCCAGCCCCTCCCTCCCCCCAGGGAGCGGGTCTGGGGGGGGGGGGGGGGCAGTGCTGGGAGCGGGGATGTTACCGGGAGGGGGCAGTACCGGAGGGGGGGGGGGGGGGTGGTGGTACCCGGGGTGTTGTACCGGAGGTGGGGCTGTACGGGGGATGGGGATGTACCGGCGATGTACCGGGGGGGGGGGGGGGAGTTGTACCGGGGATGCTGTAGCGGGGGTGGGGCTGGACCGGGGATGCTCTACCGGGGATGCTGTCCGGTGGATGGGGCTTTACCGGGGATGCTGGACCGGGGGGGCTGGACCGGGGACGCTCTCCGGTGGATGGGGCTCTACCGGGGATGCTGGACCGGGGCTGGACCGGGGGGGGGCTGGACCGGGGGGGCTCTCCGGTGGATGGGGCTGGACCGGGGATGCTGTACCGGGGGGGCTCTCCGGTGGATGGGGCTGGACCGGGGACGCTCTCCGGTGGATGGGGCTGGACCGGGGATGCTGGACCGGGGACGCTCTCCGGTGGATGGGGCTGGACCGGGGACGCTCTCCGGTGGATGGGCCGCCCGGGGGTTACGCCCTGGTCCCGTCCACCCCCCCCCGTGTTCTCCCTTCCCCCCCCCTCGCCCCGACTCACCGGCGCTCCTCGGGCATCCTGGGCACCTCCCGCCGCCGGGACCGGGCCGAGGGCGCCGGGGAAGCGCCGGGAAGCCGAACCGGGCCGGGCCCGGGCCCGGGCCCGAGCGGAGTGCGCTGCGGAACCGGGCCGGGGGCCGCGGGGGGGGGGGGGGGGGGGGGCTGTGGGGGGAGTTCTGTGGGGAGGGGGGGGGGGGGGTGGGGGCCGGACAGGAACCCGGAAGCGGCCGGGGGGGGGGGGGGGGGGGGGGGGCGGGGGGCGAGGAGAGGAGGGGGGGGGCTGGGATCAGGAGCCCCGCCCCGCCCCGCCCAGCCCCGCCCAGCCCCGCCCGGCTCGGCCCGGCCCGGGTGCGCGGCGACGGTGCTGAAGGGACAGCGACGGAACGGGGGGGGGGCGGGGGGGGGGGGACGTGCACACGGGGCGGGAGCGCGCGCGCAGACACACACACACACACCCCCTCCCCCAGCCCTCCCCATTGGCCTCCCAGTGCCCCCCAGTCCTTCCCAGTCCCCCCAGTAGCCCCCCAATCCTTCCACTCCTCCCAGTGCCCCCCAGTCCTTCCCAGTATCTGCGGTACCCCCCAATCCTCCCAGTGCCTCCCAATCCTTCCCAGTCCCCCCAGTGCCCCCAGTCCTTCCCACTCCTCCCAGTGCCCCCCAATCCTCCCCACTGCTCCCAGTGCCCCCCAATCCTCCCCACTCCTCCCAGTGCCCCCCAATCCTCCCCACTCCCCCCAGTGCCTCCCAGTCCTCCCCAGTCCCCCCAGTGCCCTCCAATCCTTCCCACTCCTCCCAATCCTCCCCACTCCCCCCAGTGCCTCCCAATCCTTCCCACTCCCCCCAGTGCCCCCAGTCCTTCCCACTCCCCCCAGTGCCCCCAATCCTTCCCACTCCTCCCAGTGCCCCCCAATCCTCCCCACTGCTCCCAGTGCCTCCTAATCCTTCCCACTCCCCCCAGTGCCCCCAGTCCTTCCCAAGTCCCCCCAGTGTCCCCCAGCCTTCCCACTCCCGCCAGTGCTTCCCAATCCTTCCTAGTCCCCCCAGTGCCCCCCAATCCTCCCCACTCCTCGCAGTGCCTCCCCATACTTCCCAGTCCTCCCAGTGTTCCACAATCCTTCCCACTCCTCCTAGTGCCTCCCAATCCTCCCCACTCCCCCCAGTGTCCCCCAATCCTTCCCAGTCCCCCCAATCCTCCCCAGTCCTCCCAGTGCCCCCCAATCCTTCCCACTCCTCCCAATGCCCCCCAATCCTCCCCACTCCTCCCAGTGCCCCCCAATCCTCCCCAGTCCTCCCAGTGCCCCCCAATCCTTCCACTCCCCCCAGTGTCCCTCAATCCTTCCCAGTCCCCCCAATCCTCCCTAGTCCTCCCAATGCCCCCCCCATCCTTCCCACTCCCCCCAGTGCCCCCCAATCTTCCTCACTCCTCCCAGTGCCCTCCAATCCTTCCAACTCCTCCCAATCCTCCCCAGTCCCCCCAGTGCCTCCCAATCCTTCCCAGTCCTCCCAGTGCCCCCCAATCCTCCCCACTCCTCCCAGTGCCTCCCAATCCTTCCACTCTTCCCAGTGCCTCCCAATCCTCCCCACTCCCCCCAGTGCCTCCCAATCCTCCCCACTCGTCCCAGTGCCCCCCAATCCTCCCCACTCCCCCCAGTGCCCCCCAATCCTCCCCACTCCCCCCAGTGCCTCCCAGTCCTCCCCAGTCCCCCCAGTGCCCTCCAATCCTTCCCACTCCTCCCAATCCTCCCCACTCCCCCCAGTGCCCCCCAATCCTTCCCACTCCTCCCAATGCCCCCCCATCCATCCCACTCCCCCCAGTGTCCCCCAATCCTCCCCACTTCTCCCAGTGCCCCCCAGTATTCCCAGTGTCCCCAGTCGGCCCGGATAAGGAGGCGCGGGCGGACGCTGAGGCCGTGTTTATGGGGCTGGCGGGACGCGAGGACGCTGCGTTACAAAACGAGGACCAGTACATACATACGTACATATATATATAGTATATACACCCACAGGTATACGTGTGAGATTAAATAACCCCAGCACCCCCCCGGGGCTCTTGCTCCCCGTCCCCCCCCCCTTAAATACTCCCCCCCCCCCCCCCAAAGTGGCTCCAATCCAGTCGGACCCCCCCTCCCCGTCCCCCCCCGTCCCCCTTTGCGTGCCCCCCTCCTCCCCCTCCCAGTATAACCAGCTCTGGCTCCCAGTTGCCCCCACATCCAGTTACTGTCGGAGACTCGGTACTTCGGGGGGGAAGGGGGGGGGGGGCAAAACAGAAACAAAAAATAAAGGGGTTCCCCCTGGGCCGAGGGGCTGGGACCCCCCAACCCGGCTGGGGTTGGCCAGTGGTGGGGGGTGTCCCAGCCCCAGAGAAATACTGTGATTTATTGGGGGGGGGGGGGGGAATATTTACAGTTGGGGGGGTGGGTGAGAGCATTGCCCCCACCCTGGAGGGGGACCCCCGTGTGTCCCCCCCCCTTTGCCCAGGGAAGGCGAAAGCCCTGGGCTAGGGGAGGGTAGTGGCAGGTGCTGGGGGGGGGGGGGGCACTGGGGGCACCCCCCAGCCGTGTCCCCACATCCCTGGGGGGCTGTGGTGGGGGCTGCTGCCCCCCCCCCCCCCAATGCCCATTGCAGGGCTTGGCAAAGGCTGAGGGGTTCCCTCCTGCCCGGTGGTGGTGGCACTGGGGGGGGGGGGAACGTGTTGGGGGGGGGGTACTTGGGGTCCCCCCCCCCACGTTGAAGGTCCGTGGTGTCCCGGGCACCGAATCGGAGGGGAGAACCTCGCTGCGGGGCCAGGGTTGAGTCCATGGGGGGGGGGGCCCAAAGGCAAGTGGCCCCCCCCGGCCGGTGCTCCAGGTGAGTCCCAAGAGGAAGAGCGGGGGATGGGGGGATGGGGGGGGGCTTCCAGCGTACCCCCTCTTTGCTCCCCAGTATGGCTCACATTTGGAGGGGGGGGGGCATTTCTGCCTGCCCCCCCCCTCCACAGCATCCAACCGGGGTTCCAGGTCTGTGTCCTGGGGGGAGCGGGGGGGGGCGAGGGGTCACGTTGAGGGGAGGGTGTGTTTGGGGAGGGGTGGAGGCCTGGGGGGGGCTGTGCCCCCCCCCCCCCCCCCGATCGGTCCATCACGTCACCACGAGACTCACACTGGACACAGACACGAACGCGGGGTGTCCGCCCCCCCCAAAACCCCCTCGAGATGCACCCCAGGCCCCCCCCCCCCCCACTGTCTGTGCCCCCAGGGAGGGAAATGGGGGGGCACCAGGAGGCCTTGCCAGGGAGGGGGGGGTGTCTCGCCTCCTCCCCAGTGGGGAAGGGGTAAGGAGTGGGGGGGGGGGGACAGGGCTGGGGGGGGAGAGGGCCCCCCCCCCAAAAAAAAATCGCTGCGGTTTGAGGGTGGTTTAAGTCGGGTTGGAATTTTTCAAAGTCTGCAGCTTGGCCTCCAGTTCAGAGATCTGAAAAACAGCAAAGGGGAGAGGTCTCAGCTGAGGGGGGGGCGGGGGGGCTCAGGGCCGGGTGGGGGGCACAAGGACAAGGGTGGGGGGCACGGGGACACAGGGACATGGATGCGAACATGTGGCGGGGAGGGCAAAGCTGGGGGGGGGGGGACAGGATGGGGATACAGGGATGGGGGCATGGGGATGGGGGGACTGGACTGGGGGGGGGGGGACAGGACAAGGGGGGGCAGGACATGGGGGTGCTGGGGTGGGGGGAGACACGGAGATGGGGGGAAGGAGGGGGATGGGGGGGGCAGGGTTCTGGAGGGCCAGTGTGGGGCTGGGGGGGGCAGGCTGGGGGCACAGGGACGGGCTGGGGGGGCTGCAGGCAGGTGGTGGGTGAGTCTCTGTGGGATGTCCGGGGGGGGCATTTTGGGGGGTGACGGAGGAGGGTGTAAGGGGTGGGCTCATGGGGGGGCTCTGCTGGGTATCAGGGACCCCCCCCCCTGCTGCCCGCCTGGGCCCTGGTGCCCCCCAGCCAGGCGGGTGCCGGCATCCCCCCCCCCCCCCACACTGCGACCCACGGCAGCATCCTGGGTGCTGCGGGATCCCGGGGGATCCGGTGACCCCACGGAGGATCTGCTATGACCCAGCACAGCTCTGGCCCCACCCGCTGGGGGGGGAAATCCAGCGTAGCTAGCGTGGAATCCAGTGTGATCTGTTGTGGGATCCAGCATGACCAGCATGGGATCCAGCTCCCAACAGAGGATCGAGTGCGACCCCGCGCCTTGCGCAGATCTACCGGGAACCACTGCGGGATCCCGCGCAAGCAGCCTGGGATCCAGTGCCCAAGGAGATCTCTTTTGATCCGTTATGGGACGTCAGACCCTGAAGCAGGATCCACTCTGACCCAAGCCCTAGGCAGATCCACTGCAATCCAGTGTGGGATCCAGTGCCAGGAGGAGGATCGGGCGTGCGCCAGCACCCGAGCAGATCCACTGCGATCCGGTGCAAGGGCGCAGTGGCGGGAGCACAATCCGGTGGGAGCCGGCGCCCAAAGCAGATCCACCGCGATCCGGCGTGGGATCCAGCGGCCGGAGCTCAGTCCGGAGGGGAGCCAGCGCCCTACGCGGCTCCGCTACCACCCAACGTGGGATCCAGCGGCTGGCGCGAGCCGGCGCCCGAGCAGATCTGCTGCGATCCATCCTGGGATCCAGCGGCGACGGGAACCCATGGGCCGCGACGGCGGCGTGGCGGATGCGGCGTGGCGGAGCGGGACCGGACGGCGGCGGGGCCGAGGTCGGGGCCGGCCGTGCCCGCGGGGCTCAGGGGCAGCCCGCGTCCCGGCGCCCGGTGCCCACCTTCTCCTGCAGCTTCTCCATCTCCTCCTTGTGCGCCAGCTCCGACTCCTCCAGCACCCGCCGCTGCGCCGTCTCCTTCTTCAGGAACTCGATCTCCCTGCGGGGGCCAGAGCGTGGGTGCACGTCACCCCCCCCACCCACCCACCCAACACCAGGGAGACCCTGGGGAGGTGGGGAAGGTCGGGGGGGACCCCGGGACTCGGGTGTCGGGGAGGGACAGTGCTCAGCGGGGTGGTGATGCCCGGGGATCTCCCAGGGGACGGTCCCTGCCCAGAGGATGGTCCGTGGCCAGGGATGAGGGATGCCCAGGAGGGAGTTGGTGCCCCAGGGATGGCTCCACGTCAAGGGGAAGATCCCTGCCCAAGGGAAGGTCCCTGCCCAGGGGATGAAGGGTGCCCAGGGAAGGATTTGGTGCCTCAGGGATGGGTTTCTGCCCAGAGGGTGGTCTGTGCCCAGGGAAACGCTTCATGCCCACGGGCTGCTCCGTGCCCAAGGACAAAGGGTGCCCATGAAAGGGGTCGGTGCCCCACAAGTGGCCCCACGCCAAGATCACGGTCCACGTCCAGGGGATGGTTCGTGCCCAATGGCACGGTCTCTGCCCAGAGACAAGGGGTGCCCGGGAAGGGGTCGGTGCCCCAGGGATGGGTCCGTGCCCAGAGGGATGCTCCGTGCCCGGGGGAGGATCGGTGCCCAGGGCCCGGCGCTGCCCTCACTTTTGCTGGTACTCCTTGATGAGCCTCTTGGCCTTGCTGTACTTGCGCTCCAGGGTCTGGTACTGGGCCTGAGTCTCCTTGAGGTGCTCATCCACAGCCTGGCAGAGGTTCTGCGCCTCCATCCAGTACCCCTCCAGCTTCTCCATCCGCTCCTTGTTCTCCTCCACGCTCTGCTCCAGCTGGGCCTTCTCGGCCCGCCAGCGCGCCTTCTCCTGCTCCAGGCACTGCAGCTGGGGGACAGCGGGGTCAGGGCATGGCACGGCACGGCACGGCATAACCAGGGAGCAGGCATGACATGGCATGGCACGGCACGGCGTGACATGGCATGACACAGCACGGCATGGCCAGGGAGCAGGCATGACATCACATGGCATGGCATGGTACGGCATGGCACAGAATGGCATGGCTTGGCACAGCGCGGCACGGCTTGGCACAGCATGGCACGGCATAGCCAGGGAGCAGGCATGACGCGGCATGGCACAGCGCAGCGTGGTGAGGGGTCTGGGGGGAGATGTGGGGAGCTAGGAGGGGATGGGGGAGATGGAGATCCAGGGGGGGGCTCGGGGAGATGGAGGGGGGGTCCCTCCCACCCGCAGGGAGCCAGGGCACCCGCTCACCTTCCTCTTCAGCTGCTGGATCTCGGCCTCGGTCACGGCGTGCTTGATCTGGAGCTGCAAGAGGAGCCGGGCGTTCGCACAGGGCTGGCACGTCCCTGCGCCGCACTGCCACGTGCGGGCACGCTCCCCTGGCACCCCCCTCTTCACCCCCTCTTCACCTCCTTGAACTTGTGCACCAGCTTTTCGGGGTCCATCTCCACGGGTGAGAGAGTGTCCTCGTTCTCGGCTAGCTCGAACACCTCGATGGCCATCTCACCGCTGGGGAACATGGGGCTCATCTCCTCCTCCTCATCCGTGGCGTACTCGCCCGTCTGTGGAGGGCACAGACCGGCATTGGCACGTGGTGGTCCTCAGCCTGGCACCCCCACCCCATCCCACCTAGGGAAACTGAGTCACTGGCCCCATATCAGGTGGGGGGACCGCATCGGTCCCCTCCTGGGTGGGTGCTGTCCCCCTCACCTCCTCATCGTCCTCGGTGTACTGGGTGTAGCGCTGCTCGATCATTTCCCGCTGCCACCGCTCCTGCTCCAGCGTCTGCTGGATCAACTGTGCCACCTCGCTCTGCTCCCCCGGCTTCTCCCGCCCGATGAGGAACCTGCGGGGACGGTGAAGCTCAGCCGGGGATGGGGGGCTCAAACCGGGGTGGGGGGGGTCTGGGGTGGAGGACACCCAGGTGGCACATCCAGGGGACAGTGGGGAGGCTCAGCCAAGGGACGCCCAGGTGGCATAGCTGGGGGACATCCCTGCTGGGACACGCAGTGCTCCTGGGGGTGGCGAATTTGGGGGGGATGTTATGGGGTCTGTGGATGAGGTGGAGGGCTGGGGGGGCATCCTGGACTGATGTGGGGGCATTCCGGAGAGCAGAGGGCACTAGGGTGGCACAGGACAGGCAGTGGGCACGGGGAGTGGGGGGGGCAGAGGTATTTTGGGGCAGGAGGACAGCCTAGCCTGGAAGCTGGGGTGCTCTGGGGACAGGTAATGGGGCAGGGTGCTGCGGGGGGCCCAGCATGGGCTGGGGGGGTCTCCTGGCCCCCCAAACCCCCCAGCCCAAGGCCCTACCGGACGCGGCCCTTGGTGTTCCTGAGGACGGAGGCGGCAAAGCTCTGCGTCACCCCCACCAGGCTGGTGCCGTCCACCTCCACGATGAGATCATTCACCTGGATCCTGGGGACAAAGGGACTGTCGCAGCAGGGCCACCCCTCGCCCACCTCCCCAGAATCTCCCGCACTGGGGAACATCTGGCACATCTGCCTGCTCCCACACCAGCTCCTCCATCACCACCCAAGCCCGCGGGCGTGCGGCAGGGGGGACCCAAGGGGGGTGTTTCGGGCCCTGCAGCCCTTACCTGCCGTCCCGGTGGGCCGCTCCACCCTCCGTCACTGTCTTGACGAAGATACCCAGCTTCTCCAGGCCCATGTCGGCCCCCGCACCCATGCCGATGATGCTGATGCCCAGCCCTTCGGAGTCTGCAGAGACAGAGAACCGTGTCCTGGTGGGGTGGCAGTGGCCACCCAACGCCAACGGAGTCACCTCCAACCCATCCCCAAGGTGCCGCGGGGACTCCGGGGTGCGGGATGGGGAGAGGACCCACCTTTCTCCAGCTCCACAGGGAAGAGGTCGAGCCGCTCCACCCTTTTCTCCAGCTCGTACTCGGCCGACGCAGCCATGGGGTCGACATCTTCATTGCGGCGGTCGTAGTCTTCGTTGGAGTAAGTGCTGAAGACCTGCCGCGGTGGAGGGAGCTGCTCAGCGAGGCGGCGGGATGGAGTGGGAAAACACCGCAGCCATCCACCGCCCCGGCACCGGCAGCACCCGCGGCCGAAGGGGCATCCTTGGGTGGGGGGAACCCCGGGCAGGGGCATGGGGGGGATGTTACTGAGCCTATGAGCCACTGGAGAATCCCCCCCAGTCATGTCATGGAGTGAGGGGGAGTTTGAGGAAGCACAAAAGGTTTGGGGTGGCCTTGGGAGGAGAGATGGTGCCGTGCCCTGCACCCCACGGAAGGATGGACGGGGGAGGTGGATGGACAGAGAGACGGACGAAGGAGCGGATGGGTAGAATGGCAGCTGGACAGATGGGTGGATGGACAGATGGATGGATAAATGGAAAGATGGATGGATGGGTGGATGAGTGGATGGGATGTCCAAGCACTGGCTGCTCTGAGTCACACTTTGGGGAAGGAAGAACTGGCTTGTTTCTCCCTGCTCCCCTCATCCTTCCCTTTCCCCAGGCAGGGGCTCCCCAGCTCTCGGCCCACCACCTTCTCATGGTCCAAACTGCCCTGTGGGAGCAGGGAAGGGCTCTCCCCCTGGGGCAGCTTCACCCCCTCTGCCCTTCCCTGCACCTCACCCCTGCCTGGGCACCTCCACACAAGCCTGGGCTGCCAGCCTGGAGTCCGGGGACCCAAACCCACCATCGTGCCTGGGAGAGGTAGATCCCACTATAAGTTTGAGGTCGGTTTATTCCCCTGGATTTCCACCTGGCAGGTTCAACTTCTGCCTCCATGTGCTCGCCTGGAGGGATGCCTGGGCACAGGGAGCACCAGGGACTCTGTGGGTCTCAGGAGTCCAAGGGTCACCCCTGTCCCCAGGTTTCTGTCCCCGCCGTGCCCACCTCTCCCCATTGGGCTTCACTCGCGGGGTATCGAGGAGGGGTCAACCTCGGCGCTGGGGTTGTCCCCATCCTCCTGCAGGTCTGGGGACATCCCTTTAGTCCCAAGGGAGCGGGGACAGGGATGGTTGGGATTGCTGAGGCCTCACGGTAGCCCCCGACCGAGGCCGGGAAGGGGACCCAACTTGGGGCAGCTGGTCAGAGTGGGGTGATGAAAGGCAAAGGCGGTCGGGGCCACACACGTATGGTCCTCTAACACGGTAAATCCTTGGGGACGCTGACCCCCGGCATGGGGCAGCACCAAATCCTCCCACCCCAGTTCAGGAGGGGCTGGGGGCACCCCTACACTCACCCCAGGGCTGGGTGCCCCCATGCCAGGCACCAAGGTGCTCCTGGCCGAGGTCAGATGTGCCACCGGGATGATGTCCCCGAACTGGAGCCAGTGGGAGTGGGGTGCCATGTCCCTGCACCCCAGGAGGCTGCCAGCACCCTTCTCCGGTCGGGGACAGGCTGGCCAGGCGCTGAACCTGGGAGATGTCCCCAGAGGGGCCCCGGCTGGCGATGCCGCCGGGGCGAGTGGATTAGGGATAACACCGCAGCGCTAAAGCCTCGCCACAAAGGGTATTAGGGATGAGTGTCAAGGGCCATCGCACAAAGCCTGGTGACACCCACAAATGGGCAGCACCCACCCGGGTGGCACCCCGGGGTGCTGGGGATAAGGAGCAGGGGACATACCTTCGTCCCCCCACCCGCACGTCCTCCCCGGGAGGCTGCAGGCACCCAAGCCCTTAGCTACGGGCACAGGTCCCAGCTCACCCTACTGTGCCCCCCACCTCTGTCCCCAGGTCCTGGGGGGTTTGGGATGTGCCCAGGGCCTGGAGTTGGTTCCAAGGGAGAAGGAGCCGGAGCCAGCACATGCCCAGGGGAAGGGGCTGGCGGCGTGTGCCCCCATCCCTGGGTGCAGGGTGCCCGTGCTGGGGCTGGGTGGGGGTCCCCAGCGCTCCTGGCCGCAACCCCTAAAGCAGGTTTGGGGGGGGGGGGGGGGGAGGCGCAGCATCACCCACACACACCGGGGGGGGGGGGGGAGCCAAGGTGCTCAGACCCCTGGGTCCCCACCCCACCCACGCACGTGGGACCCCCACCATCACCCTGAGGTGCGATGCGGGTAAAAGCGAAGAGGCTAAAGGCCATGCTGGGGGGAGTAGAGCACCCCAAAAAGCCTGGCTGCCCATCCATGGGAGGGACACCCTTCCCAGGGCCGGGCTGGCTGGTTCCCACAGGACCAAGCGCCCCCCCCAGCGTGCAGCCACCCAGCACACGGCCACCGCTGTCCCCTGCCTGGACCACGGCGGTCCCTGTCCCCCCGTCCCAGGTGGGGCCACCCACCCGCTCTGACTCAGAGCCAGAATATAGGCCGGGGCTCTAAAAATAACCCATCTCCGGCACAAAGCAATTGCTGCTCCTCCGGTCGGGGGGATTCGAGCAGGAGAGAACACCCCAAAATAGCTGCACAGCCCCTTCTCCCCCCACCCCCATCACTGGGGGAACATCCCAGATGGGGACCCCAAATCCAGCTGGGATCTGTGCTGGGGAATAGAGGGACACACACGGGTGATGCTGGTCCCCACCCGGCCACGCCGCCAAGACACTTCCCCTTCCTCCACTTCCCGAAACGGTCCTGGGCGCCAGGCTGGGCCCATGGCAGAGAAGCAAATACCCCCAAAACCCCGCTGCCTCATACCCGGGGACCCCCCCTCGTTTAGGAGGAGCCCCAGCTTCGAGGGACCCCCGGGGACCAAGGACAGAGGGTGGTAGCCACGGCCGCCGCACCCAGCACCCCGTACCCGGATATTTTGGGCATCCCCACCCAAAATATGGGGTGGGTCTTGGCCCGTCCTAGGCACGGCGGTGGGTTGGCACTGGGTGCTGTGCACAGCCCACCACAGCGGGTCCCAGTGCCACCCTTCCCCACCACACTGGCCCCAGGGTGGTCCCTTGCTGGCTGGGGGGGGGGGGGGGGGGCCCGGGCCATGCCAGGGCAGGGCCCTTCGTTAGCCAGCCGGCTCGTTAGCCAGGCCCATGTGGCAGCCCTCTTTCCCCCAGTGCAAGGGCATGGCCAAGTGGGATGCCATGTCCCATGGCTGGGGAGGTGGGGGGGACACAGACCCCCACCCCACCTCCCTGTCCCTGGCACAAGCCCCCCCAAATAGGTGGGTTTGGAGGGGTCACACACCCCAGTCTGGGCTGCCCCTCACCCTGGGGTGCCCCTCACCCTGGGGTGCCCCCCAATCCCCAGCTGCCCCCCACCCCAGGATGCCCCCCACCCCCCAGCTCCCCCCCCCCCTTCATCCGCAAGCGGTCTCACCTGGATGGGAGCCGTGCTGAACTGGATCTTGCGGTTGGGGACAGGCTCCTCTTCCTCGGACAATCCAGGGATCTCCACACAACCCGACTCGGGCTCGTACAGCCCTTCGGCCTCCTCCTCCTCCTCCAGCCCGCTGCCCCCCGAGTCCTCCCCGAGCCCGCTGTCACCAGGTCCGCCTCGGAGAAGTCCTCCTTCTTGGCCTCCTCGTAGGCATCGCCCTCCTCTGCCCGCTCGCTCTTGACGCCCTCCTCGCCCGTGGCCGTCCCCGAGCCCCCTTCCAGCCGGGGGGCGGTGGGCGCCGGACCCTCGGCCCCCTTGGCCGGCTGGGGCGCGGGCACCGGTTCGCCCGCTGCCGTTGCTTCCTCCTCCTCCTCCTCAGCCTCGCCGCTCTCCTCCACCTCCACCGGCTTGATCTTGCAGACCTCCTGCACCCGTGGGGTGGCCGTCTCCTTCTCCACCGGCCGGCCGCTTTTCCCCGCTGCCTTCTCCTCCTCCGGCGGCCTGGCCCGTGCCGGGGCGGCGTGGCCATCACCCGACCGTCCGGCCTCGGGGCCCGGCAAGAAGACCCGAGGTCGCTTGCCCACCACCTTGGCGTTGAGCGGTCCTCCAGCTCGTCCTGGCGCCTTATGGAGGTTGTTACGGAGGTCGGCCTTCTCGAAGACGGCGCTGAGTTGGCTGACGGTGGGCGAGACGGCTTCGGTGTCCAGCTTGTCCAAGGACTCGGTGCTGCCGTTGAACCTCACCACCACGTCCAGCTTACGGTCCTGGAAACCGGCTCGTTCCTTACGTAGCAAGAGCTTGGTGGTGGTGGCCTTCTCCTGCGGGCTCCTCTCGAAGATCTTACGGGTCTCCTGCAGCTTGGAGAAGGGTTTGTCGGGTTTGGAGTCGAAGCGGCTGACCCTCTCCGAAACGCTGGTGCCCAGCTTGAGGAGGTTGCCCTGGTCCATGCTCTCGCTGAGGCTGCCGGCCCGGGGCAAGGAGAGACGGACGGGCTTCTCCTTGGCCTTGGCCAGGTCACAGGCGCCTTCGGGGCCGGGCGCCGTCCCCATCTGCAGGAACATGTTCTTGATACGGTGAACGTTGGAGCCATACTTCTTACCCCGGCTTTTCTTGCCGTCTTCGCCATCGGCCTCCTTTGTAGGTGCCAGGGCCTGGATGGTGGCCTCGTAGGCGTTACGGTGGGGGGACGCGCTCCGGAGACCCCCGCCGCCCGTCGCTCCGCCGGAGGGGGACCCCCCACCGGCGGCCGCCCCGCCGCCTGCCTCCGTCCTCAACATGCCGCCACCGGGCCGCCGCGCCGCATCGCCCGCCGCCGCTGCCGCCACCACCGCCACCACCGCCGCCGCCGCCGCCGCTCCCCCCGGTCTCGCCGCGGCCCCTCGTCGGCTACAGCGGCATGGGGAGGGGGATGCCGCCCGTGGTGGTGGTGGGGGGGGGGTGGCCGTCACCGGCACACCTGCACCGGCCCACGGGGGGCTGTTGGGCCTGGTCAGGCCATGTCCATCCCGGGGGGCCCCCCTCCGCCCAGGCCCTTCTTCCTTCCTCCCTTCTCCTCCTCTTCCCCTTTCTCTGTGGCTGGTGATGGAGCCGCTGCTGCCTGCGATCTGCCCGCCCCGCTGCCCGCAGAGCCCTCTGGGTCTTAGCGGCGCGCTCGCTCTTCCTCTTCCTCGCCGCCCTGCTTCGGCCTCCCCGCCGCCGGGCCACCGACAATCCCCGAGACTCCCCCCCACTTGCCACCCAGATGCCCCCACGGTCCCCTCCCCACACCCACACGGGGGTCCCCTCCCTCTGGCATGTCCCCCCCAGCATCCCTGCCGTGCTGTGCCGTGCGTCCCCCCCCGCTCTGGCTTGTCCCGTGTTGCCACCCCCCCCCCCCAGCTTTGTCCTCATGTCCCCCTCCAGCTCTGTCCCCCACGATTCCTGGTTGTCCCATGTCCCCCCCTGCACCCCCCCCCCCCCAGTTTTGTCCCCGTGGCCCCCAGGCTGGTCCCTATGTTCCCTCAGTCCTCTCCCTGTACCCCCCAGTTTTGCACCCACATCCCCCGGATCTGCCTCTACGTCCCCCCATTATCTCCATAATTTTGTACCTGTGTCCCCCCCCCATCCCATTCCCATATCGCCCCGAGTTTGTACCCGTGTGTCCCCCCCCTCTCCTCCCTGTATCCCTCCATGCTATCCCCATATCCCCCCCAAGTTTATACCCACATCCCCCCATCTTATCCCCATATCCCCCCGAGTTTGTACCCACGTCCCCCCACCCTGTCCCTGCTCCCCTCCCGGGTCTGTCCCTGTGTCCCCTTCCCCCTCTCCCTGTGTCCCCTCAGTTTTATCCACGTGTCCCCATGCTCCCATTCCTTAAGACCTCCACACCCCCATGCCCAAAGCCCCCCCATCTCGAGGTTGTGTCCCCGCAGGACCCCTATTTACTTTCTGTCCCCATAAATCCATCCCTGGGGTGCAGCACATCCCACCCCCCCCCAGTGCCTCCACCCAGGGGTGGCAGGAGGGGAAACTGAGGCAGGGGGCCCCCAGGGTGGGGGGCTGCATTGCTGCTTCCCTGCCTTCCTGCACCTGCCGGGTGATATTTTTGGGGTTTATTTGGGGGTTTGCTGTCTTCCCACCAGGCACCAGGGTTGGGGGGGGGACAGAGCTGATAGATTGGGGTTGTGCTGGGGGTCCCTGCTATGGGATGAGCCCCCCAAGGGGCTGGGGAACGGGGTGGGGGGCACCCCTGCTCCCCCAGGCCGGCGAGCGCACGGGCGCCAGGACCCTGCAGATGCTCCGCGTTCCCCGACACAGCCTCCCGGCCCTTTGTGCGTGACGCGGCGTGACGAGGCGTGACGTGACGTGACGCGGCGCGACGTTCCCCCCCCACCACGGTCACCCCTTTCCCTTTCCGCTGCCGCCATCCCCCCCCTCCACACACCCCACACCCCCCACCACCAAATCCCACCGCGGGGCCTGGTCCCCCACCACTGCCAACCCTCCAGTACCCCGGCACCCCCCGTTTCGTCCCACGGGGGGACAACCGTCCTTCCGCGCTCCCCATGTACACACACGCGTGTGAACAGGCCCGCGCACGCGTGCGCTCCCGTCTCGGTGCCGCACAAGGGCACACGCGTGTGCGAGGCAGCGGTGCTGGCAGGCTGCCTGCCATGCCGGTATGGGGATGGGGGGGGTGTCAGTTGTCCCCAAGTGTCCCCACTGTGCCCCAGATGCCACCCCACTACCCACGAGTGGGGACCACCAGGACAAGCCCACCCAGGGGACACCCCACCGGACACCCCCCCCACCCAGCAGGGGACACAGGACCCCCTCGGCAGCCCCACTCCTCTCCACATTCTGGAGGAGCTCGGGTACCACGGGACCTTGGTGGCAGGAGGTGGCCGTGGTGGGGTCCCCCTTCCGTGTTCCCAGTGGGACCCCCCCAAGGAGGGCCCCCCCCCCAGCCGGGCCAGCCCCGCTGCCTCCGTCAATCAGCCCTGGCCCCGTTCCCGGGTGCTGGTGAAGATGGAGGCCCCCGAGCTGCTCCGGGTCTGGGTGCTGGCAGGCGAGTGGGAACCCCGTCACCCCCCCCAGAGAGGGGACACGGCCAGGCCAGGGGTACCCCCAGAGGGGAGGGAATGGGGGGGGACCCCCAGAGAGGGGTGTGGATGGGGGTTGCCGGTGGGAAGGGACGGTGGCGGGGGGGAAAATGTGGCTGTGACGTGACGGGGCTAAATAAAGCCGTCCTGTCCCTGGTGCCAGCTGGGTTTGGGACAGGGGACACCGAGTGGCACCTCTCCATGATGGGTCCAGGGCAAGGGAAGGTGCTGTCGCCATCCCGGTCCCTGTCCCCATTCCCACTCCCTCCTAAATATAGCCCACCCTGCTGTCCCGGGACGCCTGGCACCACAGGGACACGTTTCTGTCCCAGCCCGGTGTCCCAAGGCGGGGGGGGGGGGGGGGGTCTGTGGGCACCTGCAGGTCATCCTGGGGTCTCTGGGGAATGGGGAAACTGAGGCAGGGAGGAGCCATGTTCCCCAGCCCCGGATCTAGTCCTGTGCCTGTCCACAGCTGTGGCCCTGGGGGGGTCCCGGGCCACCCTCCCCGACCACCACGTCCTCCCTGACCACCGTGTCTCCTCCGAGACCGGAGCCATCTTCGTCCACGAGCTGGAGCGGGACCTGTTCCTCACCGGGCACGAGGATGATGACGGTGAGGGCCAGGCCGAGGGGACTGGGGACGAGGGGTTGTCCTGCAGTGCCTGGTTTGGGGGCGGGGGCTGGGACTGTTAATGGGGGGCACTGCCTAATGCCTCCTCCCCACCAGGCCTGACCCCCCCCCCCCCAGCTGGGCTGTCTGTCCATCCCTCCAGTCTTGTACATATCCATCCATCCCTCCACACCTTCGCCCATTTGGGGACCCCCACGCACCACCCCATCACCCTGTTAAACCCACCCGGGAGCAGCATCCCTTTCCTCACCCACCGCCGAGGCGTTGGGGGGTCACCTCCATTTGGGGTCATTCAGCTCAAAAAGGGAAGCGGGACCCTCCTGGGGCACAGCCGGCACAGGGACCAGTTATGCTTCCTTATTGGGACCAGTTGGATGGGGAAGGGCTTGCGGGGTGAGGGTCCACCCGCGGCACAGCCTGATGGCACGTGTCCCCCCATGTCTGTGTCTGCCCCCACCCATCCGTGTGTCCTGGCACCCAGCAGCCACCCCCATCACCTTCCAAGCCCATCTCCGGGACCACCCTGACCTGCCACGGTGGCTACGGTACATCCAACGTGACCCCCACCAGCCAGCCTACCTCTACGGTTGCCCCACGGCCACCGAGGTGGGCACCCACATCATCGAGGTAGGTGCCCACCCTCGCGACCCCATGCCAGGGGGGTGACACGGGGCAGAGGGCTGGCATTTTTTTTTTGGGGGGGGGGGTGTCTCTCCTCTGTTTGCAGGTGCTGGCGTACAACCGGCACACCTACGAGACGGTGGCACAGCGCCTCGTCATCACCGTCGTCCCCGCTCCAGGTAAGGACTCTGCACCCCCAAATCGCAGCGGGCTGTCCCGGACCCCCCACAGGATGGTGGTGGGGTGTCCCCACGGGTGCCATGTGTGTCCCCCCCCCCCCCAGGTGGGGACCCGCCATACCAGGGCGAGTTCCTGGTGGGGAACAGGAACGTGGAGGAGCTGCTGCCGGTTGCGGCGCAGGAGATCTTCCTCCAGTCCACGGCTGGTGTCTGGGATCAGGACGACCTCCATGTCATCAACATCACCTCTGCTCTGGACCGGGGCGGCCGCGTCCCGCTGCCCATCGAGGGGCGCAAGGAGGGGTACGGGCAGACCCCGAGAGGGGGGTGCTGGCGTTGCTCCTGGGAAGACCCGCAGCCTCCTTGCTCTGGGTTTTTTTTTGGAGGGGGTCACCTCCAACTGGTGCCTCCCGTCCCGGCAGAGTGTACGTGAAGGTGGGCTCCCACGGCACCTTCTCGCCGTGCCTGGCGTCGGCCGCCTCGCCGCAGAGCCTCTTCCGCTGCAGCCTGGGCCAGCAGCCCCTCGCCTCCTGCTACGACACCTTCGCCCCCCATTTCACCATCCGCTGGTGCAACCTCACCCTGGTGAGACCCGCATGCCCCCCCTCCATCCCATGCACCAAGCCCCATGGGGACCCCCCACTCTGCTCCCCCCACTAACCATCACCCCGTTACAGCTGCAGGTTTGGCCCACCCCCACGGCTTCGGGGCCGGTGTGGGGTTCAGGGGTGCTGGAGGAAGATGGGGATTTCCAGCCCCCCACCGATGCCCCCCCCCAGGACCTGCTGCCCGGGTTCCTGGTGACGCTGCTGGTGCCACTGGTGGTGGCCGTGCTGCTCTGCCTGCTCCTGGGCCACCTCATGTGCTGCCGCAGGGAGGGAGTGTGAGTTGGGGGGGCACGCTCAGGGTGGGGGTCCCCCCACCCCAGCCAAGGCACGGGCACCCCGGGCTGGGTGCCCCTTCCCTGGCCATCATGGCCCCAGGACAACCTGGGGTTGGTGAGAGCCCTTCTCACTGTCATTTTTTTTTTTTTCCCCCTTTTTCCTCTGTTTTGTAGGCAAAAACGGGACTCGGAGACATCTGAGTAAGTCCTTGTGCCCAGGGCTGAGCCACGTGGGTGCTGGGGGGCTGCTTTGTGGGGGGGGGGCTTTGTCATGGTCACACATGGGGAGGGCTGGCAGGGATGGGGACGGGGAGGAGAGGGGGACGGGGAGTGGTCGGCTGTCTGAAGGATGTTATGGAGGTGGTGGAGCCTAAAGGTCTCCCCACCCCAAAGGGGTCCCCCCTCCTCCTCTCCCCACACCTCGGAACCCCCCAATAACCCCCCAGAGACGCGGGCTGGAGCACAAGAGCTGTTTTACTTCTCCAATAGCCTCAGCAGAACACCAGCAAGGAGGACCCCAATGATGGGGGGAGCAGATCACAGCGATGGGGAGCAGACCCCGACGATGATGGGGCAGACCCCAATGATGGGCAGGCAGATATCCATGATAGGGGGGAAGACCCCAATGATGGGTGGTGGACCCCAATGATGGGTGGGCAGACCCCCCAATGACAGAGAGCAGAACCCAGTGATGGAGGACAGACCCCAATGATGGGGTACAGACCCCAGTGATGGGGAACAGAGCCTAATAATGGGGGGACAGACCCCCCCAAGCCCCTCTCTAAAGGGATGCGGGTGGGAACACGGGGTGCAGCACCCAGTTGTCCTTCTTCCTCAGCATCCAGCTGGTCCACCACACCACCATCCACGGTGACACGGAGGAGCTGAGGCACATGGCCAGCAGCCGGGATGTCCCCCGGCCCCTTTCCACCCTTCCCATGTTCAACGTCCGCACGGGTCAACGCATCAACCCCATGCCCAGTCCTGCGGATGGTGCCCGCGTCCCCCTCCTCCCGCAGTGAGCCGGGGCGGTGGGTACCTGGGTGACACCGGGATGATGCCAGAGGGGAGACAATCCTAGGGATGGGGATGGATGAAGGGGCATCATGATGCTTTTAGGGCGGACTTTGCAGGGGATGAAAGCCCGGCAGCGGGCAGAACCCAGCCGGACGGGCAACTGCCCATCCGGCTGGGTTCTGCCCGCTGCCGGGCTATTGCTTGGAGCATTTTTTGGGGGGCTACCAATACTTGGGGGGAAGGGATCATCGGCATCCGTATGTATCAGTGGGAAAATACAGGACACCTGCATCCTATTCCCTTCCCCTCCAACCTCATCTGTCCCACCTGGCCTGATGAAACCCTTAAATAAGAGCTGTGGAAGCATTATAGGTTTTTTTGGTGGGAGGACAGAAGGGAAGAGAAGGGAAGGGGGAAGGAAGAAAAGAAAGGTGTTTTCTTCCTATTTTCCAGGTAATGTGGCTGGCTGCGTTTTTGTCACCTTCCTGAGGGTGACCCTGCTGATAAAGTGGCTGTTTGGCGATGAGATGTGGCTTTTCTGCTTTATTTTTGGCCCTCTGCAAGCATCCCAGCCTGGTCCTGGTGGCTGTGGTGGTCTTGGGGTGGGGGGGAGGTTTTGGGGTGCAGCCTGCTTCTAGGCTCCTTCTGGCTGCGAACAGTGTATTGAGTTTGTCAGTCCTGAGGCTGGGGGGATACTGAGTGCTGTGGAGCTGGGGTCTTGCTGGGGGGGGGGGGGGGGGGGGGGGGTTCCTGGTCTCCTTTGCCCCCTTCTTCAGCTGCTTTGCTCCATCTGGGTGCCCTGCTTGCACCCGCTCCCACCCTGCTCCATCCATGACCCCCCCAAAAGGGGCTTGGGTTGACTCTGCCACCCACCCCCAGCCCTGCGGAGGGAAAGGGGATTCCGGAGAGCAGGTTGGGGATGGGGACAGGGACAACGAGGCGGGGGGGGGACACGGACGACGACACAGCCCCAGGGACCCACGATGACACCCCAGGGCACCCCAATATCCCCCGGCTCACCTGGTTGCCTGTGTCCGGCAAGATCTCGCCTTGAGCCCCCCCGGCTGCTCCGGCCGCTCGCCCCTTCCACCGCGCAGACCCTGGCATCCCGCTCAGCATCCCGCTCAGCACCCCCATAACCCCTCCCCAGCCCCCCCCCCCCCCCTCCCAGGGGGTCCCCCCAGCCCAACCCCTTGCCTCCAAAGAAAGAACCTCTTTCACAGCAGCCCCCCCACCTCCCCGCCTCCTTCGCATGGGGCAGGCGCCAGGGTGGGGGTTAGGAAAACATGGGGGCCCAGGGAGAAACAAGAGGAGCCATTGATGGGCGAGGAGAAAGGCGGCATTGAGGCCCCATCCTGCTGCCTGTCCTGCCTGCACAGCCCCCCCCCACCCCACCCCAGCGTTGCTGGGATCTTACTGGTGCCCACCGGTGAAGTTGCCCTGGGAGAGGCGAGCGTGGCATCACGGTGGGCACCGTCCACCCCGGGCACGCACACACGCGTGTGCCACCGCTGGCTGCCCGGTTCCAATTTGCACGAGCCAGTGTGCGTGGTGCTGTGCTGGTGGTGGTACGTGGGGGGGGGGGGGGGGCACCTGCTGGGGGTGGGTGGGGGTCTTGCACCCACGCGGCGTGGCACGTTTCTGGCAGCCTTGGGTGAGCACGACCTCCCCCTGCCCCAATTTCGGCACATCTCTCTGTGCCCTCCTTCACCCAGCTGCAATGTCTGTGTGTCATCGTCACCCCCCCCTCCCCCCCAGCTCCCCAACTTTTCCTTTTTGGGGGTGGGGGGGGGGCACCTTGGGCTGAGTGCCCTCCAGCCCCTCTTGCTGCCCCACCCCATGTCCCCATTTCTCCCCCCATTTGGGGAGGGGACACACATCAAAGTCCCCTTCACCATGGGTGCACAGTGGCTCTCCCCCCCCCCCCCCCACCCCAAATCCAGCCCAACCCTCCTTACTGGGAGGGTGGGTCCCCCCCTTCCTTCCTCTCCCCCCCCCCCCAGGGCAGTGGGGGGCTGAGCGGGGGCTGCGTTGGGGTGGGAGGACGGATGGGACGGGAACACAGAAGCTCGGCGGGAGCAGAGCGGGAGCAGCTGGGATGAGAACGGGACTGTGGACGAGGGGGTCCCAACCCCAGCGCACCCACCCACCCACCCAGGATCCCCACCCTGACCCCCTGAGAGCGAGAGCCGCTGGTGAAGAGCACCCCAGGTTTGTTGGATCATTTCACATGCTTTATTTCAGCAGTCAAAAAAAAAAATAATTAAAAAAAAAAAAACAAAAAAAAAAAAAAAAACAATTTAAAATTATTATACATATACAAACTAGGTACAGACTCCGGGAAAACCCGGAGCATCCGCCGGGAGATGGGCCGGCAAACGGCAGTGGGTTCGTGCCCCTCCGTGCCCGGGGAGGTATGGAGGAAGGGATGGATGGAGGGAAGGATGGATGGATGAATGGATGGATGGATGGATGGATGGAGAAAAAGCTGCTGGAAGATGAGAGCGGAGCTGAAGATCCACCTGCTTAACCTGGAAAGCGGGGTTGTCCTTGTTCCCTTTCGAAGCTTTTAATTTTTTTGGTTCTACCTTGCATTTGCTCCGGGATTTGCTTGCAGGATGGGGGGAGGGGGGGGGCATAAATAGCACCTTTAGAAAATTCACAAGTTGAGCTGGGCAGCAAAGAAGGAGAGGGGGGTGGGGGAAACAAAATAGAGAGAAATTAAAATAAATCAAGCGGAGTCGCGCCTTTGGAGGCTGTAGCACCAGGCGGTCCCGGGCTCGGGTGTTGTGGGACCAAATTAAAAGAGAATTAAAAAAAAAAAAAAAAAGAAAAGCATAAGATAAAAATCCTGGGGATAAGAAACCTCAGTGACTCCCGAGGGACCTTGAATGGAAGAAAATAAAAATAAAAGATCAACAGAGCAACAAAATGGGATGGGGAACATTAGAGAAAAATTAGCACCTTTGCTCTGAACCTGGCAGGAAAGTCCCGGCATGGCTGAAAAACCCCAAACGAAGCTAAGACTACTTGAAAATGAAATAAAAATAACCCCCAAATTAAAAACAAACAAACAAAAAACAACCCAAAGCACAGCGGTGAGGTAGCCTTCCAGAAAAGGAGAGTATGCAGCGAAGGGTCGGGTCTGCTCGGCGGTGGGGGCAGCGGCTGCTCCCCTGATGTGCTTGGGAATGAATTGATTTTGCTGCCTGAATAAAAATAAAATAAGAACAAAAAATAAACCAAAAACAAGGGGAGGGGGAAGAGAGAGGGAAAACAACAACAAAAAGCAAATTATAACCAAGAGTTAAACATCTTCCTTGCAGCAAAAAATTAATATACTCATGAGATGCAAGAAGCAAAGAGGCCAGCGGGGAAAGGTCGGCTGCAGGGGGGGATTCGGCCGGTCCCGGCGCTCCGGGCTGGGGGGGGCTCGGCACTGCTGGGGGGGCTCCGCGCGGCCGCGGCGGCGCTTTCGGTGAGCTGAGCCACGCCGTCTTCGGGGTTGAGGAGTGCCTGACCCCGAGGAGGAGGAGAGGAGGGCAAGCAAGCGAACCCACTTCCTGGTGATTTTGTTTGAAAAGTCATTTATTTTTATTTTTTTTTTGGTTTAATGCTTTTTTGGGGGGTGTTTTTTAGGTTTGTCTTTTATGGAAACGCAAATAGTTTTAGAGACGCTGGATAGAAACCGACACAAATTCAAGTCCATGTGAAATTTTCTCCTTTTTTTTTGGCTGTTTTTTTTTTTTTTTTTTATTATTATTATCATTATTATTACTCTCTCCTGTTACGCGTGGGGCGTCCAGTTTACAAGAAGCAGACGGGGCCGATGTCGATGCCGAATTCCTGGTCTGGAGCGCCAACGTCCATGGGAGCCAAATCGATGATAGGCAGGCGAGAGGTCTTTGTCGTCTTGTACTCGATGACTGTCTTGCCCCAAGCGCCGGTGTGACTCTGTGGGGAGGTCAGGATCAGTCCCGTCCCCATAACGCCTCCCCACCGCCGCCACCGTGACCATCCCCTGGACCACTCACCGTGCAGCCGTCCTCGGTGACGCCGTAGGTGAAGCGGCTGTTGCCTTCAGCCCTGATCTCGATCTCGTTGGCGCCTTGGAGGAGAAGGGCCTTCTTCAGGTTGCCGGTGTCCCGGTCCATGTAGGCGACGCTGTTCTTGCAGTGGTAGGTGATGTTCTGGGAGGCCTCGGTGGACATCAGGCGGAGGAAGGTCAGCTGGATGGCGACGTCGGCTGGGTTGGAGCCCTCACCACCGTACTCGAACTGCCGGAGAAGAGGCGTTAGGCGCTGCAGAGCTGGTTGTCCATCCCGGTTGTGTCCCCCCTCGTCATCCCCCTCCCCGCTCACCTGGAAGCCGTCGCTCATCGTCTCGCCGAACCAGATGTGCTTCTTCTCCTTGGGGTTCTTGCTGAGGTACCAGTTCTTCTGGGCGATGGTGGCCTGGGTTGGGTAGACGCACGTCTCGCCCGTCTCCATGTTACAGTAGACCTTGATGGCGTCCAGGTTGCAGCCTTGGTTGGGGTCGATCCAGTATTCGCCTGCGGGGCAGAGGGAAGGGGGTCAGGGAGCGGGGAGGGAGGCGAGTGGCCACGCTGGATGGAGGATGGAGGTGAGGAGCAGCCATGAGGGATGAAGGTGAGGAGCAGGTGGAAGGGAGAGAGGATGAGAGAGATAGGTGAAGGTAGCTGTGAGAGATGGAGGGTGAAGGGGTGGTGGGAGGAGGTGAGGAGCAGCAGCCGTGAGAGATGGAGGAGGGAGGTGAGGAGCAGGTAGGAGGGATCTGGTGGGTGGAACATAAAGTGGAGCAGCAGCCGTGAGGAACAGAGGAAGGAGGTGAGGAGCAGCTGTGAGAAACGGAGGGTGAAGGGATGGAGGACGGAGGTGAGGAGCAGGTAAGAGGGTTGGAGGTGAGGAGCAGCCACGAGAGACAGGATGGAGGAATGAAGGTGAGGATCAACCGGGGGGGGGGGGGTAGAGGAAGGAGGGAGGTGAGGAGCAGGTAGAGGGGACCGAGGGACGGAGGCAAGAGCATCCCAGAGGGACGCGGGGACACTGACCGCTCTTCCAGTCGCCGTGGCACATCTTCAGGTCGCGGCAGGTACGGGCAGGGTTTTTGCGGGTGCCTTCGGGGCTGCGGATGTTCTCGATCTGTTGGCTCAGGCTCTTGAGGGTGGTGTCAACCTCCAGGTCCCGGTCGCGCATCACGTTGGCATCGTCGGCTCGGTAGTAGCGTCCGCCGTCGTGGGCCTTCTCCTGGGGTGGCTGGGGCAGGAAGCTGAAGTCGAAGCCGCCGCTGGGGGGGCCGGGAGGACCAGGGGGGCCGGGTGGGCCTGGGGGACCCTGTGGGAGGAGAAGGAAGAGGATGGTGAGCCGGAGATGAAGGCGGGCAGCTCTGGGCGGGCAGCGGCCGAGGGACCAATACGTACGACAGGGCCGACGTCGCCGGTGCGACCGCGGGGGCCGGGGGGACCGATGGGGCCGGGCAGCCCGTTGAGACCATCTTTGCCGGCAGCACCAGCGGAGCCGGGAGGACCCTGCGGGAGAGGAGAAGGGGTGAGCACGGCCATCCTGCCTGGGCAGAGTTATCCCCTCCAGCCCCGACCCACGTCCCCATAAGAAAGCCGATGACAGCGGGGACCCTCTCCCCCCTCAAAGGATGCTCCAGCCCCGGCTGGAGGTCATGGCTCAGTTGGGGACTTACTCTTGGACCGGCGGGACCAGAAGCACCAGAAGGACCTTGTTCACCAGGAGAGCCCTGTGCAAAGCAAGGAATAAGAAGAAGTCCCATCAGCATCTCGCTCTGCTTCCAAGACATGGGGCAGCAGCCAGGGTCACCGTCACCCCGTGGGACTTACAGGAGGACCAGGTGGGCCCTGGAGACCGGAGAAGCCTCTGTGACCCTTCATGCCTCTGTCACCCTGTTCACCAGTTTCACCTTTGTCACCACGGGGACCTTGTGGACCCTGGAGGAGGAGGAAGATGCGTTGAGCGGGGTCCAGGCCAGACACCGACCCCGCACTCATGGGGATGCAGAAGCACCGAGGAGGACGGAGGAGAACATCAACTTACAGCAGGACCACGAGCACCAGCAGGACCAGCAGGGCCAGCGGGACCTTGGGGACCCTGGAACAGGAGAGAAGGGGACAGGTTAGAGCATCCCCCACCTTCTGCTACCACCGGCTCAGGGCAGCGTCACCCCGAGCCGGCTGGTGGGACGCCTGACTTCCAGGGAAAGCTCCCTCCAGTGGCGAGAGCTGAGCCCTGGGCCAGATCCTGACCCGCCACGGGTTTGCAGGATCAGTCCTTGCTCCGTAACGGTGGAGCCCGGGGTGAGCCCTGGGCCAGGGAGGGGTGCGAGGTGGGGGGCACGCCGGGCAGAGCATCACTTACGGTCTCACCGCGATCTCCACTCTTGCCAGCAGGACCGACGGGGCCGGGGGCACCGGGGGCACCGGGAGCACCAGGGGGGCCAGCAGGGCCAGTCTCACCACGGTCACCCTGTGAGGAGGAAGAGGAGGAGGAGGAGGAGACAGAGGAGGTGAGGTCAGTGTGGGTCAGCACAGCCCCATGGCCCCCTCCCACAGCCCCCTCACCAGCCCACTCACCTTGGGACCAGCAGCACCATCACGACCGGGGGCACCTTCAGCACCGGGAGCACCCTACGGTGGAGCAAAGATCCCCTCGTTAGGGCAGGCGGGGGCTAACGAGGGCCTGGAGGGCACCATCTTCGCTCAGGCCACCGCAGCCCCAGCGTGCATCAACTACGGCAGCACTCATGAGTGTCGTGAGTTGGCAAGTCCTCAGCGCAACCAGCCCAACACCGATGCGCGGGGGTCCGTGACCCCCCAACACCGACCGTTACCCACAGCCGCTCACCTCACGTCCAGCTTCACCGGGGGGTCCAGCCAAGCCGGGGGGGCCCATGGGGCCGGGAGGACCGCGCTCGCCAGGGGAACCGGAGGGACCTTGCTTGCCGGGTTCACCCTGCGGAGGGGAGAGGACGGAGGGGTGTCAGACACCGGTGAGCATCCTCCACCGCCGGGGCTGCAGCCGTGGGGGCTGCATGGGTGAGTTGGACCCCAAGGGGGGGTCCTAGCAGCATCTGTTCCCGGGGAGCCCCCCAGGTACTCACAGAGGGGCCAGGCAGACCGGGAAAGCCTCTCTCGCCTCTCTGTCCGGGGAGGCCGACGACACCGCGCTGGCCAGCGATACCTTGGGGTCCGGGGGTGCCAGGAGCGCCCTGTGGGGACAAACGGCACCTCAGGGTGGTGGCAGCGGTGGGGGGGCACCCTCCTGAGGGAGGGGATGACCAAGGGATGCCAGGCTGCAGGGGGACCATGATGTTGCCCAGCATCCTTGGCTCCGTGGAGGGGGTCCGACCGTGGCGGGGGGTGACTTACGATGGGGCCGTCAGCGCCAGGAGAACCCTTCTCGCCGGGGGGGCCGGGGGGGCCAGCAGGGCCAGGCTCACCGGGGCGGCCAGCGGGGCCGGTTTCACCACGGGGTCCTTTGCCACCTTCCTTCCCGCTGGGGCCGGGGGGGCCGGGGAGACCGATGTTCCCCTGGGCGGGAGGGGAGGTAATGCCATCAGGCAGCAGCCCAGGACCCCCCCGGCTGCCAGCTGAAGGGCAGCCAGGGGTGTCCCAGTGCCAACTGGGACAGGGCGGCCACGTGGAACCAACTGGATGGGTGCCCAGCACCTCTCGTCCCACGTCCCCCCCATCACCAGCAGCCACCGTCCAGCACCTTCTCACCCCCCCACCGCCCCGTCTCCCCACCTCTCGCCCTGCCAGGGGTACTCACGGAGGGGCCGGGGGGACCAACTCTTCCAGCAGCACCAGGGAAACCAGTAGCACCCTGGAAGGGAAAAATACTGAAGTCACCAGGGGTCGGATCCAGGCATCGCCTGCCCCCGCCATGGAGTGGGTCCAGGGGACGGTCCCCTGGCTGGGGGCCACCACAGAGAGCCCCAGGGCCGGTAGCCAGGAGGAAAGCATCCATCCACGGGGGAGCTGGGGCTGATTTGGGGGGGGGGGGGGGGCGGTGCTAAAGGCAAACCCCCCCCCTTTTTCCCTCTGCTCCATTCCCCCCTGGGGATGAAGCCACCCCAGGTCAATGCCATCCCCCCCCAGATGGTTTTGGGGGTGCAAGGCTGGAAATGCCAGAGCTCCCCACTGCCTCCACGGTGTTGGGGGGATGGAGCGAAACGCAGTGGGGAGTTAAGCCACCCAGGGGTGTTCGTGTCTGGGGGGGGGTGTCCCTGGGACCCCCAAAGCCCCCCTCCCCACCATGAGACTGGTACTTACAGGGGGTCCAGCGCTACCGCGAGCACCTTTGGGACCAGGAGCACCAACAGCACCCTGTGGAGGAGGAAGAAGAGGAGGAGAGGGGTGAGCCACAGCGTGGGGCTGGACCCTGAGAGAGTGGGGGGGGAGTGGGGGGACAACTTACGGCAGGGCCAGGAGCACCAGTGGGGCCAGCAGGGCCGGGGGGACCGGCATCACCCTTGGCTCCAGCATCACCAGTTTCACCTTTAGCACCAGGCTGGCCATCGGCACCCTGCAGGAGAGAGGAGTGGGGTGAGCCGCAGTGGGGGGCACAGCATCGCCCCGGAGGGGCAGGATCAGGCCCCCAGGGTAGGGAGGAGCGAGGCCGTTGCACTTACTGGGGGGCCAGCAAATCCAGCAGGACCGGGAGGGCCGGGCTCGCCGCGGTCACCCTAGGAGAGACGGTGAGAAATGTGTCACCCCAGGCAGGGGATGGCCACCGACGGCCACCAAAGGATGGCCACCCATGGCAGGGGCATCAGCCAGGGTGGGGGGACACTTACGGGAGCACCACGGGCACCAGTGGGACCAGCAGGACCGGGGGGACCAGCTTCACCCTGGAAAAGGGGAGGAAAACAAACAAAAAAAAAGGTCAAGACTGTGGCGAGGAGGTGGCAGTGGGTACCAGGACACATCTGTCCCCGGTGCAGCATCCAGTTGGGGGACAGCCCTACCTTGTCACCAGGAGCACCAGCGGGGCCGGGGGGGCCGATGGGGCCAGTCAGACCTCGGAGACCGTCTTTGCCAGGAGCGCCGTCAGCACCTTTGGGACCGGGGTCGCCCTGGGAGAGGAAGATGATGGCGGGTTACCTGGGGAGGTCCCCTCCAGGGTGGTCACCCCTGCTTTTCCTCTCCGCCTTTGCACAGCAGCACCGAAGAACCCCTGGTTCTTCATCCTCGCTGGGATCATCCTCCTCCTCCCAGGCTCCGGGGGAAGAGCTGGGCTCAGCCCCCAGCAAGGGACCGTCCCCAAGGGCCGTGCTCAGATGGGGACAGAGGTGGCACTGAGCATCCCCTCCCCAGGGGGCTGCTGCCCACCGGCCTTGGCTTAGGGGACCGCATTCAGCCCCGAAGGGATGATGGTGGGGAGAATAGGGATGGTTGGGAGCCGAGAACCAAGGGGGGGACATCAGGATTTTGGGGGACACGTACTCTGTCACCCTTGGCGCCTGGCAGGCCGGCAGCACCACGCTCTCCGGGCATACCCTGCAGACCGGGGGGGCCTTGGTTCCCGGGGGCACCGGGAGCACCAGCATCACCCTGGGCAAGAGAGAAAGAAAACGGGTGTTAGCGAGAACCCAACGCTTCCTCGGCACAGCACGTTCCTCCCTGGCTTCAGCACCAGCCTCAAGGAAAGGGGGTGAAGCCAAACCCACCCCCCACCTTTACACCTGCACCCCAAGAGCCACCCATCACCCGGACAGTCCCCACCTGGCGTGGCGGAGCCGAGACCTCGTACCTACCTTAGCACCATCGTTACCGGGAGCACCGTTAGCACCACGAGGACCTTGGGGACCGGGGGGGCCTTGGACACCGCGTTCACCGGGGAAACCTCTCTCACCCTGGAGAGGGGAAGCAGGAGAGGGGCCGAGGCTGTCAGGGGGGGTGGCGGGCACCGGGGGGGTGCCGAAAGCCGGCCGAGGAGCGAGTGGGGTTCAACTTACCCTGGCACCGGCGGGACCGGGGGCACCGGCGTCTCCGGGGACACCCTGTGCGGGAGGGAGAGGGTGCAGAGTCAGAGCGGGAAGGGGTGACCCTGGGGACAGGTATGACCCCAGCGGGTGGGGAGGGTGGGGGTCCCACAGTCCCGGGGGGGGGGGGGGGGGTGAGGCAGGGCTGGGGTCCCCACTGCTCCTGGGGGAGAGGCTATGTGGTGCACATCGCCTTGGGGTGCACTGGGGGGGGACCCCATCAGCAGCCCCCAGCTCTGGCTGGGAGAGGGGCGATGGGGAGGGGACAGGGACGGTCCCACGTCACGGCCGTGGTTGCCCACACTTACCTGCTCACCGGGCTTGCCAGCCTCACCGGGGGGACCAGCGGGGCCCGGCAGACCCTGGGGAGGAAGAAGAAGAGCGATGAGACACCACGGAGGTGGGTGACCAAAGGGGGCGAGGAAAGGGGTAACGTCACCCCCACCCTGAACGGTTTGTCCCCTCGCAAGGGAAGGGGACACCCCTCACCTGGAAGCCAGGAGCGCCGGCGGGACCTTGTTCACCTCTTTCTCCAGCGGGACCCTGGGGGAGAGGGGACAAGCGTGAGGGGGGGGCAGTCGGCTCCTGAGCCCCTTCTCCAGTGGCCGAGCGTGGCCGTGGGTCGCCAAGGGCTTGTTGATACTCACGGTAGGGCCGGGAGGACCTTGGGCACCAGCTTCACCATCTTTGCCAGCAGCACCCTGTGGAAGAGGGAGAAGAGGGTGCTCAGAGCACAGCCCCAACCTGCAGCTCCATGATACCCCCATGGGACTCTGCACCCCCCCCCCCCCAAATGGGATGCAGGTCTGGATGCGGCCATAGCAGCCTTCGAAGGACTGGAGAAGCCATGGCGAGCTGCCCGCGGCCACGTCACCTCCCTGCTGTCCCCACTCCAAAGCTGCTGGCAGCCACCGGGCTGGAGTCCCAACCACCTCAACCCGCTGCCGTCCTCATCCTTGGAGCCTTCCCCAGCCCCAGCTCGGCCATCCCACGCCCCATCCCTGCCGCCCCACGCCGGGGTGAAGCTCCTTGCCAAGCCCCCACCGGGCTGGCTGGGCTCTGGCAAATACTTACAACAGCGCCGGGGGGACCAGGAGCACCTCTCTCGCCGGGTTTGCCGGGCTCACCCTGAAAGCAAGAGAGCAGGATGAGACCCATGACGGCACCACGACACCGACGGGCACAAGCCTGCAGGCTCGAGCAGGCTGGGGGATGCAGCCGCGCAGCCCTCCCCAGGGGGGACACGCATCCCCTGAGCCCCCCCTTCTTGGGTGCCTGCTCCACGGGAGCCACGCACCCACCCGCAGCCACTGTCCTGGGTGGTGGCAGTGGGCGGCGGGTGGGAATTCCTCGTGGATCAGGATTTCTGCATCTGTCGGGCAGCAGCATCTCCAGCAGCCCCCCCAGGGAGGCAGCTCCCGTTCACACTCACCGCAGCACCTTTGGGACCAGGGAAACCCATCACGCCAGCTTGACCTCTAGCTCCGGGGGGGCCGGGGGGGCCGGGGCGGCCGTCTTGACCAGCGGGACCCTATTATAGAGGGGAGCGAGCACCCCGTTAGCAGAGTCCGTGGCCAGCCAAGGGAGGAGTAGGGGGGCATCGGCAGGTACAACTTACGGGGGGGCCAGTCTTGCCATCGGGACCGGGACTCCCAGGGCTTCCAGTCAGACCCTGCAAGGGAGCGCGAGGTGAATTAGGAGCTCAGGGCTTCCAAGAGATGCTCCAGCAAACGTGAGCATCCTGGAAAGCGGCTTCTCCGTCGGCATGGAGAGCGTGGCGGCTGGCATCCGTCCCTGGAGCAGGGCCGCCAGCGCGGTGGCCGTGCTGACGTGGCTCGTGGCTCCTCGTAGCCACCGTGCCCACCACCCCGCCGTGCTCACCTTGGCACCAGGGAGGCCGGGTTCCCCGGGGCGTCCAGCTTCACCAGGAGATCCTTTGGGGCCAGCGGGGCCGGGGGAGCCACGTTCGCCGGGGGGACCCTGGGGAGGGGTGGGAGAGGGGACAGAAGTTACCCCAGCTGCAGGACATCACCCAGGGATGGGGACCGGGGCCGTGTCACCGGAGGTGGCAGCGGCACAGAACCGGCCTTGCCAACACGTGGGGATGGGTGACAAATGCCCGGTGTCCCCACTGCCCCGTAGAGGACACGGCTTTCTCGCCCGGACAGGCAGGAGGGAGATCTGGGGACCTACCTTGGGACCGGCAATGCCATCAGCACCAGGGAAACCGCGGCTGCCGGGAGCACCCTGCGAGGGACGGGAGAAGGGTCAGTGTGGAGACACGGGGTGACCTCAGGGGGTTTGGGGGTGCAGGGGAGGGATGCGCTGATGTGGGACGCGGCCACCAGTGGGAGCAGCCTGGTGTCCCTGCTGAGATGCTCCGCTGGAGACCTCGGTGCGGCATCGGAAGGGGCTGGGGGTGCCACCACGGTGGGTGCCTGTCCCCGAGCACCCATGACGCTCAGCCGCTGGAGGTTGGGAGATGGGAGGAGGACGGGGATGGTGACGGGGACACGGCGGAGGTGGGACAGGGACTGCTCCTACTCACACGTTCGCCGGCGGGGCCAGGAAGCCCAGCGGGGCCGGGCTCACCACGAGCTCCTCTTTTGCCTTCTTCGCCAGCTGGGCCGGGGGGACCTTGGACACCAGCGGGACCCTGGGGAAGGAGAGGAAGGGATGAGCACCCATGGGATACATCGGAGCCAGGAGGGGCCGAGCCCCTGTGGAGACGTGGGGGGGTCACTTACGGGTTCGCCTTTGGCACCAGTGTCTCCCTTGTTGCCTGGAGCACCAGGTTCACCCTGGAGGTGGAAGGAGAGAAGAGGAAAAAAAAAAATGTTAAACACCAGATTAATGAGCAAAGGGAGCCCTGAGCCTCATCCTGCCCGGCCCCTCAGCAGGAGGGGGGATGCTCATCATGTGTTGGCCTCCAGCACCATCCTGCACTCACAAGGGCTGGAGGGGACAGGGGATGCTAGAGGAGACATCTCCAGGTGGGACAGCAACTTGCTGGAGCAGAAGAAGGGATCTGACCCCAGAAAGAGGTGGATGGAGGTGTCCAGGGATACTTACGCTGTTACCCTTGGGACCGGGGGCACCGCTGGGACCCTGGGGTCCGGAGGGACCACGGGCACCGGGGAAGCCGGGAGCGCCAGCAATGCCAGGAGCACCCTAGAAGAGGCAGACGAGGTGGTGAGGGAGCAGCACGGCCCCTCGTCCCAGAGCCAAGAGGGAGGCAAAGGACACTCACGGTTGCGCCCTTGGCACCAGGTTGACCATCAGCACCGGGGTTGCCCTGTGGAGAGAAAGAGGAGGAGGAGGGTTATGTTGGGGCTGGCAGGACATGAGGCCAAAGGACAAGGAGTGTGGGATGCCACTTACAGCAGGACCAGCAGCGCCAGCAGGGCCGGGGGGACCGGGCTCACCGCGGGCACCTTGGGGACCTTCACTGCCACGAGCTCCCTGGGGACCAGTTTCACCCTGGGGAGGAAGAGGAGGGAGGAAGAGCCGTGAGCACGAGGGCTGCCCTCATACCCCCGACATGGCTGATTTCCCCCTCCATCTGCAGCTCCTTTCCCATGGAGGCAAAGCCAGGAGAGACACCCATGGGACTTGGCTGGGGATGTCCCCATCTGCCCCACTGTCCCAGGCAGCTGCCAGCCCACGGCACTTTGGGCTTTCTCATTTTGGGGCCACGTGGGGAACCCATTCGATGCTCAGTCCATCTCCCTCACCCCACGCTCCCAGTTCCCACCACTTTCTCCCAGCCCAGGAGATGCCACCTGGGAGGAGATGGTCAGGCAGGTCCTACCTTAGCACCAGCAGCACCGGGGAAGCCGGGAGGACCAGCAGGGCCAGTTGGACCCTAAATGGGAGAGAGGGCACGTGTCAGAGGAGGGATCCCACCTCACACATCTGGCATTGGCCGTGGTTTTCCGGGCAGCACAGCTCTGGCCCCCAGCCAGGATTTCCTGGCTGTGGTGGAACTGGGATGGGATCTCCCTCTAGAGAAGCTGGAGCTGATGCCAGGTGCTGGTAGGGGGTGGATGGTTTTGGGGGTTACTTACGGGAGGACCAGCAGCACCAGGAGCACCGTCGTTACCACGAGCACCCTGTGAGAGAGGAGACACCCATTAGTGATGCCCACTGGCAGGAGAGGTGGCCCCCAGCCCCCCCCCCCCCCATGCCCCAGGCAGGTGATGCTCAGCCCTACCCAAACCAGATACTCACAGCGGGGCCAGATGGACCGGGACGGCCTCTCTCGCCGGGAAGCCCGCGAGGACCCTGGGGAGGGGAGAGGACATGTTTGGGTCACCAGGACAGACACTTTCACCTTTCGGCACCTCCTCCCACCCCTGGCCCCCCCCATTTCTCCCTGCTCCTGCCCACAGCAACATTTCCAGGGGGTTAAATCCCCTCCCACCCCATTCCCTGGGGCATCCCCGGGGAAGCATCCCCAAGGATCAGCTGTCACCCCATCACGTCTTGCCCCTCATCCCCATCCCCTTTTACTGGCCGAGGCCAGATCCCCCCCATGGTCCCCAGGGACTCCAGTACTCACCATCTGCCCAGGAGCACCGTTCTCTCCGGGGCTGCCAGGCTCACCCTAGGAGAAAGGAAAACATTGAGGGATCTGCTCCGGAGGGAAGGAGGGAGCAGCCATGACTCTACAGAGAGGACAGGGGTGACGCTGCCACCGCTCCTCACCTTGGGGCCAGCAGGACCGGGCTCACCCTTGGCACCATCCAGACCACTGAAGCCCTGGGAAGCAGGAGAGAGAAGTGGGGGGTCAGGAGGGGAACCACCCAGCAAGGTGGTCCATCCCCTTCCCCTAAATCTTGCAAGCATGGGAGGAGGGACTCACTCTGTGACCCTTCATGCCCGGCAGACCGGCAGTTCCTGGGAGACCACGTGCACCCTAGGAGAAAAGGGAAGGTGGTGATGGAGATGCTCGGGGCGGGGGGGCTGTCCCCACACCCCTTTACCCCCCTCCCCAAGGTGGGGGGGGGGCGGGCAGCTGGTGTCACATCCTTGCTTTGCTACCAGGCAGGCCACAGTGGGGGTGTCCCCTCCTGTGCCCCCCAGGGACGACACCCCAGCAGGGAGCATCTCACCTGGGGACCGGGGGGACCGCGCTCTCCGGGACGGCCGGGCTTTCCAGCTTCACCCTAAGGAGAAGGACACCAGGTTGGTGGCATGTCCCCAAGCCAGGTGGCTTCTGCTCACCTTGAGGAGGGGGCTGGCAGGGTCACCAGGCCCCAAACTGGGGTGAGGGAGGACCCCAACTGCAGGCCACTTACGTCATCTCCGTTCTTGCCAGGGGGGCCGGCTGGACCACGGGGACCCATGGGACCCTAGGAGAGATGCAGGGCAGGAGTGAAGATGCTGTGGGTGATGGCTGTGCCCCGTCACCCTGTCACCCAGGCCGGGCAGCGCGGGGATCCTGCAGCCCCATTCCCACAGCTCCCAGCCGAGATGCCCCGGAACGGGGACGGCATGGCCATGGCCAGGGCTGGGAACGGGCAGCCTTGTCCTCATCCATGTGGGATGTCAGGCTGGAGGAGGAGGTGGCAGGACTCACAGAAGCACCAGGCTCTCCGGGTTCACCAGGGGGACCTTGGAAACCTTGAGGACCCTGTAGGTCGGTGGGGAAAAAGGAAGAAAAAGGGAAAAAAATAGGTTAGAAAATGAGGTTAGGCCTGCAGACACCAGTGACAATGGTGGTCCGCCTCCCCCCCCCCCCCCCCCCCGCCGCCGTATAGTGGCACGAGGACGTGCGTCCCCACGTGTTTCCGTAGCCATCAGGAAGGTTGGAACGCCCCATCCTGCCCTCTCCCCATCCCATCCCACCCAGCCTCCTGCCACCCGAAGGGCCGCTTGTCCCTAGAAAGAGAGGGGAGGAGGAGATACTCACAGGAGCACCAGGAGGACCGGGGAGACCGCGGGGACCAGCTGGACCCTGGGAAGGAGAACAGAAAGTGGTGATGAGTGGCTGCCCTGTCACCCTGTCCCCATCTCTGTCACCTTCATCACCCATTCCCTGTCCCTGTTGCCACCCCATCCCTGTCCCCATCCCTGTCTCCATTGCCAGCCCATCCCTGTCTCCATTGCCACCCCATCCCTGTCTCCATTGACAGCCCATCGCTGTCCTCATTGGCACCCCATCCCAGTCCCCGTTGCCACCCCACTGCTACCCCATCACCACCCCATCCCTGTCCCCGTTGCCACCCCATCCCAGTCCCCGTTGCCACCCCACTGCTACCCCATCACCACCCCATCCCTGTCCCCATCACCACCAGGACTGACGCCGCTCCCCATCCCTCCCACTTCCCACCGCTCGGCAGCATCCTCAGCACCGCCGGCACGGGATGCTTCGCCCGGCTTCACACCTCCCCCCCGTGTCCCGAATGTCCCCTCCGTGGGGACCCACGCCACCCCGGTGCTCACCATGGGACCGGGCACGGCCATGCCACCGGCTTTCTCGTCGTAGCCATAAGACATTTGAGGAGCGAAGTTCTGCAGGCAGGAGAAAGAGCAGGGGGTGAGCAGGTTGCGGGAACCCCCATGGGGGTCTGCACCACCGGGGGGACCCCCATACTCACTCCGCCGAGGCCTGGAGGACCTGGAGGGCCTGGGGGTCCCGGGAGGCCAGGCTGTCCAGGGATGCCATCTCTGCCAGGGGGGCCGGGGAGTCCCTGGGGGGAGAGAAGAGAAGGGTGAGCCCCAGCAGGATGGGGGTCCTGGCAGAGGCGGGGGGGGGTCTGCGGGGGTGATACCCACCCTGTCTCCTTTGGGGCCGGTGTCTCCCTTAGGACCCTGTTGGGGAGAGACGAGATGGGTGGTTAGAAAAGGGGTTCTCCAAAAATAGGTGGGGGATGTCCTGGGATTTGGGGTGGGTGCAAGGGAGCCCTTACCTCTACTCCAGCGCTTTCTGGGTAGACAGGGGAGGCTGCGGGAAAAAGGACGGGCGTTTAGAGGAAGCCAGCGTGACCCACCACCCCATCCAACCCCGCACCCATCCTGCAGCCCCGACACCCAAGGGAAGGATGCCGAACCGGGGTGGGATCCAGCCCCAGTGCTCCCCGGGTACCACCAGCCTGCGCCGGGATGGGGACGATGGGGACGTGACGGTACCGTCGGTGTCGGGACAGATGGGGCAGCATTCTCCGAAGGGGATTTCGGCGTTGGGGCAGTCGGAGGTGTCCTCGCAGATCACCTCATCGCAGAGGATGTTGCCGCTGTCGCAGACGCAGATCTGGCAGGGTTCGGGTTTCCACACATCCTTATCGTTGTACGTTAGCCCATCCTGTATGCAGCTTCCAGTTTGAACTGGGAGATAAGGGGCAGGGCAGGGGGGAAGCGTGAGGGGCCGGGGGAGCACGGCGGCAACCCCCCCTCACGGCCCTTCTCTTGCTCTTCCCCCCCCCCCCCCCCTTTTCATCCCCCCTTCGCTCCTGCAGCGTTTCTCCCTTCATCTGGTTCTCATCAGCCCATCGCGGTGACACAGGAAAAGCACCACAATAAACTCTTCCCACATACGCTGGAATTTAAACAAAAACCTCCAGCCAGTTGCTACGTCCCGCGGCGGATGGGGCCAAGGCAAATACCCCCGCGGCGGGCAGGGGGTTGGCACGGGGGGTCCTCGCCGTCGGCGGGGGACGGGGACGGGGATGGGATGAGTGGGATCGGGTGGGTTGGCCCCAATGTCTGGGTTGAAATTAAATCCAGGCGGCTGCGGGATAGGACTGGATCAGGCCAGATGGATTGGGGAATAAGAGTCCAGAGATTGGAGGCAGGCGGGGGCTGGCGTGGGGAGGGCAGGGCGACGCGCCAGGGCCAGGGGCTGGCCCCACGGTGGGGAAGGGTCCCGGGGAGGGGGGCACGGGGCTGTGTCGACCCTACGGCCCCCCCGCTCGGTGAGGGTAAAAAAAAAAAAAAAGGCGAAAGGCAAAATGCATATTGCAAAATGCAGAAGGCAAAACCGCCTATTGCAAAAGGCAAAAAACGCAGAAGGCGAAATGCAAAAATGCAGAACGGATCTGGTCAAACGCAAAACGCAGAACGCGAAATGCAAAATGCAAAAAAAACCCCACCAAAACCAAAACCAAAAAGCACAGAAAAAAGTCCCCCGAAAATGACAGAATTGGGCAAAATACGAAAGGCGCCCCAGGCCTGGCTCCGTCCCAGGGTCCCCCCCGTGTCCCCACGCCTGCAGGTGGCAGGCGCAGGCAGCCCAGCGGGGCGCAGGGGGGGACCCGGCTGTGGGGGGCCGGTGACCCCAACCGTGCCCCCGGTCCCCGGAGCCCCCGTCCCCAGTGCAGCCCCACGGGGAGGCCGTGGGGCGGCATCCCCGGTCCCAGGGTGGCCGAGCGGGGCCGTCTGGCCAGCCCCGACTTTACGGGCTGCCGAAACATTTTCCTTATGAATCATCTGAGACTTTTCTAATTCTTTCCTGATGGCTTTTGCAGATCCCGGTGCCGGGCCCCCCCCTCTCCCCTCCTCTCCCCCCTCGTCGCTCTCTCCCGCGCTCTTTCCCCCCTTTCCCTTCCCTGCCTCCTCCTCCCCTTCTTCCCCGGCTCCCTCCTTCCCCGCCGGCTCCTCTCCACCCTTCCCTCCCTCCCTGCTCTTGGCAGGGCGCCCCGACTCTCCGCGCCAGCACGGACCCCCTAAAACCCCTTCACCCCCCAACGCCAAATTCCCCCAACCCGCTTTTTCCTCCTTTCATTTTTTTTTCCCCCCTAATTTCCCCCAACTTTTTTTTTTTTTTTTTTTTTTTTCCGGTTTTGGTTTTTCACTCCAGATGCCAACCACCCTTTTATCCTTCCCCAACCCCATGGCAGCAGGACCAAGCGTCGAAGATGCCGCCCGACCCCGTACCCACCCACCACCCCGCATCCCACCGGCGGTGAGGACCATCACCGACGCCGACTACTTACTGTCTTCTTCTCCTTGCCCGCGGGTGAGTAGTACAGTCGCTGCTATCAACAGCAGTAACCGAGAATCCACAAAGCTGAACATGTCTAAATATTAGACATGTAGACTCTTTGGGGTCTCTTTTGTTCTTAGGTTGGGGTCATACGGGGCCGATCCGACTCTGGAGCTCCAAATCCAGACCCCAGCAGAAACTTCCTACTGCCCTTGCCCACTCCTTCGCCTCCCCTTATATACGATGCGGCGGCGGGGAGAGGTGGGACCCATCGCAACCGGGGAATTTTGGACGGCCCCTCGACCAATCAGCGGCACCCAGCAAGTCGGGGGGCACCCCTCGCAACCCCCCCCCCCCGCCCCCGTCTCTCCGTTCATGCACACGCATACACAGACATGCACACGCGTGTCGTCCCGAAGCGGGGCTGGGAGCGGTGGTTGTGGGGTGGATGGGAAGGGGATGCTGGGGTGGGTGAGGTGGGGGTTTGGGGGGGGGGTTTTGGGGGGGATGTTTAGGGGGGTTTTGCACATCCTGAGGTGTTTGGGGGGGGGGCTGGATGTGACTGGGTGGGGTGGGGGCAGGCGATGTGGCACGTGGCGCTTCGGGGACCCCGGTGCCACGCGACGCCGGGTCCTGCACCGGTCGGGGTAGGGGTCGGGGTACGGCAAACGCTTGCTCCCATCGGCGACCCCCCACCCATCCCCACCCCAGGGGATCCCCAACACCCCACCCACCCACCCGTCCCCAGGAGGACCCTCGTTCAGGAGGACCAAACCCCCCAGCACAGTGCAAAGGCCAAGGGCACGAGCACCAGGCGCCCGGAGCATCCCTTGGGCGAGGATCTCCTGCGGGACCCCAACCCAGACACCCCCAAGAACTACTTGCTTTATTTTCTTTTTCTTTTTTTTTTTTTTTTTCCCCTTTCTTTCCCTCTTTTTCCTTTCTTTTCCTCAATCCTCTCCCTCCTCGCCATCCCGCTCCCCTCTCTCCCCCCCTGGCACGCCTCCACCGCCGTTTCCACATTTGAAGGAGCCACGTTGGTTGGAAAAAGCAAAAGCTCCTTGACAATAATCCACAATCTACCGTGCAATTTGGGGAGGGTGTAATTACACGCCAAAAAAATATACGTATTTACCAGGGCCGGGGTGGCCGCCTGGAGCTCGGGGATGGAGGGAGGAAGGAGCCCTGCAAGGGCAATGTGGCACCCAAGGGGGGTCACCCCCTCTTTTAAGGGGTGATTCTTTAGGGAAAGGGGTGGGAAATGGGGCTGGGGTCTTGCTGGGGGGTGGGGAGCGAAGAGCTGGGTTCAGTCCTTGCACCTCTGCTTGCCCCCCGTACCCCATACTGAGGGCTTGCAGGCTCGTGGGTACACTGGGAGCACTGGGAGCGTTGGGATTGTTGCAGAGGGAAACCACATCTGAGCGGGAGCTCCCACCAAGTTACTTCTTTATTATTTATTTTTTTTTCAGGAAAAAATAAATCAATGCAATTTAACAATGAAATAACGGGGCTGGGGGGAGAAGAGACACGTCGAAAGAGCAAAAAAAAAAAAAAACACCCACCCTCGCACCAGTGACCTCTCCAGGTCTTTTTTTCCAGCCTGCAATTAAATGCAAAGAAAAAAAAAAAAAAAAAAACAAAAAACACAGCCCAGGAGGAGTTATCTGTGCGGGTTGCACACACACACACACACGCATGCACACGGGGACACGCGTGCGCGCGCAGGGAGCAGCTGGCCGGCTTTCAAGCCCTGTATCTATGCATCCGAGACACGTTGCAGGCGAAGACTCCTCCAATCATGCTTCGGCGACTCGAAAACCCCTGGCCGGGCTCCAATCTGAAGATGTGTCTTTAATTTTTGCAGCATGACAGAAAAGAAAAGAATGTCATCTTTTTTTTTTTTTTTTTTTTTTTTTTTTTTATATGCATGGAGAGGGAGGAAAAAAAGCCGGGGCGAGGAGGAGGGGGGGGGGGGGGGGAACGGGACGATGCCACCTCATCAGCCCCCGGCCGCCCGCCCCAGGAATGCAGGAGGGTTCTGTGCAGGGGTTGGGGGCGGGGAGGGGAAAGGGAAGAAATCCCACTTAAAAAAAAATAATAATAAATAATAATAAGAAGAAGAATAATAAAAAAAAAAAAAAAAAGAGCCTGGAAAAGTCATTAGGATCCTAGGAAGCGGAATGGGAGACGTCAAGCATAGGCCTGGGCCGGCTCCTGCGGGTGCGGGGTGCGGGATGGGGGATGCCCGGGATGCTGGGTCCTGCCCGGGGTGGTGGTACCCGCCTGGGACCATCCTGCTCCTTGGGGACATTGGGATGGGCGGGTTGTCACCCGCAGCCACCTCCTGCCAGCCCCAACCTTTGGGGGAATCCGAGACCCTTTCCCGCACACCCCAGACTGGTTTCACTGGTGCAAACCGGACCTGCAGCTGGCGGCGCGTGAACAGAGGCGCTCGCCCCAAAAAAGACAGTGGCCACCCCAAAAACTCGCTGGTCACCCCAAAAACTCAACGGTCACGCCAAAAAGTCGGTGGCTGCCCCCCAAAAAAATTCAGTGACCTCATCCAAGGCAGGGCTTGCCCCATGGATGGGGGGGGAACCGAGGGCAAGGGAGCGCAGCCAGCCCCCCCGGCCACACAACCCCATCCCCTTTTGGGTAGGACCTACTGAAAAACAAAGTTGATGGGGCCGGGGGCTGGCGGGGTCGGGGTGGGGGGGGGAGGAGGGTGCTGGGGTTTGTTTGCCTGTGCCGAGAAGAGCTGGAGCAGACGCCGGCATCTGGTGTGAGTTAACTCCCCTCGACAGCGCAGACACATGGATCGGATTAACTCCCTTTTTTCTTCAGCCCCCCCCCCCCTCCCCTTTCCCCATTCCCCACTCGGCAGCTCTGGGAGCCAGCCCCACACCAGCTGCCCCCACCACCACCACCCCCCCACCCAACCATCGCCCCGCTCCCCATCCCGCACCCAACCCCGGTCCCGTAGGACCCCACCGGGGATGCCGGGGTTCCCCCCCAGCTCGGTGGCTTCGCCCCGGGGTGGTGGTCCGGGTGAGGATGGGGACGGTGGCAGCTGGGGTCCCACGACGGGGTGACACGCAGGTGGTTGACCCCATGGAGGAGTTTGACCCTATGGAGGAGGTTGACCCCCATTAAGGTCCCCATTACAGGAACCCCCCCATTCCCAAGGGACCCCGGCGTTCCCGTTGTCCCCAAACCCAGCTCCGACCCACCCCACCAGCACCGCGAAGCCCCTCGGCGGGTATTTCCCCAACACCCCACCATGCTTGAACCCAAAACACCTCACTCCCCCTTTCTCATCCCCCCACGGGGACGTGGTGGGAGCTCGGTGCCTCAGTTTCCCCCAGCCTGCCCACAGCCCGCAGCCCGGCACCGCCCCGGCTATTCCTGGTGGCCGGCCGGCCCTCGGCACCCTCAATTGTGGCAGGCAGGGCAAAACCCCGTAATCACGGGCAACGACTCCCCCGGCTATTTCCAGCCGCTCAAAGCAGGCAGGGCAAATTGCTTAATTGGCCTTTGGGCTGCCAGCGCCACGCCGCTCCTCGGCGGGGGCACCGGCTACCCGGGAGGGTCCCAAAAATAGGATGCTCGTATCCCCATGGAGGTAGCACGGGGACCCCCAGCTTGAGAGGGGGACGTGAAGGTGACAAACTCATCCTGCTCGGCGGGATGGAGGTTCTTCTGCTTGGGATGGGTCTGGTGGGATTGGGGTTTTGGGGGTTTGCCCCCTCCCAGGGCTGGGTCCCTTCTGGGGGGGCTCTTCCCACCCCGTCTGCACCCCCACATTCCAGGGCTGGGGTGCGGAGCCGGGCTGGGGATGGATGGGGGCAACTCCCAGGGGTCAGCAGGGATTTGGGGGGGGATGGGAAGTTTGGGGGGGGGCGTTTCCCAGGCTGGGAGCAGCAGCCCAGCCCGGGCCCCCGCCGTCTGGGCTCGCAGAGCCGGGATGGAAACTCTGAGGGCCGAGCTCCACGCTGAACATTTTCCGTTGCCAGTTCGCTTCCCTGCTCGCTTTGGGGTTTTTTTTGCTTTTTTTCCCCCCCTTTTTCTCCTTTTTGGTTTCATTGAAGAATTTGCTGTTCCTGTGCGAGGCCCCTTGCCCCCCCGCCCCGGGCAGCCCGGAGACGGGGTCATGCTCCCCAGCCCTATCCCAGTTGGACTGTGGGACTGGGAGGGATGCGGGACTACCCTCAGCACCCCACCTCCCGCCTCCCCACAGCCCCCCCAGGTCCTTTCGAAGGGGACTCCCCCCACCCTCTCATCACTGCACCTCCAGGAAAAGCATCCCAAGGAGCTGCCAGATTCATTTCCCCAGGGATGGGGATGAGAAACGGGGATGGGGAATGGGACAGGGGCAAGGATGGGGATGGGGAATAGGGAATGGGGATGGGGAATGGGACAGGGAAAAAGATGGGGACGGGCATGGGGATGCGAGGGCTCCCCGCGCTGCCGGCCGGCACCGGAGCCTGGCTGGGATTTCTCCCAGCACAGATTCGCCGAGTGACCTCATCCGCCGCGGGCTGGACAGGAGCCCGGGGCCTGGCTGGGACGGTGGCTCCGGTGCCACGTGGCCGGGGCGTGGGGCTGCCGGCACCCACCTCGCACCCACCGTCGTCTCCGACCGACAGGACCCCGGTGTGTGTGGGGCACCCTAGGGGCTGCTGTACCCCAAAATCTTTTGGGAGGGGAGTTACAAACCCCAGGAGCCCCCCAGGAGGGCTGAGGGGAGCTCCGGCACTCACAGGGTGAAGGTTTGATGGTTTTTGGGGGGGGCAGAGCTGTGGGGTGTCCCCTGCCAGCAAGAGGGGTGGCAGGTCCCTGGTTCCCAAAGGACATCGGGCATGTCCGACACCAATCCCCCCACTCCGGGTTCTGGGCGGGGTGGGGGGGGTGTCTTATTCCCAGCAGGGAGTTGGGCGCTGGTTGGGATTGTTGGGTTGGTCATTGGGGTTGGTGGTTGGGGTTGTTGGGTTGGAGTTGTTGCACTGGGGTTGGTGGTTGGGGTTACTGGGTTAGGCTTGTTGGGTTGGGGTTGTTGGGTTGGTGGTTGTTGGGTCAGGCTTGTTGGGCTGGGGTTGTTGGGCTGGGGCAGTTAGGTGGTTGGGGTTGGTGGGCTGGGGTTGGGGGGTTGGTTGTGTTGGGGTCGTCGGGTTGGGGTGGGTGGGTTGGTGGCTGGAGTATTTGGGTTGGTGGTTGGGAATGTTGGGTTGGTGGTTGGGGTATTTGGGTTGGGGTTGACATTGCTGGATGGTTGGGCTGGGGGTGGGCTCTTGGGGGGGGGGGGTGTTTTGGTGGTTTATCTTCTTAGGAGTGATTAATTTCAGATTTGGGGGCTGGGGTCCTCCAGACGTACAGGTGGGAGGTGGCAGGGGTGGGTGGGTGGATGGATGGCAGGATGGACGGACAGCTGGAGGCCAGGCAGCATGCGGATGTGGTGGATGTTCCCGGGTGGTGCGAGGACACCGGTCCTCTGAGGTCCCACAGCCCAGGGGGTCCCCCAACATCCAACCCCCCCCCCCAGCCCCAGCCATGGGCATGCCGTTCTCCAGGGAAGTGCTGGGAGCAACAGGTCCCTGGGAAAGGGGGGGTCCCCAAAACCGGGGGTCCCGGGATCCGGGGGGCTGGGAGGTTCTTGGGGGTGGAAGGCCTGGCCCAGCTGTGGAGGCAGGATCTGTCCATCCCAGTGGAAGGCAGGGCTCAGCTGGGGCCTGGCAGGGGGAGCTGGGACGGTGGCCCCAGCCTGGCCCCCCCCCCCCCCAGCCCGGCCCCTCCAGCTCCACCGCCCCCGACCAGGGGTCCCTCCAGCTGGAGCTCAGCCCAAGCAGCAGCAATGCTGCAGCCCAGCCTCAGTTCTTCCTCCTCCTCCTCCTCCTCCCCAGCCTCTTCCCAGCCCCACGTCAGCACCTTCCTCCCAGCCCTCCCTCCCCTCTCTCCCCAGTTCATCCCAGTTCCCTACCCGGGGGACCAGCATGGATGAGGTGGGGGGGGGGGGGGGTTAACTCTTCCCTCACAGCCTACTGCACCCCATGGGGTTCCCCCCATTCCTTCCATGTCCCCCAGCCCCACGGTGTGTGTCCCCCCCCCATCCCCACGGGGTCCCCCATCCCCACGAGCCCCCCCACCGTCCATCCCCGCCACGTCCCGTCCCCAGCCACCGGGGCTGGGCTCTGCTGTTTTGGCAGCAGGATCCGGCCATCGTGGAAATATAGAGTGGGGGGGGGGGGGGGGGTGTTGGGGGGTGTTGGGGGGGGATGGGGAAGGGGCGTGGCCACTGTGTAGGCGTGGTCTGTGCGGGAGGGGGTGGGGCCACTCAACAAAAGGATTTCAAAAGGATGAAATTGGGGCAAAGCCAAAAGAAAAAAAAAATAAAAAAAAAAAAAAAAAAGTGCTTTCCTCTCCCCCCTCCTCGAAAAACTCCAGGCTCGTCCCGTCCCTGCCCATGCATACGTGTGCACCCGCCTGGGAGGGGAAACTGAGGCACAGCGGAGCGAGAGGGGCTGCAATGGAGCCCACGGCGTTCCCAACCTGGTGTCGTGTCACGGGCTGTGCCCAGCACCGGGATCCCCCTTTTGGTGCCCACGCAGATCCCCAGGAGAGGCTGCAGTGGGGTGCAGGGGGGTCCCTCCACCCCAGCTCCCCCCCCCCCCCCCCCCCAGTCCCCCCCAGCCCCATACCATGAGCCCTAATTGGAAGCAGACACGTCCCCACACGGGGACAGGGACGGGGACGATGGAGGCCGGCCGGCGGGGATCCGGCGAGTGGCTTCGGTGCCCGGCACATTCCTCTGGCCCCCGTCGACTGGTGCCTCCTCCCTTGGCGGGGCAGCTGCTGACGGCCTTCACCCCCCTCCCAAAACCGGGGGCAGGCGCAGGCGATGCCCTTGGCTTCCACCCCACCGCTGACACGTCTCCGGCACAGCCTCCACGTCGGCAGGCAGAGGGGGGGCCCAGGAGCTATGCCGGGAGTCGGAGGGGGGGGGGCCCAGGGAGGGTCCCCCTGCCCTTTACTGGGCTGGTCCCCACCCTGCTCACCCCTTGGGGGGGGGGGGGGGGGGGTCTGCAGCCCAAGGCCCACCCATCTGGGCATCGCCCCGAGGGGCTGGCAGGAGACTGGGCAGCGCTGGGATGTGCCACGCTGTGCCACGGACAGCACCGCGCTGTGCCATGGGCAGGGCTGGGCTGTGGCACGCTGTGCCATGGGCAGGGCTGGGATGTGCCACGGGCAGCACCGGGCTGTGCCACGCTGTGCCATGAGCAGTCCCTGGGGACACAGGATGGGCAGCGCTGGAGCCATACCATGGGCAGCATTGGGGCCATGCCATAGGCGGTGTTGGGCATACGCAACGCCGTGCCACAGACAGCATTCGAGCCATACCATGCGTGGCATCGGGGCCATACCATGAGCAGTGTTGTGGCTATACCATGGGCAGCATCGGGCCCGTACCCTTAGCTATACCACAATCAGAGCCCGCTCCCCTGCTCCGCCTGCCCAAGATGTGCCCGTTCCCGGTGCCGGCACACGACGGTGCCGCCGGCCATGGGGCAGAACACACCGGGACAGGCGGTCCCAGCTCCGCAGGTGCTGCTGGGTTCCCCCCCTCTATGTAGGTCAGGGCAAGATTAAGACACGTCCCCCACCCCTGCCCGCGGGCACGGCGGGGAGCGAACGCATCCCGTGGGCACCGGCCCGGGATGTCAGCCCCTACAAGCCCGGGCACGCAGGACCCCGCCGTGGGGACACCCTGGCTGCCGTCCCCGAGAGCCGGCGGGACGTCACCGCTGCCTGCGGCACCCATGGACACAGCTCTGAGGGGGGGGGGGGGGGGGGAGGGAGTGCTGCCCTGCAGAAGGGAGGGGGTTTGGGGGCAGAGAAGGAATAAAAGGGTTTCGCGGTGAAACCAAGGGTGGCTTTTTGCTTTTCAGGTGTGTTGATGCCACACCGTTACGTGTCCTCCTCGGCCATGACGCAGCCATCCCTCGCTCCAGCCACCCTCTGTCCTCCTCCACCTGTCCCTTCTCCCATCCTCCATCCCTCCATCCCTCCATCCATCCTACTACTTCACATTCCTTTATTTATTTATCCCTCCACCCCTCCCTTTCCATGCCCACACGCTCATCCCTCCCTCCCTCTCTCTGCTCCATCCGTCCCCTCTCCTCCGTCGGCGCCTCCGTCAACCGCTCCGGCCGTCCCCTCCGTCCTCCTCTCACCGCAGCCAGGCCCCCGTTCACACCTTCCACGGGGTCCCCATCGCCCTGCCCACGGCAGCACCCTGGGGTGCTTCCAGCTGGAGCAGCCCCCGGCTCCCGTCCCCGGGGAACTGCCAGGAGTCGCTTGGGCGCTCGCCCGGGCTGAGCTCCCTCAGCATTCCTGCTCCAGTTGCCTGGCCAGGCTGGGAGGGGAACGGGGATGGGAATGGGGACGGGGACAGGCAGGTCCTGCCGGCACAGCTTGTCGGCCCTCACTGCCATGCAGCTGCCTCTGGGGAGGCGGTGGGGATTCTCTGATGTCTAATAGGGGCTTGAGCACCCACCACCGCCACCACCACCCCCCAGCCTTCTGGCCCTAAACCCAGTCTCATGGAGCATGTCAGACTGGGAAACTCACTGTCTCTGCTCCCAAGCCAGAGCCTGGGGGAAGCTGGAGCCTCTGCCATGTCCGAGATCTCCTTGGGGACCGTGGCTGGTCATGGTATGCGGCAGGACACTGCTGCTTTTCTCTGCCGTCACCGGTTGTCTCGAGCCTGCCAGAGATGCCTGGTCCCTGGGTGTGCCACCGCCAGGCCCCACGCCACACTGTCCCCTCCCTGCTCTCATGGCTGTGTCAGGATCAGCCGAGCTTAGTACGGAGAAAAGCATCTCCCAAAGTCCTGGGGCGTCCCTGGGGCAGCAAGGTGGGATAAGGATCTCCATCCCCCCCCCCTACCTGGAACGCTCGGGTACCACAGGGTCACAGCCAGGATCTTAGTCCCTCAGTGCACTCCCCCGGTGACACGGAGACATCCCAAAAGGGACACAATTCTGGGAGTGGGGCTGAGCAGGACATTTTGCTCCCAGCCACCCCAGGGGTTGGGGGAAGCGGACAGAGAAGGGCTGTGGGTTTGTGCGTGCAAGCCCTGCACGCGTGAACTTGTGCGTGCAACTCCTGGACCTATAACCCCTCTGCATGCAACCCCTTGTGCATGCAACCCCTTGTGCATGCAACCTCTGTGCTTGCAACCCCTTGTGCATGCAACCCCTTGTGCATGCAACCCCTGTGCATGCAACCTCTGTGCATGCAACCCCTTGTGCATGCAACCCCTGGGCGTGCAACCCCTGGGCGTGCAAACACTGCTCGTGCACATGCGTGTGCTGGGCAGCACCAAGCCAGATCCACATGCCCGTGTCACGCGTGTGCGCGCTCGAAGCCGCACACGCAGCAAGCCCCACGCGGGCCACCCCTCGCCACCGTCGCCCCACACGGGCCACGTCCCCGTCGCGACGGAGGGGCGACTCGACCCCCGGGCCCGTCCTCGGTGGAGGTGACGGATCTCCCCGCGGCCGGTGCTCGGGGCTGGCGGTGCTGGGTGGGTTGCGCTGCCGGGCGGTGTAAGCGGTGTCCGGCTCTCAGCCCCGCCGGCCGGGTGCCAAATTCCTCCACCCCCACAGGAAGCCGTCGGCGCGCTCGGCGTTCGCTCTGCACCGGGGCCAGGCCGGGCCGGAGGGATGCCGGAGAGAGAAAAGACTGGAGAAGAGAAACCAGGTCAGCTTCGAGCCGCCAGCGTCACCCTGGCAGGCAACGGCCGGCTCCTTCGAGGAAGCAGGGCGAGGATCCGGCCCCGGTGACGTCCCCTCCGGCGCGAACGGCACGCGCCAGCCGAGCCCGCGCCTGGCCGCCGCTCGCTCGCTCGAGGAACCATCCCGGCCCCGTGGCCCCAGCCATGGGGTGAGCCCCAAATGGGGACATTTTCCTCCCTGGGGTCCTGGAGAGCCTGAGGATGAGGAGGTGGCTTTGAGGGGAGCCACCTGCCGGGGGTGGGGGGGGGCTGGCTCGGCCACGGCTGCCCCGGGAGCCTCAAGGCTGTGACAAAGGGGAGCAGAAGAGTTCGGCTCGCACGACGCCTGCGTCGTCTCTGTGTGATGCTCCCGTCCCTGGGTACCGCTCCGTCCTCAGGTACTGCTCCATCACCGCGTACTGCTCCATCACCGCGTACTGCTCCATCACCAGGTACCGGGTACTGTTCCCATCCCTGGGTATTGCTCCCATCCCTGGGTACTGCTCCCATCCCTGAGGAATGCTCCCACACCCAGATTGTCCTCCCACCCCCAAATTGTCTTCCCACCCCCCAAGTCATGCTCCCATCCCCGGCTAATGTTCCCATCCTTGGGTACCACTCCCATCTCCAGGTGATGTGCCCATCCTGAGCCATGCTCCCATTCCGGGTACCGCTCCCATCTTCACTACCAGTCCCATCCCCTCGTACCTCTCCCACCTCCGATTGCTGCTCCCATCCCTGGACAACCCTCCCTCCCTGGGCACAAATCCTGTTCCCATCCCCGCCTCCATAAATGCACCTTCCCCCCACCACTCCGTCCCCCATTCCCGCGCTCCGAATCCGAGGGGGTCTCTGCCCTTCTCCCGCTCTCCCTCCTCTCCTCCCCTCCTCCCGGCCGCCTTTCAAACACAAACACGACTCAGTGGAAAATGTGACCCGCCGTGGAGCTGCAGATAACTCGGGGCCGGGCCAGGGCCAACTGGAACAGCACGGGCTTGGCTGCGGCCCCGGCTGAGCCCGTGGCGGCCAGGGGGGGCTGGGGGACCCGGCGGGGGGGACAGCTTGGGACTCCCTCGCGCCTCGGTCCCTCCCGCCTCCTGCATCGTTCTTGCACCCGGCCCAATCCTGCACCCGGCGCTGGCCACAGCCACGTCCCCGTGGGGAAGGATGCAGCGGAGGAGGCTGCTGTGGGGACACCACGGTGCTTGGGGGCTGGTGGGACCTTTTGGTGGCCCATCTCTGCGCTGCGGTGGGACGGAGGTGCCCAGAGATGGTGGCACGTGGATAGGGTGGAGATGCCTGGAGATGGTGCTGGATGGGCAGGATGGAGATGCCCAGGGATGGTGCTGGAAGGGCAGGATGAAGATGCCCAGGGATGGTGCCACATGGGCAGGATGGAGATGCCCAGGGATGGTGCTGGAAGGGCAGGATGAAGATGCCCAGGGATGGTGCCACATGGGCAGGATGGAGATGCCCAGGGATGGTGGCACATGAGCAGGATGGAGATGCCCAGGGATGGTGCTGGAAGGGCAGGATGAAGATGCCCAGGGGTGATGGCACATGAGCAGGATGGAGATGCCCAGGGATGGTGCTGGAAGGGCAGGATGAAGATGCCCAAGGATGGTGCTGGATGAACAGGATGGACGTGCCCAGGGATGGTGGCACATGGGCAGGACAGAGATGTCTGGTGGTGGTGGCTGGATGAAGAGGACAGAGATGCCCAGAGATGGTAGCACAAGGACAGCATGGAGATGCCCTGGGATGGTGGCTGGATGGGAAGGTTGGAGATGCCCAGGGATGGTGCTGGAAGGGCAGGATGAAGATGCCCAGGGATCGTGCTGGCTGGGCAGGATGGAGGTGACCTGGGATGGTGGCTGGATGGGCAAGATGAAGATGCCCAGCATGGTGCCAGCTGGGCAGGATGAAGATGCCCAGCATGGTGCCAGCTGGGCAGAATGAAGATGCCCTGGGATGGTGGCTGCATGGGAAGGTTGGAGATGCCCAGGGATGGTGCCGGGAGGGCAGGACAGAAGAGCCCGCAGGAGAACGGTGCCCCGGCTCCGTCCGACGGGCAGCCGGAGGTGTGTGGGCTGGGAGCAGCAGTGGTCGGAGGAGCCCGTTTGTTTCTCATTAGCGGCTCTTGGCAGGAGCTGTGGAAAAAATAGCTTCAAACAGCAGAGCTGGAAGGGAAAAGGCTGGGCCGAGGGAGGGGAGAGGGGCCGCGGTGGGGAAGGGGGGCACGGGGCCAGGTGGGGGGTGGGGAGGGGGTCGGGGTGACGGTGGCATGGAGGGGGTGCAGGGACAGGGACGGAGTCACACACGGTCCCCTCTGCAGTGTCCCTGTCCCCAGGAGCAGCAGCCGGGTCCGTTTGGGGGACCTCGGGCATATGTGCGCTCGTGCACGCTTGTGCGCGCTCGTGCGCTGGGGGCCAGCGAGCACAGCGTGCGTGTGGACGTCCGATGGCGTGACGAGTCCTGGGAAGGGGACAGGGACATACAGTTGGGCGCATCCATCTGCACGACAGCGTTCTCGGCCCCCAAAGCCCTCCCACCCTGCTGGGGAAACTGAGGCACGCCGGGTATGCCCACCGCTGGCCGCAGCCAGCGGGGTCCCGGCCGTGCCCCGCCGGGAGGCTCCTGCCGCCGCCGGAGCCGGTTCTCACGTTTTCGGGGGGCCCACGACAGAGGCGCTTACGCAACCGCATGTCTGCGAGTGCCGGCAGGGCCGCCAAGTCAACCAAAAGCGAGCGAGGCGGGGGGGGAGAGCGCGGGAGGCGAGCGGGGAGCCCAGAATCCACCCCATTCCTCCCACCTCATGGCACGATGGGGATTCGGTGGGGTACGGTGGCGTGTCCCACCCTGGCGTGGCTGTGCCAGGGTGGCACCGGTGCCCGGCTGCCCCGTGCCATTCTATCCCCACCCCAACTCCGCCGCCGCCATCCTGGGCTGGGAAACTGGCAGTGGTGAGACGGGGTCATGTGGGGACAGCGGCTGGGGACGACGCTTGTCCCCGCTGCCAGGGCAGGGTTGTGCCCGCCGGAGCCGGTGGCACCGTGGCAGCTGGCACAGGACTGGGATCCCGGTCCCTGCGGGTATGGGGAGATAGCAACGGGGCCGGGAGGGGCTCCGTGTGCCGGGGGATGCATGTGCATGCATGTGTGCATGTATGTGTGCGTGCGTGTGCACACACACCACCACCACACCCCCCCCCCCTGTTTTGGTGCCCGCGTGTCCAGCCGGGCTTGGCCGCCGGCACCCACCTGGCTTCGCGGCTATTTCTGCCTCCAGCCTGGATTTAATTCTACCCTGCCTGTGGCTGGCATGTAATTAGGAGCCCAAAAAAAGCCCCGGGCACCCTCTCATCCTCAGGGGTGGGTGTACACGCAGCACCCTGGCCCCGGGGTGGGCACGGGGTGCAGGCACCCGTTGCCCCGTCTTGGCCGGCCCCAAGGGGGTGAAGGAGCCCCGTGGTCGGCAGCAGAGACCTGGCAAACTGGGAGCAGCTGGGAGGGCTGGAGCGTGGGATGGGGCGGGGGGGGGTCTTACCTGGATAGAGGGGCTCTGCCTCAGCCGGAGGCTGATTTTGGGGGGTGTCCGATGTGGGACCCACTAGGGGCACAGGAGGACGCGTGGCGGCAAATCCTTCGTTAAGCCCTTGAGCCAATTACGCCACCGGAGCCGCCCCGTGGCCCGTGCAGCGGAGCCCCCGTGCCCCGGGCAGCCATAAACCCTTTAGGGGGATGATCCTGCTTAGGGCAGCACCTCAGCACCCCACGGCCCCATGACCCCCAGCCCCCCGGGTCTCTGACCCCCCCTTCTTCCCCAGCACCAGGGATCAGTCCCAAACCATCCCCTTGTCACCCCCCCCACTGGCAGCGTCCCCTCTGCCACCGCTTCCCCACATGCCCTTGGGCAACTCACCCGCTTGCCACCCGCCATCTGGGTGCTGGGGGGCACGGCGTGGGGCAGCCCCCCAGGCACAGCCCACGGCAGCGCCGCCGGCAGCCGCCCCGGCACAGGGCTCAGGGCGCTGATCGGCTTTGGGGAGCTTACGGCCCTGAGCCGGCAGCTCGGTGGCTCTTCACACCTGCGAGACGATCCCGCTCCTTCAGCCTCGCCAGCGGCTCCTCACCCTCACCTCAGCCCTGGGATGTGGTCTGGCACGGCAGGAGGGCACGACCAGGGGGTGTGCAAGGCCGGCAATCCCCTGTGCCATCCCGGGCATCCTCTGTGCCACGCCAGGAGTCCCGTGTGCCACCCATGTGCAACAACTGGGCAGCCCCTGTACCACCTCGTCAGCCAACCTGAGCAACCCCCGTGCCACCCTGGGCACCCCATGTCCCACCCTGAGCAACCCCAGTGCCACCCTGGGCACCCCATGTCCCACCCTGAGCAACCCCCGTGCCACCCTGGGCACCCCATGTCCCACCCTGAGCAGCCCCTGTGCCACCCCCTACACCCCATGTCCCACCCTGAGCATCCCCAGTGCCACCCTGGGCACCCCATGTCCCACCCTGAGCATCCCCCGTGCCACCCTGGGCACCCCATGTCCCACCCTGAGCAACCCCAGTGCCACCCTGGGCACCCCATGTCCCACCCTGAGCAACCCCTGTGCCACCCTGGGCACCCCATGTCCCACCCTGAGCATCCCCAGTGCCACCCTGGGCACCCCATGTCCCACCCTGAGCATCCCCCATGCCACCCTGGGCACCCCATGTCCCACCCTGAGCAGCCCCTGTGCCACCCCCTACACCCCATGTCCCACCCTGAGCATCCCCAGTGCCACCCTGGGCACCCCATGTCCCACCCTGAGCAATCCCCAGTGCCACCCTGGGCACCCCATGTCCCACCCTGAGCAGCCCCTGTGCCACCCCCTACACCCCATGAGCCACCCCAAGCATCCCCTGTGCCCATTCCCCACACGCCGAGCACGCGCTGCACACACTACTGTGCACACGTACATTGCACGCACACGTGCGCACAGACACCCCCCACGAGTGTGCACTGCGCACGTACAGACACGCACACGCTGATGTGGGCACTTCCCTGCTGGGCACACGCAGCTGCAGTGCACACACACATTGCACACATATTGCACACACATATTGCACACACAGAGCGCACACACATTGCACACGTATTGCACACACACATTGCACACGTATTGCACACACAGAGTGCACACACAGAACACACACACATTGCACACGTATTGCACACAGAGTGCACATACAGAGCACACACACATTGCACACGTATTGCACACACAGAGCACACACACACATTGCACACGTATTGCACACACATTGCACACATATTGCACACACAGAGTGCACACACAGAGCGCACACACACATTGCACACGTATTGCACACACAGAGTGCACACGTATTGCACACACAGAGTGCACACACAGAACACACACACATTGCACACGTATTGCGCACACAGAGCACACACACACATTGCACACGTATTGCACACACAGAGTGCACACACAGAACACACACACATTGCACACGTATTGCACACACAGAGTGCACACACAGAGCACACACACACATTGCACACGTATTGCACACACATTGCACACATATTGCACACACAGAGTGCACACACAGAGCGCACACACACATTGCACACGTATTGCACACACAGAGTGCACACACAAACACACACACACATTGCACACATATTGCACACACAGAGTGCACACACAGAGCGCACACACATTGCACGCACAGAGACGTTGCACACAGGCATTGTGCACACCCCCACGTTGCACACACCCCCACTACTGAGCACAAGCACCCACAGGTACCGTTCACACGCATGTGCACCCACACCCCCTCCCACGAGCACCCACCCAGCCGCTCCTCTAAGGGGCTGTGAGCAGTGGGGGGGTACCCAGGGTGCTGCTGGAGGGTGGCGGGGGGGGGGGCCAGGCACCCACCCACCAGCCGACCTGGCCACGAGTCCCATGGGACCGGGCAGGGGACGAGCCCTTGTGGGGACCAGGGGACAGAGCCCCCCCATCACCCTCCGTCCCCATCCCTCCTTCCCATCCCATCCTTGCTCCCTCCCTGGCCCCAGCTTTGCTCCCGGTCTCTCTTCCTCCTCCTCCTCCTCCTCCTCCTCCTCCCCAGCCCTTTGCCTTCCCCCAGGCTCCATCCCCTGCTGCCCCACCAGCCCGTGGGGTGCCACAGTTGGGGGTTCCCCCCCCGCCCCAAACCAGTGGCTGCCTGATCCTGCTGTGGCTGGTTCGGGGGGGGGGGATCGGGGATGCTGGGGGGGGGGCAGGACCCCCTCAGGTAGCCCCCAGGCGCTGCTCCAGGTCCCACGGCTGGGGACACGTGGCTTTTTCTGCCGCCAAAGGGAGAGGCCTGTCCCTTGGGAAGTGGGGGAGACCCAGCCTGGCAAAAGCCCCAAAATCTTTCCCAGCCCAGTGGGGAGGGGGGTGATTTCCCCCCCTCCAGCCCCCGCAGGGCTCAGGGCTTCCCTCCCAGCTCCGATGCCAAGTCCCACCGTCATCAAAATGTCCCATGGGACCACTGGGAGCAAACCAGTATCTCCCAGCCCTGGCAGCCCCCCAACACCCCCCCAGTCCCTGTAATCCCCCAGCATCACCCCAACATTCCCTTGTCCCAGCAACCCCCAGCCCCAGCATCTCCCTGGCATCCCCCCGGCACCCCCCATCCCTGGCATTCCCCCCCCCCCCCCACCTAAATCAATGTGGGGGCACCCCAAAACCTCTCCCCACAAAAAAACAGGGCTCAGCAACGGCCACAAGAGAGACCCCCAAACTTGGGGGGGGGGGGGGGTACAGCTGGATCTGGGTTGGGAAGAGGGTCCGGGGAGCAGAACTGGGGAAACATCAGCCCCAAATGGGGAGCAGCCACGGGAAATTCAGCCCCGGGGTGGCCGTGGCACTGGGGACACTGGGACACGGAGCCGCGCTGGCTGCCACATCAGCAGCAGCGGGGAAGGGACCCAGCCCACAGCTGGGAGCCAGATGGGGTGGGGAAGGGCAGCGGTTTGGACCAGTCCAGATGTGTCCCCGCAAACTGGGAACCCCCTGAGGAGGGCATGGGGACACTGAGCTGAACCGGGTCCCCTTGAGCTCCCCAAAATGGGGAAAAAAAGGGATGGAAGGAGGGGAAGGAGAGATGGAAGGAGGGATGGAAGGAGGGGTGAGGGAGGGCTGGGAGGGCCTGAGGAGAGGGATGGACAGAGGGAGGACCAGAGGAGGGGTGATGGACGGAGGAGGGATGGAGGGGGAGATGCAGGGGGGATGGCAGGCTGCAGGAAGGAGAGGAGCCAGGGTGGGAATGGTGGGATGAGGCCCCCCCCCGTCTCCCTTCCCAGCCCACCCCAGTGGGCGACATCAGAAGCACCCGGTCCCTGGGGACCCTATTGCACCCCCTCAGTGTGGGACCCCCATCAACGAGGAACCCAGGTGTCTGGGCTGGCAGCGGGACACCCCGAGACATGCCATGACCCCCCCTGCCACGTGCAGCGCCGAGCACCAGAGGACAGACAGACACACACACCAGGACAGAGACCCCCCCAGCACCTCGGAGACCCCTATCCGATTAGCGGGGTGACCTCAGCCCCCCCCCCCCCCCCCAGTTTGGGGGCCAACACCCTACAGCAGGGTGCCAGCACCCCTTGTCATAATACCACCCCTAAAAAAGCCCCCAAAGTGACTCAACTCACCCCAAATTGCCCCACCGCAGGGGTCCCCCCCACCAAGCCCCCACCCAGGGCAACGTCCACAGTAGGGCAGGGAGGGTGCAAAGGGCATCTGGGTGCTGGGCGCAGGGAGCAGGGTGCCCCGGGCACCCGGGTCCATAGTCTGGCTCTGGCGAGGAGGGTGGCACGACGGTGCCAGGAGATGCCAGGACGCCTGGGTTTGTTGGCGGGGGGGGCCGGGGGGGGGGGGACAGAGGCCAGGGGCAACCTGAAGAGGGTGCCATGCCCAGGAAGGGTCCCTCGGGATGGGGGCTGTGGGATGGGGATCTGGGAGAGGCCCCGTGAGCCCTGTGGGTGTGGGGACAGGACTGGGGGGGTCTGCGGGGGGGGGCAGGCACCCCAGGGTGCCAAGGAGCGGGGGGGGGGGGATCTGCCAGCCCCCAGCACACGCCTCTCGGTATCCTCAGGATCATGTTCTTCATCATCATCATCATCATCTTCATAGCCATCACCTTCCTCATCATGATCTTCTACGGCTGCCGCAAGCTCTGCCACAACCCTGTGCCCCCACCGCCCTACGGGGACCCCCAGGGCCCCGTGCCCCCCCCACTGGCCCCGATGCCTGCTCTCCCCAGTCTGCCCAGTGGGGCCATCCCCGTGGGCCTGGAGCCCCCACCCTACAGCGAGGTGGGTCCCACCCAGCAGCGGGTGCTGGGCACCCGGCTGAGCCTGGCGTGGGCAAATATGGTGGGCTATGGGGTGGTGGGTGGTGGGGTGGTAGTGGGGGGGGCTATGGGGCCCAGCAGGGCATGGGGGGACTATGGGGACCCACAAGCCCCCCCATGCCAGGGCACCCTCACCCCAATCCCCATCCCATTCCCATCCCCATCCCCATCCCCGTCTCGTCCTCATCCCTGTCCTGATCCCCATCCCATTCCCATCCCAATTCCCATCCCAATCCCATTCCTATCCCCATCCCTGTCCCTGCCCCTATCCCCATCCCCATCTCATCCTCATCCCTGTCCCCATCCTTATCCCATTCCCATCACCATCCCCATCCCCATCTCATCCTCATCCCCATCCCCTTCCCATTCCCATCCCCATCCCTGCCTTGCTATGTCCCAAAGAGGGTACCCAGTTCAGCCCTGTGGTGAGGGTACCCTCCTTTCCCTGGGGACCCCGGTGTCGTGGGAGCCTGGGGGGGGTGCCACATGCCCCCCCACCCACCCACTGACCCCCATTCACCCTTAGGTGACGGCAAAGCCCTTCCTCTACCCACTGCCACAGGGGCCGTGCCCCGAATGTGGCCGCGGCCCTGGGGCTCAGCCCCCCTTCGCCACCCAGACCAGCTTCTAGGGGTGAACCCCCCACCCCGAGGACAGCCTGGTGACAACGCTACCCTTCACTTGGGGGGGGGACATGGACTCAGGCATCCGGATGGTCCCAAAAGGGGCCTTTTGGACGCCTGGGTCCATGTCTCCCCCCCAGACACCTGGGTTCACCCCCCCCCCAAACCATGTCATCGGGGCATGGCGGGGGGGGGGGGTATCTTTATTTATTATTTTTAAAAGTGTGAAAGAACTCCCTGCTATGCGGGTTTTGGGGTGCTGGGGAGGTTCAGGGGGGTACAGAGGGAGAAGGGGGAAAGTTTAGGGGGGGGGGCTCTGCACCCTGCACACCCCCCCAGTTGTGGGTGCAGCCTGGCACTGCATGGACTTTGCCAGGTGGCAAGTGAGTGTGTGTCAGCCAGGGTCTTGACTCCCTGTCCCTGTCCCTATCCCTATCCCTAAACCTATCCCCATCTCCATCCCCATCCCTGTCCCCATCCCCATCTCCATCCCGATCCCCATCCCATTCCCATCCCCATCTCATCCTCATCCCTGTCCTGATCCCCATCCCATTCCCATTCCCATCCCAATCCCATTCCCATCCCCATCCCTGTGCCTGCCCCTATCCCCATCCCCATCTCATCCTCATCCCTGTCCCCATCCCTATGCCATTCCCATTCCCATCCCCATCCCCATCCCCACCTCATCCTCATCCCCATCCTCATCCCAATTCTCATTCCCATCCCCATTCCCATCCCTGTCCCTGTCCCTATCACCATCCCCATTTCATCCTCATCCATCTCCCCATCCTCATCCCATTCCCATCACCCTTCCCATCACCATCACCATCCCCACCTCATCCTCATCCCCATCCTCATCCCAATTCTCATTCCCATCCCCATTCCCATCCATCTCCCCATCCTCATCCCATTCCCGTCACCCTTCCCATCACCATCACCATCACCATCCCCATCTCATCCTCATCCCCATCCCCAACCCCATTCCAATTCCCATCCCCATCCATCTCCCCATCCTCATCCCATTCCCATCACCATTCCCATCCCCATCCCCATCCCCATCCCCATCTCATCCTCATCCCCGTCCCCAACCCCATTCCAATTCCCATCCCCATCCCAATTCCCATCCCCATCCCATTCCCATCCCCATCCCTATCCCCATCCCCATCCCCATTTCAACCTCATCCCTGTCCCCCTCTCATCCCCATTCCCATCTCATCCTCATCCCCATCCCATCCTATTTCCACCTCCATCCCATGCCCACCCCACCCCGAGAGACAGGCCCGGGTCAGTGGGACATCAGGATTTATTGAGTGGGAAGCACATTCCCCGGCACGGGGCCATCCCCACAGCTCGTGTCCCCGGCCACTCCTGCCGCTTGCCGGCCCCGGCGCCGCTTGATCTTCTTCTTGAGGAGCAGCAGGTCCAGGTAGAGCAGGCGGCCCAGGACGGCGGAGGCGCACAGCAGCCCCCCGTGCAGGGCACCCGCCAGCCCGCAGCTGAACACGTCCTGCCCTGGGGACGAGCCGCGGTGGGACACGGCCACCCCCGTGGGAGGGGGACAGCCACCACCGCCAGGGACCCGGCCACCACCATGAGAGGACATCCCGCGCTGCAGGGAGCCCTTGGGGACACTGTCTGCGGCCTGGAGCTGGGCATGGGGACAGAGGGACAGAGGGATAGGGGGACATGGGGACACAGGTCCCTTACCTGTCAGGTAGAGGTTCTTCACGGGCGTCTCGGCTCTCATGGCGGCCACCACGGCCGGGCTGAAGCGGCCGACGTCGTGCTCGGTGCCGTACATCTCCCCGCGGGGAGCCGCCAGGTAGTGCTGGTTGGTGAGCGGCGACGCCGCCTCCACGAAATCCACCTGCCCGGTCAGAGGCACAGGGGTGTTCGGGGCACATCGGGGTCCACGGGACACCCGGGGGTACGTAGGACACGTCGGGGTGCATGGGGCACAGGGGACACGCAGGGGACGCCCGTGTCACCAAACAGCACGTCCCACCGCAACAGGTCCAAGTCTACCTGGTGGGTGCCCACCCCATACAAAGGTCCTGGGGGCTGTGATGCCCCATGGCTTTGCAGGGCACCCTATCCCCACTGGGGACCCCAACCCCACAGGGCACCCCGTCCTGTTGGGCACATCCCCACTGGGGACCCCGTGCCCACCAAGCGGGGACCATCCCTGCAGAGCACCCCATCCCATAGGGCACCCCATCCCACCTGGGCACCCATGTCCCCATTCTGCACTCCATGTCCGCTCTGCACCCGTGCCCATGGGGCACCCCAACTCTGTGGGGCATCCCATACCGCAAAGCACCCCAATTCCCATGGGGCTTCCCACCCACACAGGGCACCCTATTCCCACCTGGCACCCCAACCCTGCTGGGCACCCCAACTCCACAGACCACCCAGTCCCCATTGTGCACCCCATTTCCACTGTGCACCCATCCCTGTGGGGCACCCCACCACTGAAGAGGTACCCCAACCCCACAGGACACCGGGGGACTCCATCCCTACAACCCCCCCTCCATCCCTACAGAACACCCTGTCCCCACCGTGCGCTCTCCCCGCTGGGCACCCCACGTGGCGGGGGACACCGTGGGGACCCCCGGTCACCTTGTCGCGGAGGTGGGGGAAGCGCTGCAGTGCCCGTTCCAGCAGGCGCTGGGCAATGGCCAGCTTGTACCGCTGGTAGTCGGGGCCCCGGTGTTTGGCGCGGGTCCCGGCCCACTCCTCGAACCATTCGTACCGCGCCATGGTCAGGATGGTCATGCAGGACCGGCCTGCGAGGAGGGGGTGACAACCCCATTCCCATTGAAGGGGACCCCGGTACTGGTGTCACCCTGGGACGTGGTGGTGGTGGTGATGCCCACCCCATAATCCCAGCTGGTGGGATTAAGGAGCCTCAGAGCCCACAAAGCCGAGCGGATCGGAGCTGCAAAGATGGGGGGACATATGGGGGACCACCCCCCCACCCCCCCCAACTCCGTACCTGGGTGCCGCTGCTCGTAGGTGGGATCCTTGGCGGCGGGGAAGGTGATGAACATCATGGCCAGGTTTTCGGGGACGTCGTCACGGCTCAGGGTGGCGTAGCGGGTCATCCTGCGGGCAGAGCCATGCACCCACCATGCCACCCCCCACCCGCCGTGCATCCACCCCGGGGTGCCCGGGGACCCCTTACATGGCGTCTAGGTCGTTGTGGGGGTAGATCCAGAAGTTGGTGGCGGGCAGGGCCAGCTCGGCCGCGCTGCCCCGCAGCCCCACGAACACCAGGAAGGAGCCCATGCCGTGTCGCACCATGGCCAGGCGGGAGCGGATGCCTGCGGGAACGTGGGTTGGGATGTGGGAGATGACACCCTGTTCCTGCGGAGGGGATGCCAGGGATGCTGGGGACATGGGGAAGCAGGGGACACAGGGATGTTGGGGACATTGGTGATGCTGGGCACACTGGTGATGCCAGGGACACAGGGATCTTGGGAATGTGGGGATGTCAGGGGCACTGGGATGCCGGGGACTCCAGTGATGCTGAGGACACAGGGATGCTGGGGACTCTGAGGACACCAGGGACACGGGGATGGTGGGGACGGGGGTGATGCCAAGGACACAGGCATGCCGGGAGTGTGGGGATGCCGGGGACACCAGGGATGCTGGGGACACGGGGACACCAGGGACACGGGGATGCTGGGGACACAGGGGTGCTGGGGACACCAGGACACAGGGATGCTAGGAACATGGGAACGCAGGGATGCTGGGGACACTAGGGACACAGGGGGTGCTGGGGACACTGGTGATGCTGGGGACACAGGGATGCTGGGGACACCAGGACACAGGGATGCTAAGAACATGGGAACGCAGAGATGCTGGGGACACCAGGGACACGGGGATGCTGGGGACACCAGGACACAGGGATGCTAGGAACATGGGAACGCAGGGATGCTGGGGACACCAGGGACACAGGGATGCTGGGGACACTGGTGATGCTGGGGACACAGGGATGCTGGGGACGCAGGGATGCAGGACATAGGGACGGGGTACCTGGGTGGCTGCGGAGCGGGGGGGGCAACAGCTTGCCGAAGGTGTTGAAGATGCCGGCGTCGGAGATGACGAGGGGGGCGAAGATCTCCACCTCCTCCTCGCTCGGCCCCTTCTGCACCACCACCCCTGGGAGGCACCGGGGGGGGGGGGGGGGGGGTCATGGCGGGGGGGTGGGCACAGGGCACTGCCACCCTGTCCCCATCCTGAGTGTCCCCCCACCACCACAGCGAGGGGGCTGGGACGGGAAGAGGGGGGTCAGCGCTCACCCACAGCGGTGCCGGCGGGGGAGACGAGGATGCGGGTGACGGGGGCTCGCACCAGCACGGCCCCCCCCACGCACTCGATGAGGGGCACGGCGTGGAAGGCGATCTCGCTGGCCCCCCCCCGCGGGTACCAGGCCCCCCGTTGGTAGTGGTGCACCATCAGCATGTTCACTAGGAAGCTGGAGTCCCGCGGGGCCGTGCCTGGGGACGGGGAGGGGGACACACGATTTGGGGGGGGACAGGCACAGCTGGCCCCCGCCCCAACACGGGGCAGCCCTCCCCTATCACGACATGGCCTCCCCTGTCACGATATGGCCTCCTCTATCACGACATGGCCCTCCCCATCACGATACACCCTTCCCCTATCACAGTACAGCCCTCCCCTATCGCGAGGGTGCCCTCCCCTATCACGAGGGTGCCCTCCCCATCACAATGTATCCTGCTACCATGCCACAGCCTTCCCCTGTCGCGACACAGCTCTCCCCTATTGCAACGTGGCCCTCCCATATCATGACACAGCCTGCCCTATTGCAATGCGGCCCTCCTCATCACAATACAGCCCTCCCCATCGCAACACAGCCCTCCCCTATCATGCTGGCGACATCCCCTATCATGACATGGCCCTCCCTTATTGTGATATGGCCCTTCCCCATCATGACACAGCCTCTTCTATTGCAACAGAGCCTTCCTTCATCACCATGGTTCCCTTCCCTATCGCGACATGGTCCTCGTCTATCGCAATGGTGCCCTCCCTATCGCGACAGCCCCCTGACCGTAGAAGAGGTAGCTGAGCAGGGCGCGCAGGTCACGGTCGGCCGTCAGCCGGGCCACGGCCTCGCTGTGGCTGGTGGCCGCCATGCGGAAGACGGGCGAGATCCAGTAGATGAGGCCGGTGCGGACCAGGAGGGCGGCCAGCCACCGCGGCACCAGCTTCAGCACCGCCAGCAGCGCCACGTGCCGCGAGGCCATCTGCGCGGGAACCGGCCCCGCGTCAACTCCGGCCACCTCCATGGTGGCCACGGCCACCACCATGTCCTCGTGATTGTCACTGCTGTGACCCCAGCACTACCCGTGTCCCCAGCACCCAGCCCCACCACGACCACCAGCCATGTCCCCACCATCCCCATCGCCTGTCCCCACCACTCCCAATGCCTGTCCCCACCATGCCCATCATTTGTCCCCAACGTTCCCACTGCCGCTTCCCCACCATGTCCATCACTCTTGTCCCCACCATGCCCATCACTTCTGTCCCCACCATGCCCATCATTTGTGTCCCCAACATGCCCATCACCTGTGTCCCCTCCATGCCCATCACTTCTGTCCCCATCATGCCCATCACTTGTGTCCCCAACATGCCCATCACTTGTGTCCCCATCATGCCCATCACTTGTGTCCCCAACATGCCCATCACTTGTGTCCCCATCATGCCCATCACTTGTGTCCCCAACATGCCCATCACTTGTGTCCCCAACATGCCCATCACACTTGTCCCCACCATGCCCATCACTTCTGTCCCCACCATGCCCATCATTTGTGTCCCCAACATACCCATTACTTCTGTCCCCACCATGACCATCATTTGTGTCCCCACCATGCCCATCACACTTGTCCCCACCATGCCCATCACTTCTGTCCCCATCATGCCCATCATTTGTGTCCCCACCATGCCCATCACACTTGTCCCCACCATGCCCATCACTTCTGTCCCCATCATGCCCATCACTTCTGTCCCCATCATGCCCATCATTTGTGTCCCCAACATGCCCATCACTTGTGTCCCCAACATGCCCATCACTTCTGTCCCCATCATGCCCATCACTTGTGTCCCCAACATGCCCATCACTTGTGTCCCCATCATGCCCATCACTTGTGTCCCCAACATGCCCATCACACTTGTCCCCACCATGCCCATCACTTCTGTCCCCACCATGCCCATCATTTGTGTCCCCAACATACCCATTACTTCTGTCCCCACCATGACCATCATTTGTGTCCCCACCATGCCCATCACACTTGTCCCCACCATGCCCATCACTTCTGTCCCCATCATGCCCATCACTTCTGTCCCCATCATGCCCATCATTTGTGTCCCCAACATGCCCATCACTTGTGTCCCCAACATGCCCATCACTTCTGTCCCCATCATGCCCATCATTTGTGTCCCCAACATGCCCATCACTTGTGTCCCCAACATGCCCATCACTTCTGTCCCCATCATGCCCATCACTTGTGTCCCCAACATGCCCATCACTTCTGTCCCCACCATGCCCATCACTTGTGTCCCCACCATGCCCATCACTTGTGTCCCCCTCATGCCCATCACTTGTGTCCCCAACATGCCCATCACACTTGTCCCCACCATGCCCATCACTTCTGTCCCCATCATGCCCATCATTTGTGTCCCCAACATGCCCATCACCTGTGTCCCCTCCATGCCCATTACCCTTGTCCCCAACATTCCTACTGCCCCTTCCCCACCATGCCCATCACCCACATCCCCACACGATCCACCAGTGCCACCACCACCACCATCCCCACACCCACATCCCAAGCTGGCCGGTCCGAGCCGAAATAATCCCAACACCGCACCCTGGGGAAGTGCCACCACCCACAGCAGGGTGTCCCCAGGTGGGGGTCCCACCTTGGAGAGCTTCATGAACTCCCTGATGGCCGCCTTCTCGGCGGGGAACTGCTCCTCCAAGGCGGCGGCGAAGGCGGTCTTGCCGGATCGGAGCTGGTAGCGCCGGGGCCCCAGGCAGACCTCGTCGTAGGGGTCGGGCAGGCGCTGCCAGCGCAGCTGCCCGTCCGTCAGCTGGTCCAGCGCCACGCGCAGCATGCTGCCCTCGTGCATCTGCCCCACGTAGTGGATGCCTGCGGGTCCCAGGGGGTCAGCCGGCCGGGGTCGGGGGGGGTGGCCGGGAGCCCCCCAGGGTGGCAGATGGGGGAATTAAGTGTTTATCCATCATCTGCTGCGGGTCACCTTGAGGGGTGGCGGCGTGGCCTGGGCTGCGAGCACGGCACGCGTACCGCACACACACACGCGTTGCACGCACACGCCGCGCGGAAACGGCACGCGCTGCACGCAGACGGCGCACACCTTGCGTGAGCGTGCTGCACGTGCTCGCTGCACGGCAAGCGGCACGGGCGTTGCACGCGCTCACTGTACACGCAACGCGTGCACGTACGTTGCGCGCAAACAGCGTGCACACTGCGAACGCGCCGCAGGCTGCGCGGACACACTCGCACGGCACGCTGCGAACAAACGCGAATGGTGTGCAAACAGCGCGCTCGCTGCAAAAGCACTGCAGGTGCTGCACGCGCACGTGCCGCTTGCGAACAGTGCATGCATGCTGCACACGAATGGTGCATGCACTGCAAAAACACTGCAGGCACCGCACGTGCACACTGCCGTACCTGGCCGGTGCACGCTGTAAACAGGCACGGGCACCTCACGCGTGTGTGCACAGCGCACGTACACCGATTGAATGTGCAAGCGGGGCACGCTGCACACACTGCATGCACACAGGCACTGCATGCACGCGTTGCAAACACACCCAGCCTGCAAGCCCGCTGCACAGGGACGCACACAGCAGCGCAACCAGCCTGCGGACACACGGCAGGGCAGGTAACACCCGCCCTGCATGCACACAGACTGAGCTACACCCACACGCTGCCTGCACGTGCAGGCACATGCTGCCTGCACGCACCTGCACACTGCCTGCACACGCAAGTGCACGCTACCTGTACACACCTGCACACGTAGGCACACGCTGCCTGCACACACCTGCACGCTGCCTGCACACGCAGGTACACGCTGCCTGCACATGCTGCCTGCACACACCTGCACGCTGCCTGCACACGCAGGCACACGCTGCCTGCACACACCTGCACACTACCTGCATGCACAGGCACATGCTGCCTGCACACACCTGCACGCTGCCTGCACACGCTGCCTGCAGGCAGGCACCCAGGTGCAGGCAGGCACCCAGGTGCAGGCAGGCAGCCGGGGGTGCTGGGGCGGGGGGGTCTCCTTACCCACGTCGAACTCGTTGCCCTGCTCCTGGAAAGTGTGGCAGCACCCACCGGCCTGGTCGTGCTGCTCCAGCACCAGCACCCTCTTGCCCACCTTGGCCAGGGTGCCCGCCGCCGCCAGGCCCCCCATGCCGCTGCCGATGACCACGGCGTCCAGCTCCGGTGGCACCCGATGGGCGCTGAACCCTGCGCACACGCGTGTGCCTGAGCAAACCCACCCACCCCCACCCCCCCCCACCATCCTTGCACGGGGACGTGCGGACGGACAGCACGCCCAGAGCGCCACGGGACGGACGGACGGACGGACGGACGGACAGCACTCACCCCGCTTCAGGACCTTGTCGCGGACCCGCGGCTCCGTCACCAGCGGCCGGGGGGGCCCCGAGGGTGGCCGGGCAAAGGGGTTGCCGGCCGGGGCCAGGAGCCGGTGGGCCACCAGCCCCAGCGCCAGCGTGGCCAGGGCCACCAGCAGCAGCAGCGTGACCCACATGGCTGCCACCGCGCACAGTACCTTATAGACGCTGCACCGTATAGCCCGGGCACCTTATAGCCGCGGCAGCTTATAGACAGAGGAGATTATAGACACGCTACTTTCTAGCCGCAGCAGCTTATAGCCACCACAGCTTAAAGCTACAGGAGCTTATAGCCACGGCACCCTATGGCCACGGCACCCCATGGCTATGGTGCCCTATGGCCACAGCACCCTATGGCCACAGCACCCTATGGCCATGGCACCCTATGGCCACGGTACCCTATGGCCACGGCACCCTATGGCCATGGTACCCTATGGCCACAGCACCCTATGGCTATGGCACCCTATGGCCACAGTACCCTATGGCCACAGCACCCTATGGCCACAGCACCCTATGGCCATGGTACCCTATGGCCACAGCACCCTATGGCTATGGCACCCTATGGCCACGGCACCCTATGGCCATGGTACCCATGGCCACAGCACCCTATGGCTATGGCACCCTATGGCCACAGTACCCTATGGCCACAGCCACCTATGGCCACAGCACCCTATGGCCATGGTACCCTATGGCCACGGCACCCTATGGCCACAGCACCCTATGGCCACAGTACCCTATGGCCACAGCAACCTATGGCCACAGCACCCTATGGCCATGGTACCCTATGACCACGGCACCCTATGGCCACAGCACCCTATGGCCACGGTACCCTATGGCCACGGCACCCTATGGCCATGGTACCCTATGGCCACAGCACCCTATGGCCACAGCACCCTATGGCCACGGTACCCTATGGCCACGGCACCGTATGGCCACAGCACCCTATGGCTATGGTGCCCTATGGCCACAGCACCCTATGGCCACAGCACCTTATGGCCACGGCACCGTATGGCCACGGCACCCTATGGCTATGGTGCCCTATGGCCACAGCACCCTATGGCCACGGTACCCTATGGCCATGGCTCCCTATGGCCACGGCAGCTCACAGCCGAGGGGTGCGGGAAGCACGGGGTCCTGGCAGTGGGGGACGGTGATGGGCCCCCCCACACACACCTTAACTCTTTGGTGGTGGTGCTGGGACACACTGGGACACGGCGGGAGAGGGGCCAGGCCGCGGGGTAGCAGGATGCGTGCACACGCGTGTGGGCGGTGCACAGGCGTGTGCATGAGGTGGAGGGGGGTGTGGTGCTGGGTGCTGCACACGCACATGTGCACGCACGGATGCGGCTGTGCAAACGCATGCACGGCCGTAGTTGTGCAAGGAAGCACACGCACACCTACACACCTGTGCAAGCAAACCGTACACACGCACACGGGCTAACACATGCGCACACCCCTCACAGGCGTGTCCGTGCAAGCACACATTTGCACACCCGTACACACACACCCTGTGCAAAACACACGCTTGCACGCCCTCACCCACCCCCCATACCCCCTCCTTACCCACCCACCCACGCGTGCACACCCACACCCACACCCCCCCCCAGCTCTAGTGCCTGCAGCTCTGCTGACCCCTCCCGGCAGCACCCAGTAAGGGCCCGTGTGTGCAATGTCACACATGCACACACATGTACGCACCAACACGCGCAGACCCCCCCTACTCCCCCCACCAACCCCCCCAACACCCAAACCCACCCCCCCCCAGCACCCACAACCACCAAACCCCAAATACAGCCACATGTGAACACACGCGCATGTGTGCACGCGTGTGCGTGCGCACGCGTGTGCACGCACACGCTGTCCCCCCCCACCCAGCCCCACAAACACCCACCAGGCACCAAACTGGGGGAAAACACTGATTTGCAGAGAAAAAACCATCAGCACCAGGTGGGAGAAGGGCAGGGTGGCACAGAGGTGACACCGGTGACACCGGTGACACCATGTGTGTGTGTGTGTGTCCCCCAGAAGTGTCCCAGCACCAGCTGGATTTGGCCATAAGGGACAAACCTGCTGCTTTTCTCACCTTTATCTTTAATAAAAGTCACAGCAAAGTACCAAAAAGGAAGAACCCGGGGATGGGGACAGGGACAGGGGGTGGCCGGGGAGGGGGGGGGGGGGGCCTCGGGGCAGGAGGGAGGGGGGCACACACATGCTGCCGGCAAGGGGGGGGCACACGCGTGTGCATATGTACCTGCACACGTGTGCCCTGCGCTCCCCGTGTCCCCATCCCTTGGGGTCACCCCACAACAGCCCCCCCCCCCAAGACAGCCCCAGGAGTGCCCCAGTGAGCCCCCAACCACAGCCCCCTCCCCCCCCCCCCGGGGTTAATTACAGGGTTAATTAAAGGTTAATTACAGGGCAGAACCCACGTGGGCAGGGGATCTCGGGGGGTTATTGCTACCTGGGAAGGAGTGATGGGGGGGGGGGGGCACAAGGGACAGAGAGGGACCCCCACTCTGGTAAAGGTGAAAGGGGGTCCCTGGGGGGGGAGGGGTTGCCGCCGGGGGGGGGGGGGGGAAGCCAGGACACTTGGGTCCATGGCAGTTTATGAGGCTCCAGCTGGGTGCGACCCCCCCCTCCCCCAGCCCTGGGGGTCCCAACCCACGTATTGCCCCGGGACAGGGGGTGCTTCCCCATGGGGAAACTGAGGCACAGGGTGGGCTTCCCCAGGGGGAAACTGAGGCACGGGGCTACAAAGGGCCAGAGCCACACAGTGCTGGAGGACCCCCATCCTCCCCGTGTCCCCCCCCCCCCCCCAGCTCGCAGCAAACCTGGCTGGGGGGGGGGGGGGTGACACGGTCCCCTGGGATCATACGGGGCAGGGGGGAGGTTTTGGCAGTGAATTAGCTGTGTGGGTGCTGGGCACGGAGGGGGGGTCTGTCACCCCCATGGGACCCCACCGGCTGCTTCTGTCCCCCCCCCCCCCCCATAAATCTGGGTGTGAGTAGGATGGAGACAGGGACCGGGGGTGGGGAGGGGGGCTCTGCAGAGAGCCACATCCCCCCCCACCCCAGCGCTGAGCACTGCAAACTCATCACACCAGTGAGTGAGACGGCAGGTGCACAACCGCCTTCCTCCCTCCTCCTCCTCCTCCTCCTCCTCCTGGCCGGGCTGGGGGTGGGGGGGTGAAGGTGGTGGGGACCCCCCCCCCCGGGTGGGAGGGGGATTGGGGGGGGGGGGAGGGGGGGCACTAGTAGACCCAGCTGACGGGCACCCACTGGGGCTGGGCGCGCAAGTTCTCCATGGCCTCCCGCAGCCGCCCGAAGGTGCGCTCCAGGTCGTCGTTGGTCAGGCTGAGGTCGAAGTAATGGCCGTAACCCCGCTGGATTCGGCTGCTCTCCTCCACCGTCTGCCTGGCGTCGGCCTCCTGCCCCGCACAAACCCTGCCTCAGTTTCCCCATCGCTCCCCGTATCCCCCCCACCCTACCCTTGCCCTCCCCAGAGAGGGGACCCACCGTGAGCTGCTTAGTGGCCACGCCGCTCTCCAGTGCCGCCCGGTTCATGGCCCGCAGCATCTCGGGACCGGGGGCTTCGATGAAGACCACATATGGAACGAATTCAGCCGTTCTCAGCACCTTCACTGCCTGGGCGGGAGGGGATGGCACTGAGCCCCGGGGGCGGTGGGCAGCCCCTTCCACCCCTTTGGTGTGTCCGCCACCCCGGGTCCCCTACCTGGGGGTTGACGTCCAGGATGCACATCTTGCCGGCCTCAACCACGGCACGGATGGAGTCGATCTTGGTGCCGTAGAGGTTGCCCTCGTACTCGCCGTGCTCCAGGTACCGCCCCGCCTTGATGTCCGCCTCCATCTCCCCACGCGACACGAAGCGGTAACCGTGCCCGTCCTTCTCGTTTTCCTTTGGTTTCCGTGACGTGTCTGCTCCGGGGATGGCCCATCTGAGCGTCACCCACCCAACCCGCGGGTCCCACCCCGGGGAGCACCCACAGCCTGCGGGGACGGGGCTGTGATGCTGCACGCGCACACCCAGTTCCCCTGCGGCGGCCACGCTGGGCTGTGCTGGGAATGGTGATGCTCATGGGGGACAGGGATGCTGGTGGGGGACAGGGATGCTGGCAGGGACAGGGATGTTGGTGTAGGACAGGGATGCTGGTGTAGGACAGGGATGCTGGCAGGGACAGGGGTGTTGGTGCAGGGGACAGGGATGCTCGCAGGAGACAGTGACGCTGGCAGGGACAGGGATGCTGGTAGGGGACAGGGATGCGGGTGGGGGACAGGGATGCTGGTGCAGGGGACAGGGATGCTGACAGGGATGCTGGTGGGGGACAGGGATGCTGGTGCAGGGGACAGGGATGCTGACAGGGATGCTGGTGGGGGACAGGGATGCTGGTGCAGGAGACAGGGATGCTGGTGGGGACAGGGATGCTGGTGTAGGACAGGGATACTGGCAGGGACAGGGATGCTGGCAGGGACAGGGATGCTGGTGTAGGACAGGGATACTGGCAGGGACAGGGATGCTGGCAGGGACAGGGATGCTGGTGCAGGGGCCAGGGATGCTGGCAGGGCCAGGGATGCTGGTGGGGGACAGGGATGCTCGCAGGGGACAGTGATGCTGACAGGGATGCTGGTGGGGGACAGGGATGCTGGTGCAGGGGACAGGGATGCTGGTGAGGGACAGGGATGCTGGTGTAGGACAGGGATGCTGGTGTAGGACAGGGATACTGGCAGGGACAGGGATGCTGGCAGGGACAGGGATGCTGGTGTAGGACAGGGATACTGGCAGGGACAGGGATGCTGGCAGGGACAGGGATGCTGGTGCAGGGGACAGGGATGCTGGCAGGGACAGGGATGCTGGTGTAGGACAGGGATGTTGGCAGGGACAGGGATGCTGGTGCAGGGGACAGGATGCTGGTACAGGGGACAGGGATGCTGGTGCAGGGGACAGGGATGCTGGTAGGGGACAGGGATGCTCTCAGGAGACAGTGATGCTGGCAGGGACAGGGATGCTGGTGTAGGACAGGGATGTTGGTGCAGGGGACAGTGATGCTGACAGGGATGCTGGTGTAGGACAGGGATACTGGCAGGGACAGGGATGCTGGCAGGGACAGGGATGCTGGTGTAGAACAGGGATACTGGCAGGGACAGGGATGCTGGCAGGGACAGGGATGCTGGTGCAGGGGACAGGGATGCTGGTGAGGGACAGGGATGCTCTCAGGAGACAGTGATGCTGGCAGGGACAGGGATGCTGGTGTAGGACAGGGATGTTGGTGCAGGGGACAGTGATGCTGACAGGGATGCTGGTGGGGGACAGGGATGCTGGCAGGGACAGGGATGCTGGCAGGGACAGGGATGCTGGTGTAGGACAGGGATACTGGCAGGGACAGGGATGCTGGTGTAGGACAGGGATACTAGCAGGGACAGGGATGCTGGCAGGGACAGGGATGCTGGTGCAGGGGACAGGGATGCTGGTGAGGGACAGGGATGTTCACGAGGATGGTGATGCTCGCAGGGGACAGTGATGCTCATGGGAATGGTGATGCTCGCAGGGGACAGCGATGCTGGCAGGGACAGTGATACTTGCAGGGGACAGCGATGCTGGTGAGGGATGATGATGCTGGCGGGGTCAGTGATGCTCACGGGGACGGCGACACTCGCGGAGGACAGCGATGCTCACGGGGACACTCACAGGGGATGGTGGTGCCGTAGCGCGCCTGGTCCGACATGATGAGCTTGTTCTTGAGGCTGCGGCGGCCCACGCCCTGGGCACCGATGAGCACCAGGGTTTTCCGGCGGAAGGGGGGCATGCGGGCCACCTCCTCGTAGATCAGCAGTTCGTGGCGGTCGAACTCTGGGCGAGGGACGGGGCTGTCAACCCCGGCGGGACCCCAAGCCGGGTGCCGTGGGGACCCCAAGGCACCCCATCCTGTGAGGTGCCACCGCGAGCCTGCCATGGGCACGGCCTTGGGGACCGTCCCCCCCTTCCCTGGGGGAACGCTCATCGGGGGACGCTCACCGGCGTTCTTCGTCGTCAGGTACATCATCCTCTTCTTCCTCTTCCCGCTGAGGCTGCCACACAGGGCCCCTGCCGAGGGCACGAGAGCTGGCTGAGTTGGGGACGGGGACGGGGACGGGGACAGTGCCGTGGCACGGGGACGGTGCCACAGGAGCTGGGACCTGCCGCGGGGACGGTGCCACGGGGATGGGGACATCGCCATGGGGCGATGGGGACATTGCCCCACGGGGATGGGGACATCACCATGGGGCGATGGGGACATTGCCCCACGGGGATGGGGACATCACCATGGGGCGATGGGGACATTGCCATAGGGTGCAGGGGACCCACCGCGCTCCCCCTCGGGAGGTGACCGCCTGTCCCCCCGCCCCCAGGGCCGTGTCCCCACCCAGTACCGGAGTGGGGGCTTCGTACCGGAGGTGGGAGCCACCTCCACGTCCCGCTTGACGAAGGCCTTCCGTTTCTCCTCCAGCAGCTGGCTGGGCACCAGCCCTGCGCTGCCCCCCTCCACGTGGCACGCCTGGGGGGGACAGCACCACACATGGGGACGCCGGCCCCACGGGGACCCCCCCCCGCCACAGCTTCCAGGGACCAGCCCCAGCCCCACAGACCCCTCCCCAAGCCCCAGGGAACCCCCCCAGCTCCCAGGGACCCCCCCCAAGCTTCCAGGGACCATCCCTGGCCCCACAGACCCCCCCCACGCTTCCAGAGACACCCCCCCCCCCCAGCTCCCAAGGACCCCCCCCCCAGCTTCCAGGGACCAGGCCCAGCCCCATGGACCCCTTGAGCTCCCAGGGACCCCCTCAGTTTCCAGGGACCCCCACAGCTCCCAGGGACCCCCTCCAGCTTCCAGGGACCAGCCCCAGCCCCAAGGACCCCTTGAGTTCCCAGGGACCCCCCCCCCAGCTCCCAGGGAGCCCCCCCCAGCTTCCAGGGACCATCCCCAGCCCCAGGGACCCCCCCAAGCCCCAGGGACCCCTCGAGCTCCAAGGGACCTCCCCCAGCTCCCAGACACCCCTCCCAGCGACTCCCCCAGCCCCAGGGACCCCCCCCTCAGCTCCCAGTGACCCCCCCCCTCAGTTTCCAGGGACCCCTCCCAGGGACCCCCCCTAAGCCCCAGGAACCCCTCAAGCTCCCAGGGACCCCCCCCCCATCTCCCAGGGACCCCCCCTCAGCTCCCAGTGACCCCCCCCTCAGTTTCCAGGGACGCCTCAAGCTCCCAGGGACCCCCCTCCATCTCCCAGGGACCCCCCCTCAGCTCCCAGTGACCCCCCCCCCTCAGTTTCCAGGGACCCCTCCCAGGGACCCCCCCCCCCAAGCCCCAGGGACCCCCTCAGCTCCCATGGACCCCCCCTCAATTTCCAAGGACCCTCCCCAGCTCCAGGGTCACCCCTAACCCTCTGTGGACCCCAGCTGCTGGGAGGTCCCCCAGGAAGGGGGAAAAGGGCCAGACACCCCCCCCCACCCACCCACCAGGGCCCCCCCCTGACCTGCCACCAGTGCGGGTCGTCCTGGTTGACGATCTGCAGCAGGTCACCGGCGGTGAACTTGAGCCCGGCCTCCTTGCAGGGGATGAGGCTGTCGGTGGCCGGGTCGTAGTCGAAGTGACACTTGACAAAGACCTGGGGACCAGGGGGGGGGGTCAGCGGGGGGGGGCAGGAGAGGCCGCCGGACGCTTGGGTTCCCTTCTCTGCATCGGTTGCACGCTGCTGGCCCGTGCCTCAGTTTCCCCAGGGTGGCAGCGAGAAAGGCGGGAGCCGCCCCACGCAGGCACGCGTGGATCACACGCGGGCACGCACCCGCGTGTGCAACTGGCTAGACGCCCCCCCCACCCTGGCGTTCCCCCGCCGTCCGGCGCAGCCAGGCACGCACGGCACCGGCGCACACGCAGGCGGCACCGGCGGCCGCCGCCGCACCCCACAGGGCACCCACGGTGGCACCCACGCAGAGCCCCAGGCCCACGCACAGGCACACGCAGGCGGCCAGCGCCGCCGTCGCCGCGCTCACGATGGCGCACATGCGTGCGGCAGCGTGCGAGGGCGGACGCAGGCGCCGCACACGCGTGTGCTTGCACGCGGGACCTCACTGCCTCGCGCTTGGCAGCAGCAGGGTGCCACGGGGCCAACCCGCCGCAGGGACACGCCGTGCCAGGGGACGAAATGACAGCGCCGCAATTGTCCCCACCGAGCAGGGGTGACGGCAGGAGCCTGCGCCGGGCTGGCACGGGGAGGGGATGGAGGGGGGGGGGGGGGACACACACACAGGGCACCCTTTGCCACCCGGGCACCCAAGTCCTGGCGTGGGGATGGGGACGGGGACAGGGCAAGGGATGGGGACAGAGCGGGTGTCACCGCAGCCGGGTGCCACCACCGGTGCTGGGTGCGCAGGGCACGGCGGGGGGACACTGGGGTCCCACTAGCCATGGGGGTACGTGGGCACGGGGCAAGTCCCTGCTGGTGCGCGTGGACAGGGGGACACGGGGGTTCGTGGGACTCGGGGGACACGTGGGGAGCTGAGGCACGTGGCAAGGGGACACGGGGCACGTGGGACACGTCGGTGGGGCGGCACGGGGACAACACGGACACAGAGGTGGGGGGACACGGACCCACGGGCAGGGGAAGAGGGAGCCGTGGGCAGGGTGCTGGGTGCGGGATACGGATGGAGGGGTGCGGGGGGGGGGGGGGTGTCGGTACCTGCCGGGGGGGGTGAGGCTCCTGGTAGCTGGGCAGGATCTTGAGGACGACGCTGCCGCTGGCGTGGCGCAGGCTGTCCTGCAGCGCCCGTGGGTCGCTGCCCACCTCCCGCCCGTTCACCTCCCGGATGACGTCCCCGACGTGCAGCAGCCCCTGCTGTGCCACCATGCCCCCGTGCAGGATGCGGGCGATGACCAGTTCCCCCCGTTCCACCCGGAACGTCACCCCCTGGGTGACACGGCCCCGCGTCAGCCCTACGCCGGTGTCCCCGCAGTAGCGTCCCGGGTCACCCAGATGGCACCCTCCGGTCACGCCGGCAATGCCGCCGGCACCCCGTAATGCCCCCCAGCATCCGACAATGCCCCCAGCACCCCATAATGCCCGCAGCACCCCGCAATGTCCCAGCACCCTACAATGTCCCCAGCACCCAGAAACACCCCCAGCACCCTGCAATGTCCCCAGCACCCTGCAACACGCCAGCACCCCACAATGTCCCAGCACCCTACAACATCCCCAGCACCCAACAAGCCCCCCCAGCACCCCACAATGCCCCCAGCACCCCCAGCACCCAGCAACACCCCCCAGCACCTCGAAATGTCCCCAGCATCCCACAACACCCCCAACACCCCACAATGCCCCCAGCACCTCCAGCACCCTGCAATGCCCCCAACACCTTGAAATGCCCTCAGCACCCCACAGCACCTCCAGCACCCTGCAATGGCCCAGCACCCTACAACATCCCCAGCACCCAACAACACCCCCAGCACCCCACAATGGCCCAGCACCCTACAACATCCCCAGCACCCAACAACACCCCCAGCATCCCACAATGCCCCCAGCACCCTGCAACACCCTCAGCACCTTGAAATGTCCCCAGCACCCCACGACACCCCCAGCACCCCACAATGTCCCAGCACCCTACAACATCCCCAGCACCCAGCAACCCCCCCAGCATACCGCAACGGCCCCAGCACCCCACAACCCCCCCAGCACCCCACAACGCCCCCAGCACCCCGCAGCACCCTGCAATGCCCCCAGCACCTTGCAATGCCCGCAGCATCTTGCAACGGCCCCAGCACCCGACAACCCCCCCAGCACCCCACAACGCCCCCAGCGCCCCCCAGCACCCCGCAGCCCCCCACGCTGGGGCTCACCAGGTTCTCGCCGGCCGTCTTGCGGATGCCCACCATGCGCACGGCGTCGGGGGGCACGGGCTGGTTGTTGAAGGCCGGATCCAGAACGGGGCTGGGTGGGGGTGTCTCATAGCTCTTGGAAGCCACCGAATCGTGGGTCTCCAGCAGAGACTGCAACGACACCCCGGGGTGGAGGGGAGCGGGTGGGCTGTCGCACCGGCTTCGCACGCGCGTTATCGCACCCGCGTCGCACGCGCGGGCCTCCCGCACCCCACCTGGAAGTGGGGTTCGCGCAGGATGCGGGCCAGCTCGGCGGCCGCGCCGTCCTGCCGCACCAGGTGCCCGATGTCACGCAGGATCTCCTGCACCAGCTCCAGGTTGTTGTCCCTCACCGCCTCCAGCTTCGTCTCCTCCAGCCGCTCGTGGGCCTGATGGAGGGGATCAAGGGGGGGGGATTAGGGACCCCCGCGCCGCCCACCCGCTCGCTAATACCCCCGGCATCTGCTCTCCATGCGGGGAGCAAGGGGGGGGAACGGGACGGACACGGTAACGCCGGCCGGCAGCGGGGGGAAGACCGTGGCACGGCCCAGCGCGACCACGCCAACGTGCCCACGCACACGCCAAGGTGGCCTTTGCACGCGCAGCTCCACGTGCACGCGCGCGTGCGAAGCCGCGCTTTTGGATGCAGAGGGGCACATCCTCAGATGCTTGCGCGCGCATCGCCGCCGCACAACCGCGTGCACGTGCGAACACACGCAGACGTACCGGTAAACACGCAGGACGTGGGGCCAGCCGCACGCGCCCGGTCAACGCGGCCGGCGGGTGACACGCTCACCCGTGCGCACACGCAGACGTGCACACCCACCCAGCCAGCCATGCACCCCCAGCACCCTCCCCTGCCCCCGGCCCACGCGTGGTCCTCCCTCACCCCCACGCTGCAGCCTGGCACGCGCAGGCGCGCACACACGCGCGTGCCAACGTGCACGCTCGCTTCCACGCGCGCGCGCGAACACGCGCACGCACCTCCCCGCGTGCACGCACACGCGTGCGTTCATGCGTCCACACCCACGTGCGAGTCTACATCCGCGCGCGCGCACGGACACGCACACGTACGTGCATACACACACGCGCGCGCGCGTGCACACGTAGGCGCAGACACGCACAGCCACCACCCTGTATGCACCCACGCACGTGCAAGCGCACATCCGTGTACGGACACGCGTGTACGTTCATACATCCATACCCGTGTACGTGCACACGTACACATGCAGGTATACACGCGCGTCTACGTGCATCCACGCCCATGTGCATCTTCCTCCACGCGAGCACACACGTGCATGCACACACTCGTGCACCCGTGCACGCATATCCCCCCCCCCCTGCCCCGTGCCCCACGCGTTGCCACCTGCAGCGGGAGGTCTGGGGGGGGGGGGGGGACACACGGTGCCACCCCCCCGTGTCACCGTACCTTCGCCAGGGATCTTACTATCGGGCTCTCCATGATGCCGCGGAGGAAGATGAGGTCCAGGTCGGCGGCCCCCGGGGTGCCGGGGAGCCCCATCAGGTTGTCCAGGACCTGCTGCATGGCTGGGGGGGGGGGGGACACACACACAGGGACATGGCGGGGGGGGGGGGGACATGGGGACATGGGGGAGGGGGGACAGAGCAGGAGAGAGCGGGAAAATGTGGGTGAAAGTCAAATGGGTGCCCGACGCCGTCCTGTCCCACTCCCCCCGGGGTGGGGGGTCCCCTGGAAGGAGGGACCCCCCCACACACACACCTCGTTCTACAGGAGGGACAGACAAACGGACGTGCCTTGCTTGAGTGGGGGGGGGGGGGGGGCCGTGGGGCATCGCAGTCCCCGTGTAGGCAGGAGCCCCCCCCAAACACCTTGGGGGGGGGGGGGTAAGATCTAATCCTGGCTGCTCAGCCCCACAGCCCCCCCCCCCCCCCGTGCCTCAGTTTCCCCAACCGCGGAGCACCCCATCTCCGTGCAAAGAGCTCACCCACACACGGACCTGCTCTCCCCCCCCCCCCCAAATTCCCCCCCCCCCCAGCCCCCCGTACCTGCAGGGAGTTGCACTGTACCCCCAGTTCCTGCGGTGGGGGCCACAGAGAGCCCCCCCCGCCTAAAGTCAGCACTTTAGGGGGGCTGCTCTGGTGATGAGGGGGGGGGGAGAATATTCCTCAAACCCCCCCCCCCCCGGGAGGGGGGGGCACAATCCCCACCCCCAGTACATGCAGCAGCTGAGGGGGGTTGCACTGCAAATGGGGGGGGGGGGTTGCACTGAAAATGGGGGGCTGCAATACAGCCGGGGGGGGGGGGGCGATGCAATGGGGGGGGGGGGGGTTGCAATGCAATTATGGGTGTTGCAATACAGCCGGGGGGGGGGGGGGGGGGGCGATGCAAATGTGGG